>NC_092708.1:306890589-307203373 GCF_047496885.1 Scyliorhinus torazame
TGTGTCCCAGGAGATGTCAATCATAGCCAAATGTTTATAAACATTTCCATTAGTTTCACAGCTAAGTACCTGCTCCATCAACTAGAACATAGAGCAAAAAACATAGAAAAATACAGCACAGAACAGGCCCTTCGGCCCACAATGTTGTGCCAAACTTTTGTCCTACATTAAGAACAAATTAATCTACACCTCATCATTCTTCCATAATCCATGTACCTATCCAATAGCCGCTTGAAGATCCCTAATGTTTCCGACTCAACTACTTCCACAGGCAGTGCATTCCATGCCCCCACTACTCTCTGGGTAAAGAACCTACCTCTGACATCCCCCTATATCTCCTACCATTCATCTTAAATTTATGTCCCCTTGTAATGGATTGTTCCACCTGGGGAAAAAGTCTCTGACTGTCTACTCTATCTATTCCCCTGATCATCTTATAAACCTCTATCAAGTCGCCCCTCATCCTTCTCCGTTCTAATGAGAAAAGGCCTAGCATCCTCAACCTTTCCTCGTAAGACCTACTCTCCATTCCAGGCAACTTCCTGGTAAATCTCTTTTGCACCTTTTCCAAAGCTTCCTAAAACGAGGCGACCGGAACTGCACACAGTATTCCAAATTTGGCCTTAGCAAGGTTTTGTACAGCTGCATCATTACCTCACAGCTCTGAAATTCAATAAATTGAACTAGCTGACTTATTTCCATGTCTACCCTTTTTCAATGCACCTGTTGCTGGAACACTCAACCAGACTCTTGTTACCTCGACACTTGACAATTCCCATCGTGCCAGTCTCAAATATTCTACTGTCCATAAATCTGAGCTCAAGCAAAACTCTGCTGCTACATCTTTAATTGCACCATGACCTGTTTATCCTCAGTTTTATGCTCAGTGATGTACATTAGCTCCCAGCCTGGCAATGCCTCAATTTTAAAATTATCATCCTTGTTTTCAAATGCCTGCACCATTTACTATCTGTAACTTTCTCCAGCTCTACAATCTTCCAAAGGTCTCTCTCCTTCTCTCAGCATCTGGACTAACATTTCTAATTTAATGCAACTTAAAGCGAGCTTTACATACTCATCCCTGAGTTGGAAAATCCAAAGTCTGATCTTGTTGTCATTGTAATCATGTACTGGGGGACTTGACACAAATCACAAGAAAACACAAAATAATGATTGAAGTCAAGACAGAGGCCTGAATTTTCAGAATGGTGCATGATCGGCAAAGACCATTCGTTAACTGCCCATGGAAATTTAACTGGGTTGTGATAAAACAGTTAGTCACCTGCATATAGTAATACAGCCCCTTTAAGAGGGTAGGCCTGGCGGACTATGTGAGGGCTTGGAGCCAATCGTGTGGGAGTGCACGAACGCTGGCCAATAACAATTTTGTGTGGGGCCCTGGGAACAGTGTGGTGATGAGCATCAATGTAAATACATGTAGACTAGCTAGACTATAGAGGGAGCACAAGAGACATCTCACACACACACACACTCAACCAATAGATCAGTTAGATAGGACATGACCAATGGACATTCACGATATACATAGAGGTGACACGACCACAAGAGGGCATTACGCCAACCCATATATAAAGGACACCACACACATGATCTGCCTCTTTCCAGTGGAGATAGTCAGTGAGTAGAGACACAGGGTTGATTTAATATTACACCCACCACGTAGATTGCAGCAACTGGTTAGTCAGTCTGGGTAGCTGTAGGAGGATTAGCAGTCGTGTCGAACCCGAGTAATAGAAGTGTAAATAGTTTAATAAGAGTGTTGAAGTTATCTCCACGTCTGACCCTTCCTTTGTCAAGTGCACCACAAGGAAGCCGCTTATGTTACACCTAGAACATAACAAATCAAATAGGATCACGGGCAGTGTGGATCCTGGAGCCGAAGACAAAAGAGCCATCCTATTGTTCTGTGCCTTTATAATTACCAGCCTTTGACTTTCTTTTTTTTTAAAAAAAATTTTTTATTCTCCTCCTTTTTCACATTTTCTCCCACATTTACATCCATCAACAATAAACAATAATCAGCAAGATATGTCAGTCCCCATAATAACAACGATCCCATCTACCCACCAACCCCTAAACCTCAACCCGCATGTTTACATAAACAAATGGCAAAAAGGAATCAGGGATTACCCGTAGTCACCCTTAATCTTACACAGCTCTTCCCCCCCGCCCCCAACCGCAGGTCTCCAGCTCCTCCTGTCCACCGCCTCTTGTAAAACTCCTCCTCCCAACCTCGGTTCCTTCCACCCCGGCTAGACCACTTGGACCCTGTTCTCCCAGGCTCCGATGGCCGCAGCCCCTCCCCCCACCTCACTCCCGTTCACTGGCCGGCTTAAACTGGCCAGCGTGGGGGTCCCCGCCCGGGTCCCTTTCCCACTTGCCCGGCCCTAGGAAAGCCCAAAGATCCCCCTTTAGCACACAAACCCCGCATATCCACCTACACCCCAAAGAACTCTCATTTCGAGTGAAAGTCCCGTCCCTTCCCTTGTCCAAATATATACCACATTGGCTCCTCCAATCTCTACACCCGCGCGCAGCGATACAAAAAAGAAGAAAATACAGTCATAAGGTTACATCGGCACATGGCCACTCCTCAATTTGTCAGTTCTGCTACAGTCCTTCTGCTTTCGCAAACTCCTCCGCTGCTTCAGCCGTTCCAAAATAAAAGTCCCTGAGCTTGTAAGTCACCCTCAGCTTCGCTGGATATACAATGCCGCACCGCACCTTGCTAATGTACAGTGCCCTCTTCACCCGGTTGAAGGCAGCCCGCCTCCTTGACAGCTCCACCGTAAAGTCCTGGTATACACGTATACCAGCTCCAGCCCACTGCACCACCCGCTTCTACTTGGCCCAGCTCAGGACCTTCTCCTTCACCCTGTACCTACGGAAGCACAGAGTCACTGCCCTTGGCGGCTCACTCGCCTTTGGTATAGGCCTCTACGACCGATGAGCCCGATCCAGTTCATATCGGGAGGGATCCTCCCCCAATAATTTTGCCAGCATCGCGGCAAAGTACTCAGTCGGCTTCGGTCCTTCAACTCCTTCGGGCAGGCCCACAATCCTCAAATTCTGTCGCCTGAATCTATTTTCCAGGTCTTCCATTTTTCCTCGCAGGTCCTTGGTATCCATCACCTTCCGCATCTCTTTCCCCATCGAGGCAAGTTGATCACCGTGCTGCAATAACGTCTCCTCCACTTCCTTCAGCGCCTCCCCTTGCTCTCGCACCTCCGTCACTGCGTTCGCCACCTCCGTCCTCACCGGGGAAACCGCCTCCTCCACCAGCACACTCAAAACCTCCCTCATCTCCTTCCTCACCGTCTCCATGCATTTCGCAATCTGCGCCAACTGCTTTTCAAATTCCGCCGCCATCACCTTAGTTATTTCTTCAGCCGTAAGCAGTGCGGCCTTCCCTGGTGCTCCAGCCTCCATTTTTCCTGGTGACCCCGCGGTGACCTTTCCACTCCCCGACGGACCTTTCTTGCTCACCCTCGATATTTTTCTTTGTTCCTTTTTTCCTCCTGTGTCTTCACTGTGCCTCCTCCGTGCCTTCTCCCTTCTTCTGCCGCCTCCGCGGACCCTGGGACCGGGCTTAAAGCCCCGAAAATGCCGTTGCCGACCGGGAGCCCTCTGTTGTGCGGCCGCCTCCCGCCCGCCGTCACCGGAGGTCCACCAGCCCTTGACTTTCATCCATATTCCCTTTTGTTATGACTGGAAGCCTCTGGTGTGTTTCTCAACCACACTGGGATAGCATCAGAGGTGAGAAAAAATATGCAAGCACCCTGATGCAAACTGGTTAAATCAAACATTATTATATTTCATTATTATATTGTAGAAACTACATTCTCAAGGTAGCCGATAGATTTATGGATTAACAAAATGATCTCTTGTTTCTATTCTTGATATTATTACGGCTACAGCAGATGTTATTTGCTGAGCAAACAGGATCCTAGAGGTAAATCTGACTTAATGATCAAAAAACTTTTATTGTATTTTGAAAATGATGAGGTGGAGCTACTGACCCCCAAAGCGTAGAACTCCAGTAACACCTTTTTAGATTTTAAAAATTAAAAGATTTAATTAAAAAGAAAAGAACGTAAGCACTAAGATTGAAGTTACAAAGTTAAAAACGGGCTTTTCACAGTAACTTCCTTGCAGTGTAATGTAAGCCTACTTGTGACACTAATAAAGATTATTATTGTAGATTATTAAACCAATCTTACATAACAACCTCTCAAAAAACCCACTTGGCCAAAACACACAAGTAAACTACCCTCTTCGCAGCAACTTTTAATTTTTAAATGCAAACATTCAGTAATATTGCCAAAAGCAATGAAGTGTTGTCATTTTTCTCAATGTATACCACACGACAGCACAAATACTTCCACTCAGATGTGGAAATCCAAAATGAAGATTCAGAAACAAACTGATCTCTAAAAAACAAAGACTTTTCTGACTTGAAACTGGATGACTGCTTCACAACTTTAACATCTCCGCACTCAGATCTGGTCTCCAAGACATGCCCCCAACTTCTATTCATGTTGATTTCAAAAATGGAAATGAGGTGCACTATAAGATGGACAGACGATTCACCACTAGGCCGTTGAGCTCTACTACCATTGATCAAGGAACATATTGATCAAGGAACATAATTACAGGAATAGGCTATACAACCTCTCGCACCTATTCTGCCACTCAGTGTGATCATGGCTGATATACATTCAACCTCCATCTGCCCACCTTTGCTCCATATTCTTTAATGCCAAAAGCTATCAAAAATCTATTGCTCTCAAATTTAAAATTATTAATTGGGATGTTAGCTACTGTTTTTCATGGGAGAGGACGGGTAGTGTTGAGGAACTAGGAAGGCTGTAGAAGGACTTGGACAGGCTAGGAGATTGGGCAAAGAAGTGGCAGATGTAATGCAATGTGGAAAGAAGAATAGAGGCATGGACTATTTTCTAAATGGGGAGAGGCTTTGGAAATCTGAAGCACAAAGGGACTTGGGTGGTCTAGTTCAGGATTCTCTGAAGGTTAACATGCAGGTTCAGTTGGCAGTTAGGAAAGCAAATGCAATGTTAGGATTCATTTTGAGAGAGCTCGAATACAAGAGCAGGGATGTACTGCTGAGGCTCGAAAAAAGACTCTGGTCAGACCTCCTTTGGACTTTTATGAGCAGTTTTAGGCCCCTTATCTAAGGAAGGACATGTTGACCTTGGAGGAGGTCCAGAGGAGGTTCACAAGAATGATCCCAGGAATGAAGTGCTTGTCATATGAGGAGCGGTTGAGAACTCTGGGTCTGTACTCATTGGAGTTTAGAAAGATGAGGAGAGGATCTCATTGAAACTTACAGAATACTGAGAGGCCTAGGTAGAGCGGACATGGGGATAATGTTTTCACTAGTAAGAGAAACTAGAACCCGAGGGTACAGCGTCAGACTGAATGGACGATCCTTTAAAACTGAGATGAGGAATTTCTTCAGCCAGAGGGTGAGGAATCTGTGGAACTCATTGCTGTCATAATATACACCAGTATATCATGGAGCAGTCACACACACTGATGGACACACAGTGGGGCCAATCAACACACACAACATCACAGCCAATCACCAGTTAGAGCAAACGCACTATAAAGACAGGGGGCATCAGAGTTCCCGCTCATTCGAGCTGCAGCTTCCTAGTAGGACAGAGTTCACAGCCTGCAGCACACACATTCACCATGTGCTGAGCGCATCGACTGGTTAGGACAAGGCAAGGGTCTTTAGTAAAAGCTAGTATTGTGTTAACTCACAGTGAGAGTATGTTAAACTGTTAATGAGTCAATAAAATAGTGTTGCACTATTTCAAGTGTTGGTGACCTGTATGTGTTCCACGGATCCAGAGCGCCCAACACAACATGATACCAGGAGTTGAGGGATATTAGCACTTCTTAGACCTACCTGCAAGTGATCTGCCTTCCGCCAGCATTTCGTCATCCTGCAACATGGGTAACATCTGCCCGCCGCCGCCGCTCCGCATCGCCAGTAACCTAGGGGCCAACTGGAAGATATTCAAACAGCACTTCCAGCTCTTCCTTGAGGCCACAGACAGGGAGGATGCCTCGGATACCAGGAAGATTGCTCTCCTCCTATCCACGGCCGGGGACCAAGCCATCCACATTTTCACTTTTCTCACCTTTGCGGATGATGAAGATAAAACAAAGTTCAAGACGGTCCTCCTTAAGTTTGACACTCACTGCAGCATAGAGGTGAATGACAGTTTTGAGCGCTACGTGTTCCAACAGCATTTGCAGGGTAAGGATGAACCTTTCCAATCCTTTCTCACTCACCTCTGCATCCTTGCGCAGTCTTGCAGCTACGGGCCCACCTCCGACTCCATGATACGCGACCAGATTGTTTTCGGTGTTCAGTCGGACCCCCTACGACAGCAGCTCCTCAAAGTAAAGCAGCTCACCCTAGCAACCGCCATCGAGACCTGTGTCCTACATGAAAATGCCACGAGTTTGTTGGTATACAGCATCGATCCAGACGATGAGTGGTGTGCCACCCTGATGGTCAACCGGTCCCAAATACGATTCCGCCTGGACACTGGTGCCTCCGCCAATCTCATTGCGCGGTCTGACTTCCAAAGCCTTTGTGTCAAACCAGCCATCCTTCCATCAGCCTGCCAGCTATTGGATTACAATGTCAATGCGATTGATGCCAGCGATTCGTGCCAACGTGAAGTGACGCACAGGTCACGCAAAGCCATCCTTCCTATTGAAATCGTGGGCCCCTCGAAAGCCTCCCTGCTTGGCGCGCAGGTATGCAAGCTGTTGAACCTAGTTCAGAGAGTTCACTCTCTCTCTCCTGATGACACATCTGCCTTTCAGGACACCGACTTCAGGGTTCAACTCGACACCATCATCAACCAGCACCACGACGTCTTCGAAGACATGGGTACGCTCCCATACACCTACAAGATCTTATTGAAACAGAATGCCACGCCTGTGGTGCATGTACCTCACAGGATCCCAGCACCCCTTAAGGACCGCCTCAAGCAGCAGCTGCAGGACCTCCAGGACCAAGGAATGATTTCCAGAGTCACGGAACCGACCGACTGGGTCAGTTCCATGGTATGTGTAAAAAAGCCTTCCGGCGAATTGAGCATTGATCCCAAGGATCTGAACCGCAATATCATGAGGGAGCATTATCCAATTCCCAAGCGCGAAGAGATCACATGCGAGATGACTCGCGCCAAGCTCTTCACCAAACTCAACGCCTCAAAAGGATTCTGGAAAATCCAGCTCGACAAATCCAGCAGGAAACTGTGTACATTTAATACCCTCTTTGGCAGATATTGTTACAACAGGATGCTGTTTGGGATCATATCTGCTTCAGAAGTGTTCCATAGGATTATGGAAAAAATGATGGAAGGCATTGAAGGTGTTCGCGTCTATGTCGACGACATAATCATTTGGTCCAATGCAGGAGCCTGCAGCGCGTGTTCAAACGTATACGTGAGCAGGGCCCGCGTCCGCCTCAACAGGGTCAAATGCTCTTTTGGTCAGGCGGAACTCAAGTTCCTCGGGGACCACATCTCCCAGTTGGGTGTGCGACCGGATGCGGACAAGGTGGCTGCTATCACAGCCATGAAAGCACCAGAGGACAAGAAGGCGGTCCTCCGATTTCTGGGCATGGTCAACTTTTTAGGGAAGTTCATCACGAACCTCGCCTCTCATACCACGGCTCTCAGGAACCTGGCCAGGAAGACAACAGACTTCCAATGTCTCCCTGCCCACGAGCGCGAATGGAGAGAACTCAAAACCAAACTCGCCACGGCCCCGGTCTTAGCTTTCTTTGATCCAGCAAAAGAGACCAAAATTTCGACCGATGCCAGCCAATCCGGCATTGGGGCAGTGCTCCTGCAACGCGATGAGGCCTCATCATGGGCCCTCATTGCATATGTGTCACGCGCCATGACCCCCTCGGAGCAGCGCTACGCGCAGATAGAAAAGGAGTGCCTGGGCCTTCGGACCGGTGTGGTTAAGGTTCACGATTATGTGTACGGACTTCCTCAATTCACCATCGAGACCGGCCATCGCCCGCTGGTCAATATAATACAGAAAGACTTGAACGACGTAACGTCTCGCCTCTAGCATATTCTTTTCAAGCTCCGACGATATGACTTCCAGCTGGTATACACCCCAGGCAAAGACCTCATCATTGCTGACGCACTCTCCAGGGCAGTCAACACTCCATGTGACCCAGCGGGATTCGTCTGCCAGGTTGACGCGCATGTGGCCTTCGTGGCCTCCAATCTACCTGCCACTGATGAACGCCTCATCCAAATTCGCCGCGAGATGGCGGCTGACCCTTTGCTACAGTGTGTCATGCGCCACCTAACAGACGGGTGGCTCAAGGGCCAATGCCCTCAGTTCTATAATGTCAGAGATGATCTGGCGGTAGTAGACGGGGTTCTTCTGAAACTGGACCGCATTGTCATCCCGCATAGCATGCTCCAGCTCATCCTGGAACAGCTACACGAGGGCCATCTTGGCGTGGAAAAGTGCCGCCGATGGGCCCGAGAGGTAGTGTACTGGCCCGGCATTAATGAAGACATAACCAACACAGTGCTCAACTGCCCCACTTGTCAGCGCTTCCAGCGGGCCCAACCACATGAGACCCTGCAGCCCCATGAGTTGGTTACGTCACCTTGAACCAACGTGGGCATCGACCTGTTCCACGCGTTGGGTAGAGACTATGTCCTGATCGTGGACTACTTTTCAAATTACCCGGAGGTGATACTGTTGCACGATATCACATCATTTGCAGTCATCTGTGCCTGTAAGGTCACCTTTGCTTGACACGGCATCCCACTCACGGTTATGTCGGACAATGGCCCCTGCTTCGCAAGCCAGGAATCGTCCAACTTTGCCAGGCGGTACAATTTTTCCCATGTGATATCCAGTCCCCTGTACCCCCAATCCAACGGCAAAGCGGAGAAGGGAATCCATATAGTCAAACGGCTCCTCTGCAAGGCTGCCGATGCTGGGTCCGATTTCTATCTCGCCTTGCTGACCTATCACTCCACCCCACTGTCCACTGGCCTGTCGCCAGCCCAATTGCTCATGGGTCGTACCCTGAGGACGACGGTGCCGTTCATCCATGTCCCAGACCTCGACCACATTCCGGTCCTTCGCCGGATGCAGCTGTCTCGTGCACAGCACAAGGCGGCTCATGACTCCCGTGCAGCTGATCTCCCTGCTCTGGCTCCAGATGACAACGTCCACATCCATCTTCCGGATGGTGGCTGGTCTGCAACCGCTGTTGTCCTTCGGCAGGTCGCCCCCCCGCCCTTTCCTAGTTCGTCTACCGGATGGCTCCATTCTGCGCTGCAATCAACGCGCCCCTTGTCTCGTTCCACGCTCGCTACGTGATCCTCCACTGTCGCCTTGCCGTCCTGATGACCCTGCCATGGACTATGCAGAGATCTCGGTCACTCTGCATCCTCCTCACTCTGACGCAGTCCAGCCCGCCCCTCAGCCGGTAGCTCCCGACCCACCCTTGAGGCGGTCAACCAGAATTCGTTGCCCACCTCAGAGACTTAATTTGTGAACTTTGTGGACTTATAGACTTTTTGAATTGTTCTGTTCTTCCGTTTGACCATTTACATGGTTTGTATATAGTGTTCATCTCGTTATTCTTGTTGCATACTGTTGTTCTGCACCAGGCACCTTCCCATGTAAATAGCTTAGTTCTCATGTACATAGTCCTGTAAATATGTCTTTCGCACACACATAGTTAGGGACATTCTCACCATACACTGTTTATTGCCACACATGTAAATTCTTTTATAAAAGGGGGTATGTCATAATATACACCAGTAATTCATGGTGCAGACACACACACTGATGGACACACAGTGGGACCAATCAACACACACAACACCGCAGCCAATCACCAATTAGAGCACTCGCACTATGAAGATAGGGGGTATCTGAGTTCCTGCTCATTCGAGCTGCAGCTTCCTAGTAGGACAGAGCTCATAGTCTGCAGCACAGACATTCACCATGTGCTGAGTGAATCGACTGGTTAGGACAAGGCAAAGGTCTTTAGTAAAAGCTAGTATTATGTTAACCCACAGAGAGAGTATGTAAAACGGTTAATGAGTCAATAAAATAGTGTTGCACTATTTCAAGTGTTGGTGACCTGTATGTGTTCCACGGATCCAGAGCGCCCAACACAACAATTGCCACAGAAGGCTGTGGAGGCCAAGTCACTGAGTGTCTTTAAGAGAGAGATAAATAGGTTCTTGATTAATAAGGGGATCAGGGGTTATGGGGATGTTGCTACCTTTTGGTTGGCTCTTAATTTGGCTTTGTTTAATCACGTTTGCTCAAGAGTCGCCAGGTATCTTTCGACACCGCCACAAGGTTCAGAACCGAATACTGATCAATGACTCGATACACCAGTTAGTAAGTTCAAAAGCAATGCTCATTTATTTACACACGGTCAAATCTACTCATGCATAAACTCTACAAACTAAACTACCACTATTACTAAAGCCTATACTTAGCTTCGGGTGCCCACTCAGTTAGAGGAACAATGGCCGTTGCTCGGTTCTGAGGCTGCTGGGTTGAGCTGTTTACAGGGTAGCAACTAGGAGCGTCTATCTCGTAGCGTGTGTCGACTTGGGACTTACTTGGTCTGGTGCAGCTGCTAGGCAGGTCTCTCTCTTCGCTGAGAGCCAAAGACAAAGGAGGGCGTTCTCCCGTAGGGGATACCTTTTATACTCAAAAGGGCTTCGCGCGCTTTTGGGCGGGCCTTGAACTTGGCCTCAACTAATTGGGTCTTTCCCAATCATCTGTATCGATTTTCCTCCAATAGAGGGGTGGTTCCCTGATCGCTGGGCGTGTCCTGGTGACTGTCAGTCTGCTTTGTCTCTGCTTCTTCTGGCACCGGGGAGTCTGCCTTAACAGTGTGTATCTAAATGTTTCCCTTTTGTCCCCGGAGATGGCTCATTAGTATGTAGATCGTTTGGTAGTTTCTGTCCTGTCTGAGCGTTTAAGGTTCTAATCAACAGACAGAGCTTGCACCTGCTTGTTTCTTAGCATTGTCCAATTTTCCCTGCATTCTTTGCAGGTGTCCATTTTGTAATCGGGACGTGGCCATTCCAGGTACTATAGGGAGAAGGCAGGAGAATGGGGATGGGAAATATATCAGCCACGATTGAATGGTGGAGCAGATTTGATCGCCTGAATGGCCTGATTCTGCTCCTATGTCTCATGGTCTTATAGGGAGAGTTCCACGCTTTTAATTTGTTTGTGAAGAATTACATCCCAACTTCCCCTCTTAGTTGCCAAAATTTGATCGGTGATTATCAAAGGGAAACCCAACATTTCAGTGCAAAAGATGAGCCTGAAGCATTTGCAACAATCTTCAGCCAGAAGGGCCGAGTGGATTATCCATCTCGGCCTCTTCCTTTTTTTTTAAATTTAGAGTACCCAAGTATTTTTTTTCCAATTAAGGGCCAATTTAGCGTGGCCAATCCACCTAACCTGCACATATTTGGATTGTGGGGATGAAACCCACGCAAACACGGGGAGAATGTGCAAACTCCACATGGATAGTGACCCAGGGCCGAGATTCGAACCCGGGTCCTGAGCACCGTAGTGCCAGAGCGAACCACTACGCCATGTTCCGCCCTCATCTCGGCCTCTTGCTTAGGCCACCAGTATCACAGATACCAGTCTTCACCCAATTCGGTTCACTCCACATGGTATTAAGAAATGGCCGAAGGCACCAGATACTACAAAGTCTATGGGCCCTGACAATATTCCGGCAATAGTATTGAAAGCTTGTGCTCCAGAATGTGCTGTGTTCCCAGCCAAGCTGTTCCACTACAGTTACAACACTGGCATCTACCTGGCACTGTGGGAAAATGTGCAGGTATGTCTTCTACACACAAAGCAGGACAAATCCAACCCAGCCAATTACTGCTCCATCAGTCTACTCTCGATCATCAGTAAAGTGATGGAAGGGGTCATCAACAGTGCTATCAAGCAACACTTACTCAACAATAACCTGCTCACTGAAGTTCAGTTTGGGGTCTAGCAAGGCCACTCAGCTCCTGACCTCATTACAGCCTTGACTCAAACATAAGAACTGAACTCCAGAATTGAGGTGAAAGGGACTGCCGTTGACAACAAAGCCTCATTTGACCAAGTGTGGCATCAAGGAGCCCGAGAAAAACTGGAATTAATGCGAATCAGGGGGAAAGTCTCGAACAGTTGGAATCATACCTACCACAAAGGAAGATGGTTGTAGTTGTTGAAAGTTAGTCATCTGGTTCCAGAACATCACTGCAGCAGTTCCTCAGGGCAGTGTCCTAGGCCCAACTATTTTCAGCTGCTCTGTCATTGACCTTCCTTTCATTATAAGGTCAGAAGTGGGGATGTTCACCAAAGACTGCACACTGTTCAGTATTATTCACAACTCCTTAGATACTGAAGCAGTCCATGTCCAAATGCAGCAAGACCTGGACAATATCCAGGTTTGGGGTAACAATTGGCAAATAATGGCAATTGGTACACAAGTGCCAGGCAATGACCGTCTCCAACAGGAGATAATCTAAGCCTTGCCCCTTGACATATAAGGGCATTACCATCACGAGTCCCATACTAACAATCTCCTGGGGGTTACCATTGACAACGGGGGGGGGGGCATGGAGGTGCAGTGGTTGGCACTGTTGCTTCACAGCGCCAGGGACCCGGGTTCAATTCCCGGCTTCGGTCACTGCCTGTGCGGAGTCTGTACGTTCTCCCTGTGTCTGCGTGGGTTTCCACCGGGTACTCCGGTACCTCCCAAAAGTCCCCAAAGACATGCTTATTAGGTGAATTGGACATTCTGAACTCTTCCTCAGTGTACCTGAACAGGTGCCGGAGTGTGGTGACT
Organism: Scyliorhinus torazame; assembly: GCF_047496885.1. Classification (NCBI taxonomy): domain Eukaryota; kingdom Metazoa; phylum Chordata; class Chondrichthyes; order Carcharhiniformes; family Scyliorhinidae; genus Scyliorhinus; species Scyliorhinus torazame. The sequence continues at coordinate 306,903,542 of NC_092708.1, forward strand.
AGGGGATTTTCACTGTAACTTTAGTGCAGTGTTAATGTAAGCATACTTGTGACACTAATAAAGATCATTATGACAAGAAACTGAACTGGACTAGCCATATAAATACTGTCGCTACCAGAGCAGGTCAGAGGCTAGGGAACCAATGGCAAGTAACTCACCCCCTGACTCTCCAAAGCCTGTCCACAATGTACAAGGCACAAGTCAGGAGTATTCTCCCCTTGTCTGGATGATTGTAGTGCCAACGACATTCAAGAAACTCGACACCATTCAGGACAAAGCAGCCCGTTTGATTGCTACCCCATCCACGAATATTATCCCTTCCACCACTGACAAACAGTGAGAGCCATGTGTACCATCTACAAGATGCACAGCAGGAACTAACCAAGGCTCCTGAGACAGCACCTTCCAAACACACCACCACTGCCATCTAAAAGCACAATGGCAGATAATACATGGGGACATCACCACCTGGAAGCTACCCTCCTACACACTCACCATTCTGAAAATGTATTCCTGTTCGTTCACTGTGACTGGGTCAAAACCTGGAACTCTCTCCCTAACAGCACTCTGGATGTACCTACGTCACAAGGACTGCTGCTGTCAAGAAGGCAGCTCACCACCACCTTCTCAAGGGCAGTTAGCATTGGGCAATGGATGCTGGCCTAGAAAATGAAGCCCACATCCCTTAAATGTATTTGTAAAATGTACCGTTTTCCTCAATTTCCCACCAGCAGAAAAAACTGCTCTTACTCCATCCTATCAATTCCTTTCAAAGTTAATTTTAAAAAAATTAAATCAGACTTCTGGGGCGAAATTCTCCCCCAACGGCGCGATGTCCGCCGACTGGCGCCAAAAACGGCGCCAATCAGACGGGCATCGAGCCGGCCCAAAGGTGCGGAATGCTCCGCATCTTTGGGGGCCGAGCCCCAACATTGAGGGGCTAGGCCGGCGCCGGAGGGATTTCTGCCCCGCCAGCTGGCGGAAATGGCGTTTGGTGCCCCGCCGGCTGGCGCGGAAATGCAGCACATGCGCGGGAGCGTCAGCGGCCGGCGACAGTTTCCCGCGCATGCGCAGTGGGGAGAGTCTCTTCCACCTCCGCCATGGTGGAGGCCGTGGCTAAGGCGGAAGGGAAAGAGTGCCCCCACGGCACAGGCCCGCCCGCGGATCGGTGGGCCCCGATCGCGGGCCAGGCCACCGTGGGGGCACCCCCCGGGGTCAGATTGCCCGGCGCCCCCCCCCCCCCCCAGGACCCCGGAGCCCGCCCGCGGATCGGTAGGCCCCGATCGCGGGCCAGGCCACCGTGGGGGCACCCCCCGGGGTCAGATTGCCCGGCGCCCCCCCCAGGATCCCGGAGCCCGCCCACGCCGCCTGGTCCCGCCGGTAAATACCAGCTTTGATTTATGCCGGCGGGACAGGCAATTTCTGGGCGGGACTTCGGCCCATCCGGGCCGGAGAATTGAGCGGGGGGTCCCGCCAACCGGCGCGGCCCGATTCCCGCCCCCGCCCAATCTCCGGTACCGGAGAATTCGGCGGGGGCGGGATTCACGGCGGCCAACGGCCATTCTCCGACCCGGCGGGGGGTCGGAGAATGACGCCCCTGTATTCCAGGGAATCCAAATCTAACTTATGAAACTCCTCCTCATAATTTTACATTTGATAAAATTTTTGTGAATCCACACTACGTTTATTCTGAGGCAGATACATTTTTTCCAAGGCCATTGCTGAGACCAGTATTCCACAAGTGATTTAACCAGGGCTCTCTGTATCTGTAGCATTTGCCACAGTTTTACCCACTCACTAATCTATCAATGTATCTTTTTAATGTAAGGCTCCTTTCTACACTACTTACTCAGCATCCAATTTTTCTGCCATCGGTAAGCTTGGATATATGGCTTTCTATTGTGTTATCTAATGCATTAATAATATAGTGATTGGTTAAGGCTCCTGCACAGATCCTTGTTGGACATCCTTAGTCGTTTTCCTCCAATTTGATAGTATATCCATTATCCCTAGATTCCATTAGCTACCATCTAATCTCCTAACCAGGCCAATAATTTGACTTCAGTTCCATGAGTTTTAATTTTAGCTAATGGTCTCCTAATTGAAACATTATCATATGTTTTCCAGAAGTTCATTTAAGCCATATGTGCCTGTCTACTCATTTAGTTATTTTCTCACAAAATTCAATTAGGTATGTCAGATAAGACCTACCTTTTACAAATTCCTGTTGGTTCTCTCTAATCACCTCATATTTCTCTAAGTGGCTTAAAAATAGTGAGGGACTGGGCTCTTAATATTCAAGGGCACAAAACATTCAGCAAAGATAGGGAAGAAAATAAGGTGGCAGAATTGTCAAGGGTATATTGTCGTTTTTGGAAAGAAAGGGTTTCTTCAGAGGGTAAGGGCAAAATCTATCTGGTTAGAGTTGAGGAGCGAGGAAAGTCTGATCACCCTGCTGGGGGGTATTCTATATGCCTTGTGGTAAACACCACTGGTAACACACTACGTGTATTACGGTACTGCCACTGTACTATAGTTAACACAGTAAATCCCAGCCTGCTGGCTCCTCCCAGCAGGCGCTGTATAAAAGTGTATGCTCTCCTGCGCTGCTTCCATTCTGGTTCCAGCTGCAGGAGGCTCAACATCTAGTGCAATAAAGCCTCAATAGTTTCACCATTTCGTCTCGTGGTCATTGATGGTACATCAATTTATTGCACTGGAATTTTAGAGATGAACGTCTTAATCAAGCCTGATCACCTGGAGCTGAACCCTCCTGGAATTCCCGCTCCCCCACAGCCCCAAGGCCCTGAAACGATGCCTGGGGTTCATCTCATATTACGCCCAGTGGGTCCCTAATTATGCAGACAAGGCCCGCCCGCTCATCAAGTCCACAGTTTTTCCCCTGATGGCTGAGGCCCGCCGGGCCTTCAACCACATCAAGGCGGACATCGCCAAAGCCACGATGCACGCGGTCAACGAGATCCTCCCCTTTCAGGTGAAGAGCGATGCATCGGACGTGGCTCTGGCCGCCACCCTCAACCAGGCAGGCAGACCCGTGGCTTTCTTCTCCCGCACACTTCATGCCTCCGAAATTCGGCACTCCTCTGTCGAAAAGGAGGCCCAAGCCATTGTGGAAGCTGTGCGACATTGGAGGCATTACCTGGCCGGCAGGATATTCACTCTCCTCACTGACCAACGGTCGGTTGCCTTCATGTTTAGTAATACACAGCGGGGCAAGATCAAGAACGACAAGACCTTGAGTTGGAGGATCGAGCTCTCCACCTATAACAAGCGATCTTGTCTCGCCCGGGGAAGCTCAATGAGCCCCCAGATGCCCTATCCCACGGTACATATGCCAGCACACAAGTGGACTGACTCCGGGCTCTCCACAATGACCTCTGCCACCCGGGGGTCACCCGGTTCTTCCATTTTGTCAAGGCCCGCAACCTGCCCTACTCCATCAAGGAGGTCAGGACTGTGACCAGGGTCTGCCAAGTCTGCGCGGAGTGCAAGCTGCACTTCTACCGGCCAGACAGAGCGCATCCGGTGAAGGCCTCCTGCCCCTTTGAGCGCCTCAGCATGGACTTCAAAGGGCCCCTCCCCTCCACTGACCGCAACCTGTACTTCTCAATGTAATTGATGAGTACTCCCGTTTCCCATTCGCCATCCCATGCCCCGACATGACGTCTGCCACGGTCATCAAGGCCCTACACAGCATCTTCACCTTGTTCGGTTTCCCCACCTCCATCCATAGCGATCGGGGATCCTCCTTCATGAGTGATGAGCTGCGTCAGTTCCTGCTCAGCAAGGGCATTGCCTCGAGCAGGATGACCAGCTACAACACCCGGGGAAACGTGCAGGTGGAGAGGGAGAATGCGACGGTCTGGAAGGCCGTGCCGCTGGCCCTTCGGTCTAGGAATCTCCCGATTTCCCGCTGGCAGGAGGTCCTCCCTGATGTGCTCCACTCCATCCGGTCGCTCCTGTGCACTGCTACTAATGAGACCCCTCACGAATGTGTGTTTGCCTTCCCTAGGAAGTCCACCTCCCAGGTCTCGCTCCCAACCTGGCTGACAGTTCCTGGGCCCGTCCTCCTCCGGAAGCATGCGAGGAGTCATAAATCGGATCCCCTTGTCGGAAAAGTCCTCTTCCTCCATGCAAATCCACAATACGCCTACGTGGCACATCATGACGGGCGACAGGACACAGTCTCCCTCTGGGACCTGGCACCCGCTGTGCCCACCCATAACCACCACCACCCCCGACCTGGCACTGTTCCCTCACCCTCCTGTTGCCTCACCCTCCCCAACGCCGTTCGCCCTCCCACCAACGACTATCACCGCAACCCCCACCCCAGCAGCACCCGTCCCCCCACCGGATCCACTACTGGGTGATGAAGGAGACGACAACATGCTCTCGGAGTCGCAGGTACCCACAGCGGCGGCCTCACCACAACCAGGACTGAGGCGATTGCGGCGGAGGGTCACAGCCCCCGACAGATTCAATCTGTAACGTTGTTTTTCACCCCCGCTGGACTTTTTTTAAACAGGGGTGAATGTGGTAAATACCACTGGTAACACACTACGTGTTTTACGGTACTGCAACTGGACTACAGTTAACACAGTAAATCTCAGCCTGCTGACTCCTCCCAGCAGGCGCTGTATAATAGTGTATGCTCTCCTGTGCTGCTTCCATTCTGGTTACAGCTGCAGGAGGCTCAACATCTAGTGCAATAAAGTCTCAATAGTTTCACCATTTTGTCTCATGGTCATTGATGGTACATCATGCCTCCAAATAGTAAGAGAGAGATGGAGGTGCAAATCAGGGAAATCACAGAGATGTGCCAGAGCCATAGAGTGGTGATACTGGGGAACTTTACTTACCAGAATATCAATTGGGACAGTACTAGAGTGAAGGAAAAGAGGAAGGAATTTCTGAAATATTTTCGGAGAAGTTCCTTGACCAGTATGTTCTCAATGCAAACAAGAAGGAGACATTCCTGAATTTGGGAGAATGAAATTGGTCAAATAGACTAAGTGTCTGGGGAACCCTTGGGTAAGAGCGTTCACTGTATCATAAAGCTTTGATTGCTAATGGAAAAAATGAAAGAACCCTAAGTAGAACTTTTATATCAGAAGGCAATCAACTTCAGTGGAATGGGATGGGATCCAACCAAGGTAAATGGAAACAAAGACTGCCAGGAAACATTGTAATGGGAAACTGGATTAGGATGAGATGTTTCAAGTACCGGCTCGGGGCATTCCTACAGGGGTGAAACATGTGGCAACCATAGCTCAAGCTTCTTAGACAATGAAGGAGATAGAACATATTATGAAATGAAAAAGTTATAACAGGTAAATCCTTGGAACAAGAACCAGGCTAAATGTAGCAAAGAGAGACTCATGTTAGTGTCCACTAACAGTGAAATGAGAAATCTGAACATCTAGCAAATAACTGACGGAACTAGACCACAAGATGTCACCTTTTTCTTTTGGGAAAAACAAACTTATTAAAAAGAGAAATTTTAAAAAGTATACACCATTAATGCTATAGTTTAAAACTATGTGTGGTAGTATGTATTGGGGGTCATGTGGGACTGGAAGCCCTAATGTCATTGGCTGACAGATCCCGGGTCCTGGTTGGCCGTTGACCTCAAGCTCCGCCCTGAAGGCGAAGTATAAGAAGCCGGTGCCTTCCCCCGCAGGCCAGTTTACTATCGGGCTGCTGGGGAACAGACACGCTTAATAAAGCCTCATCGACTTCACTCTATTCGTCTCACGGAGTCTTTGTGCGCTACAATTTATTAAGCGTGCCTAAAAAGGACTATGGAGCTCAGGATCATTCCAGAATGCCTGAGGATCAGCCCCCACGCAGTGAATGCGGCAGCAGCCTTCAAACACTGGCAGACTTGCTTCGAGGCCTACATCAGATCGACCACAGGCCGAGTCTCAGACGAACAAAAACTGCAGGTCCTGCACTCGAGGGTGAGCACGGAGATTTTCATCCTCATTGAAGACACCGACGATTTCCAGACGGCGTTCACAGCACTGAGAAATCTCTACGTTCGCCCAGTTAACCAAATCTACGCTCGCTACCAGCTCGCGACAAGACGGCAAGCTCCCGGAGAATCGATGGACGAGTTCTACGCCGCGCTGCTGATTTTGGGACGAGCCTGCAGCTGCCCGTCGGTGAATGCAAACGAACATACGGACATGTTAATGCGCGACGCTTTTGTGGCAGGTATGCAATCCTCCCAAATCCGCCAAAGACTTCTAGAAAAAGAGTCGCTAGGACTCTCAGAGGCACGGGCCCTAGCAGCCTCCCTAGACGTCGCCGCGCGTAATACCCGCGCCTACAGCCCCGACTGCGCGGCAGGCCATTGGGGCCCGTACGTACCCATCGCGGAAAACCCCCTACCCCCCCCCCGGACACCCCACAGCCTTGCGCAGTCCAAACGCCGAGTCGCACCGGGGGCGCCCGCTGTTATTTCTGCGGCCAGGCGAAGCACCCCCGACAATGCTGTCCGGCCCGCGCAGCCATCTGCAAAAGCTGCGGGAAAAAGGGCCACTATGCGGTGGTGTGCCGATCCCGCGAGGTCGCCGCCGTCCCGGGAGCACAGGGAGCCCTGCAAGCAGTCTATGCCTCCCAACCCCCCCAGCACGCCATGTGCAACCCGCAGGCGCAGCCGCTCTGGGTCCCGACCACTGCGGCCCCGGGAGAACTGGGAGCCCTGCACGCCGCCTACGCTCCCCTACCCCCCTCCCCGCAGTCCATGTACGACCCGCCGCCGGCGCTCCCGATTTGGGTACCGGCCAACACTCTCCACGGAGAGGAAGGGGATTTTCGCGTCCCGAACGCCACCCTCACCCCCGTCCCGCGCCCCACGCCTGACCCGCCGGCGCCACCTACCTGGACCCCGACCACCGCTGTCCCCGGTGAGGGAGCTCCTCGCGCTCCTTGCGCTCGCGGCCCCACGCCTGACCCGCCGGCGCCGCCGACTTGGGCCCCGACCACCGCTGTCCCCGGCGAGGGAGCTCCGCGCGGTCCTAGCACCCGCGGCCTTGGCGCTCGCAGTGAAGGAACTCCGCGCGGTCCTAGCGCCCGCGGCCCTGGCGCTCGCAGTGAAGGAGCTCCGCGCGGTCCTAGCGCTTCCCAGACCCCCCAGCACACCATGTGCGACCCGCAGACGCCGCCATTTTGGGTCCCGACCACCACGAGGGGAGGAGGGGCGCCGTTGTGCGACCCACAGATGCCGCCATTTTGGGTCCCGACCACCGCGAGGGGAGGAGGGGCGCCGCCATCTTGGACCGCCCCCGACCTGTACGACGCATGAGGGCGGCCATTTTGTCCACCCCCGACGCCATCTTGGACGGCAACAACGGACCCCACCCCACTGCTACAACCACGGCTCGCTTCGGTTACGCTCGATCAGGCTCGGCCCCGGACTCTCCAGACGACGACGACAACGGTCCTAATTAACGGCCACGAGACGCCATGCCTAGTTGACTCCGGGAGCACGGAAAATTTTATACATCCCGACACGGTAAGACGCTGTTCCTTAACTACCTACCCCAGTGCACAAAAGATTTGCCTAGCTGCAGGATCCCACTCCGTACAGATCCAGGGATTCTGCATAGTTACCCTAACGGTACAGGGGAGGGAATTCAAAAACTACAAACTTAACGTCCTTCCCCAACTCTGTGCCCCCAGCTTGCTGGGCTTAGATTCCCAATGTAACCTACAGAGCCTTACGTTTAAATTCGGCGGCCCCATACCCCCACTCACTATCTGCGGCCTCGCCACCCTCAAGGTGCAACCCCCGTCCTTGTTTGCGAACCTCACCCCGGATTGCAAACCCGTCGCCACTAGGAGCAGACGGTACAGCGCCCAGGACCGGACCTTCATTCGGTCCGAAGTCCAGCGGCTACTAAAGGAGGGCATAATCCAGGCCAGCAATAGTCCCTGGAGAGCGCAGGTGGTAGTAGTGAAGACAGGGGAGAAACAAAGGATGGTCATTGACTATAGCCAGACCATCAACAGGTACACACAACTAGACGCGTACCCTCTCCCCCGCATATCCGACATGGTCAATCGGATTGCCCAGTATAAAGTCTTCTCCACCGTGGACCTCAAGTCCGCCTACCATCAGCTCCCCATCCACCCAAATGACCGCAAGTACACAGCCTTCGAGGCAGATGGGCGATTATACCATTTCCTACGGGTCCCTTTTGGCGTCACAAACGGGGTTTCATGCTTTCATAGAATTTACAGTGCAGAAGGAGGCCATTCAGCCCATCGAGTCTGCACCGGCTCTTGGAAAGAGCACCCTACCCAAGGTCCACACCTCCACCGTATCCCCATAACCCAGTAACCCCACCTTACACTAAGGGCAATTTTGGACACTATGGGCAATTTAGCATGGCCAATCCACCTAACCCGCACATCTTTGGACTGTGGGAGGAAACCGGAGCACCCGGAGAAAACCCACGCACACACGGGGAGGATGTGCAGACTCCGCACAGACAGTGACCCAAGCCGGAATCGAACCTGGGACCCTGGAGCTGTGAAGCATTTGTGCTATCCACAAGGCTACCGTGCTGCCCGGTCTTCCAACGGGAGATGGACCGAATGGTTGATCAACATGGGTTACGGGCCACGTTCCCGTACCTCGACAATGTAACCATCTGCGGCCACGATCAGCAGGACCACGACGCCAACCTTAAAAAATTCCTCCAGACCGCCAAAGCCTTGAACCTCACGTACAACGAGGACAAGTGCGTTTTTAGCACCGATCGGCTAGCCATTCTGGGCTACATAGTGCGCAATGGGATAATAGGCCCCGACCCCGAACGTATGCGCGCACTCATGGAATTTCCCCTCCCGCACTGCCCAAAAGCCCTGAAACGCTGACGAATGTGATATAAAATAGTTACTTTAGAGATACTAGTTAATGTAATGTAGAAATAAGCCACTTTGATTCTGGCAGTTAGGGACAAAGGGGTTTGAGACCACATGGAAAAAGCAGGAAGAGGTGTGTCTATGAGAGTGATGCTGCATTGATAGGGGCCAGAGAAAGGGATTGGAAGTGAGCCAATCAGAATGGATCGAACAGGTCAGGAGGGACATAGGCTGACCTATGTCCGTCGAGTATGTGAAACTTGATACCATTTGAATTGATTTTGCAGAGATCCCTTTGTCTTTTAGTTCAGTCGTTTTCTGGGGTGTAAGAGGCTGGATGTCTCTTACGTTTCTGTAAGATGATTCAAGCTTGCAAGCTAAATAAATAACTTCTTTTTACGTGCGAATCCATCTCAACTTTTATTGAGGCCAGACTGACAGAGAAAGAAATTTGGGGATCAACATTTGGTGCCGAAAACCGGGATTTCTCAGGGCGATCCTGATCCAACTGCGAAATCAGAATTAGACTGATTATGAGCAGGAGGATGGGGAACAAAGGGCCCTCAATGTAGAACTGGAAAACGACCGCGCATTGATTGTTCCCCTCTTCTTATCGTCTGATTAGTCTGGTCACTCGCGGTTGGCACAGAAAGACCGCCTCGACGAAATCACAGGTCAGTCTGGGGATTAGCACTTTAATTCATGGGATTTCATATTGTTGTTTCGGCTTGGGTTAGGGTTTTGGGCTGATGGGACTTCATTAATGAAGGTTCAGTCTATTATAAGGGTTCAGAGGCTGATGGGACTTCATTAATGAAGGTTCAGTCTATTATAAGGGTTCAGAGGCTGACGTGACTTCATTAATGAAGGTTCAGTCTATTATATGGGTTCAGGGGCTGATGGGACTTCAATAGATGGAGGTTCAGTCCAGTATAACTGTTTTTAAATCTGAAGATGGTTCAACTCTATGTGTGAGTGTTTTAAATATAGTTGATTCAGCTAAAATTGTCTCCTTGGACTGTAAAGTTCCGAGTCTAGTTGAGATTGTGAGGAATGCTGCATATTGGTTGAAGCAGAAGTCTCTCAAAGGGTTAACAGCAGCAGGCGGAGTTGAAAACAGACAGTGCTTCTCACTCAGGCTTTGAGATAACAGCAGCAGCCGTAGTGTAATCGGATACCTTTCCTTTGAGTCAGTGAACACCAGCAAAGTTACGTTTTGAATTAATTAAAGGAAACCAGTGGGTTTCTCCACCTCTTTGATAAAAGTTATTATTTTCGAAAGCAATTGATTGAAATTGCCAGAATCTTAAGTTTTACTTACTTGAAATAAGGTTTATATCATTTTATCTGGAGATTAATAGAAACTTAAAGAAGATCATGGACACCATTTTAAAAAGTGTCAATCTGGAGATGATAGTTGATTTTGCTAATACTTATGTGTATGTAAAAGAAAAAAAACTTGTTAAAAGAAAAATTGTTAAGATAAAGAAATAATTAAGTTGTAAATGTTATACAAGTTTGTGTTCAGCAAATTGTAAATTTAGTTCTGAGTTGAGATCAGAGCTAAGCTTGCAAGTTGCAGTAATTCAATTTGAATTTTCAAACATTTTTAAGTTTTAAAAAAAGTTTAAAAAAAGAGAGCAAATAGAGAAAAGAAGGACACAGATCTTGAATGCGTTGAATAGCACATTTCAAAGGCCCATAAATCTTTCTGTTATCTTAGACCTAAAACCTAGGAAGATTGAAGAGCCAGAGGAATGTCTGGAGCATTTTAATGAAATCCACCGGGGGCAGTCAGGCGATTTGCTGTATCAAAATGGTCAGAATTCCCCTCAATACTGTGCTATGTTAATGCATTGCCTACCACCTTCTGTGGTTACTGCTGTGAAATGTAATAACATGAATTGGACAGAGAACGACCCTTCCCAGATGGCAAGGGCAGTCAGATTTTACTGGAAGGAGGGTGTAGGCCAAGAAGGAGGCTCAGTTACAAAGGTTAAGACTGAGTATGTAATGAAAAAGGATGATCTGCGACCCCAACAAGCGGCAGAAATGGTAGTTTACCAGCAGGAGCTCCAATATAGTGACTTTGGGTGGGTGGATCAGCGAAGAAGAGGATGAGACAACAGTGCTATATTTCTATCACCCCCCAGTGGTGGACGTTAGACGTTGAACAGTCACTGCATCACGTTACCCTGGCCTATGACAGAACTGGACGAAACAGGGAGTTGGAGGACAAATACCGGCCATTACTTGAGACCAAATGGCCAGTCAAGGTTACAGCCACAGTCACGGGAAAAGAAGGTACAGCCGATTTTGTTACAATATCACCACATTTATGGCCACAGTCAGCTTCGGTAAGTCCTCATATTACACGTCAGGTCCATGACCAGTACCATGCCAGGGATATGGGGCGAATGGTCAGCATCTTACCGCAGCTCGTCAGAATAGGTATGAGATATACCTTTTGAACAATCCACGTCTGACATTTAAATACTGAACCGCTATCAATCCAGCCTGTTTTCTTCGTGGTCCCCCTGTCCATGAAGACGCACCTGGCCACGACTGTTTAGCCTTGATTCAGGAAACTACCACAATAAGGGGCGATTTGAGTGACATTTCGTCAGAACAACCTGACATGATTATGTGTGGTCAAATATCCCACCGGGGTTTAGTTAATGACCTACTGCAGGCCCTCCTTATGCCCGCGCAGATTTCCATTATTAAATGCGCTGCCCACACGAATGGTACAACCCCAGTTGACGTTGGTAATGAACGAGCAGATCGTGCAGCGCGCACAGCCGCACAAATTCAGCAAGTGATGGTGCCTAAAATGTTAAGTCAGACTAAACGATCTACTATGAATATGTCTGCTTCTGACAAGCCAATGCCAACCATCCAAGACGTCATAAGGTTACAGGAGGACGCTCCTGAGAGTGATAAACAAATGTGGAAACGGTTAGGTTGTACATATGATTTTGTTTCCTCTTTATGGACCACGCCTGCACATCAGACTTGTATGTCTGATGTGCTGGCTTTATGGGTCATTGAATGTGTACACTTTGCAACTCATTGTGGGGCTCGAGGGACTAGTGATTTGTTGCTGGACACTTGGTGGCACCCTAAAATGCAGGGGTTGGCCCAAAATATCAGTAATCGGTGTTTGATTTGTCAGCAATATAACACCGGAAAAGGTATCCCTTGTGGGAAGGGGCAAACCCCGTTGCCCAGTGGTCCCTTTGAGACGCTCCAAATGGATTACATTGAGCTGGAAAGGTGTCAATGTTACAAATATGTTTTGGTCATTGTGGATGTGTTCAGCAGATGGGTCGAGGCGTATCCGACTATCTATAATAAAGCTGCTACTGTGGTTAAAGTCTTAATGCGGGAAATCATTCCCCGGTACGGTATACCAGCTCAGTTAAGTTCTGATAATGGGCCTCATTTTATTGGACAAATTAACAAGGAGTTTTGCTCCCAGTTGGGCATACGCCAGCAGTTACACTGTGCTTACAGACCGTAGGCGGCCGGGTTGGTTGAGAGACACAATCAGACCCTCAAAACTAAATTGGCTAAATTAAGAGCAGACACGGGACTGACATGGCTTAAGTTGCTCCCCGTTGCCCTCTTCCAGCTGCGGGTTACACCTGCGGGACCGGCCCGGCTCTCTCCTGCCGAGACTCTTTATGGCAGGCCTCTTAGAACTCCTTGGAGCCTGCAGGTTCCCAGACGGGTTCAGTTTCATCAGATGACTGAAGAAATGACCACCTATGTTCTAGCCCTTACGCAAGTGCTCAAGGAACTCCATGGCCAAGTCCGCGCGGCTCACCAGCCATTGCCCCCAGTACCTAGCTCACTTTCAGTCCAGCCCGGTAGTTATGTCATGGTCAAAAATTGGACTAGGAAGGGGTCGGAGCCGCGATGGGACGGGCCCTTCCAAGTTCTCCTTCCCACCCCCACAGCAGTTAAAGTGGAGGGGCGAAGTGCTTGGGTCCACCTACATCACTGTAAATTGAGTCCATCTCCACTACTGTAAAAGGTCGGATACTAACCTGCCTCCCTTCTCCAGTGCTATTTTACAGGTGTGGAGCATGATGGAGTGGCTACGCATCGTCTGTCTGATATTTGGCCTCACTTCGCTTGGCGTGTTATTGGCGATGGACATGGAAAAGGGGAATATTATGTATCTGTGTAGCCCCAACCAATCTACAAGGATACATCGCCTATGCAAAGGTGATGTTCTTCGCTGCCCCCATATACGAGGACATGGTATCGACTCATGGAAGGTCATCAAAGTTAAGGAGAATGCAGGAGTCATGAAGCAGCTGCACCGGTCCCGGCGATGGGAAGGGAACATTATATGGACATTGCCTTGTTTTTGGAATACATGTAAATTTGATTTTGGATGTGTTAAGAGTGGTACAATAAAGGTAAAATCAGGCTGTCAGAAGAGAGTAGGAAGAGACCATGAGAAAGAGAAAGGGACTAGAGAGAGGATGGGGCGTGTGAGAAGGGAAGTACAGCTAGAACGTAGGTTACCGGGAGATACACTTAAGTTAGTTAAAGGCCAAACTGAGGAAAACCCGGGTAGTAACCCTTGGGAGCCCTCGGGGCAATAACCAAGGAGTTGTCTCAGCTACGGTTGTTTGCAATGCAGAACCGGTATGCTCTTGACTATCTTCTGGCCCGTGAGGGTGGGGTATGCGCCATAGTACAGGGCAAGTGTATCATGGGTGTTCAGGACTTGACCGCTAACATTACTAAATTTATGGATCGCATACTGGATCACTTGGACGGGATGCAGGATCCTGGCTCTTGGGGTAACTGGGGATTTGGAGGATGGAAGGACTGGTTGATAAATATGGCCATGTATCTAGTGGTAGCTATCGGCTGCATCTTTGTGGGCCTGGCCATCCTTAAATGTGTGATGGGTAGAATGCGGGGTGCACTAGATCAGATCTCCGCCCCAATCACCGGAAAAAAAATTTAACTGTTAAAATCCATGAGGGTGAGGCAGATGAAGGGGGCTAAGACAGGAATTGGAAATGCAGCGACAGATCTTTTTAGATGAGGAACCGTAGCTATGGATTGGATAGTTCGGTTATCATGGAATGATAAAAGGAGGGAATGACGAATGTGATATAAAATAGTTACTTTAGAGATACTAGTTAATGTAATGTAGAAATAAGCCACTTTGATTCTGGCAGTTAGGGAGAAAGGGATTTGAGACCGCATGGAAAAAGCAGGAAGAGGTGTGTCTATGAGAGTGATGCTGAATTGATAGGGGCCAGAGAAAGGGATTGGAAGTGAGCCAATCAGAATAGATCGAACAGGTCAGGAGGGACATAGGCTGACCTATGTCCGTCGAGTATGTGAAACTTGATACCATTTGAATTGATTTTGCAGAGATCCCTTTGTCTTTTAGTTCAGTCGTTTTCTGGGGTGTAAGAGGCTGGATGTCTCTTACGTTTCTGTAAGATGATTCAAGCTTGCAAGCTAAATAAATAACTTCTTTTTACGTGCGAATCCATCTCAACTTTTATTGAGGCCAGACTGACAGAGAAATAAATTTGGGGATCAACAACGCTGCCTGGGGTTCTTTTTGTACTACGCCCAGTGGGTTCCCCAGTACGCAGACAAGGCCCGCCCCCTAATACAGACCACGACCTTCCCTCTGTCGACAGAGGCTTGCCAGGCCTTCAGCCGCATCAAAGCGGACATCGCAAAGGCCACGATGCGCGCCATCGACGAGTCCCTCCCCCTCCAGGTCGAGAGCGACACCTCCGACGTAGCTCTAGCAGCTACCCTTAACCAAGCGGGCAGACCCCTGGCCTTCTTCTCCCGAACCCTCCACGCCTCAGAAATCCGCCACTCCTCAGTGGAAAAGGAAGCCCAAGCCATAGTGGAAGCTGTGCGACACTGGAGGCATTACCTGGCCGGCAGGAGATTCACTCTCCTCACTGACCAACGGTCGGTAGCCTTCATGTTCGATAATGCACAGCGGGGCAAGATTAAAAATGACAAGATCTTAAGGTGGAGGATCGAGCTCTCCACCTTCAACTATGAGATCTTGTACCGGCCCGGAAAGCTGAACGAGCCGTCCGATGCCCTATCCCGTGGCACATGTGCCAACGCACAAATTGACCGCCTCCAAACCCTCCACGAGGACCTCTGCCACCCGGGGGTCACTCGGTTTTACCACTTCATCAAGTCCCGCAATCTCCCATACTCTTTAGAGGAGGTCCGTACAGTCACAAGGGACTGCCACATCTGCGCAGAATGCAAACCGCATTTTTTCAGGCCAGGTGGAGTGCACCTGATTAAGGCTTCCCGCCCCTTTGAACGCCTCAGTCTCGATTTCAAAGGGCCCCTCCCCTCCACCGACCGCAACGCGTATTTCCTTAATGTAGTGGACGAATACTCCCGCTTCCCTTTTGCCATTCCCTGCTCCGACATGACCGCGGCCACAGTCATTAAAGCCCTGAACAGCATCTTCACGCTGTTCGGTTACCCCGCATACGTCCACAGCGACAGGGGGTCCTCTTTCATGAATGACGAGCTGCGCCAGTTCCTGCTCAGCAAGGGCATAGCCTCAAGCAGGACGACCAGCTACAACCCCCGGGGGAACGGGCAAGTAGAAAGGGAGAACGGCACGGTCTGGAAGGCCGTCCTACTGGCCCTACGGTCCAGGGATCTCCCAGTTTCACGGTGGCAGGAGGTCCTCCCGGACGCTCTACATTCCATCCGGTCGTTATTATGTACAAGCACTAATCAAACGCCTCACGAGCGTCTTCCCTCGGAGGTCCTCCTCTGGAACGTCGCTGCCGACCTGGCTGGCGGCCCCAGGACCCATCCTGCTCCGAAAGCACGTGCGGGCACATAAGGCGGACCCGTTGGTCGAAAGGGTTCACCTCCTCCACGCAAACCCCCAGTACGCCTACGTGGAGTACCCCGACGGCCGACAGGACAGGGTCTCCCAGCGGGATCTGGCGCCCGCCGGCACCACGCACACCCCCCCGACACCATCAACCCAACCGCCCCCCTTCCTGCCACCGCCGCACCCCGCGACCGCCCCCTTCCCAGGAGGATCAGTCCCCCTCCCCTTTGCACTGACAGCTGAAACCGTGCGGCTCCCGGAGGCGACAACACTGGTACAAGCACCACCACCACCGCCGGGGCCGAGGCGATCGACACGGACGACCAGACCGCCCACCGACTCGTGGCGTCGATGTAAAACAAAGATGGACTGTCCAATGAACATTTTGTTTTTCCTATACCCTCTGTAAATAGTTGTAACAGGACGATACTGTCCAATACTGTACTACCATGTAACTGTTCTATCCTCCCAGGACCAGCCCTGTAAACCCTTACCACCATACGAAGCATCACCCCACCGGGTTCATTTTTGACAAGGGGTGAATGTGGTAGTATGTATTGGGGGTCATGTGGGACTGGAAGCCCTAATGTCATTGGCTGACAGATCCCGGGTCCTGGTTGGCCGTTGACCTCAAGCTCCGCCCTGAAGGCGAAGTATAAGAAGCCGGTGCCTTCCCCTGCAGGCCAGCTTACTATCGGGCTGCTGGGGAACAGACACGCTTAATAAAGCCTCATCGAATTCACTCTATTCGTCTCACGGAGTCTTTGTGCGCTACACTATGTATATTATGAACTCCATTTTACATCCTCCCCAAGACGTACCTTATCTTATGAAATCATGAAGTTTCACCCTGGGACCAACACTGAAGTTGTGTCACAGTTCTCCAGAATTCACTCTGATTTCTCTCAGTGTTCAGATTCCCAAGTGAGCTCCTCTGTGTGTGGCCGTGTGGTATTCCGAGAGTAAGGTGACACCTGGTTGTGTGGTGGGGAGGGTCACGGTGTGCCAGCTGGAACGCAAAAAAACAGGAACTCCATTTATCACCGCACTGTTTCAGCACCTGTGCCATATGGACTGTTGTGGTTTCACCACCCTCAAATGGTTGCTCAGCACCGCATTCTGAAGGGCAGTTAGAAATGAGTAACAAGGGCAGCATGGTGGCGCAGTGGTTAACACAGCTGCCTCAAGGCGCCGAAGTCCCAGGTTCGATCTCGGCCCTGGGTCACTGTCCGTGTGGAGTTTGCACATTCCCCCCATGTTTGCATGGTTTTCTCCCCCACAACCCAAAAATGATGTGCAGGGTAGGCAGATTGGCCACACTAAATTGCCCCCTAATTGAAAAAAATGAATTGGGTACTCTAAATTAAAAAAAAAAGAAATGAGTAACAAATTCCAGTGTGGCTCACATTGCGGACTTAATCAAAATAAAGGCCAACATCTTACATCCTCGTTCGCAGCTGGGATTTTCCTGTGCCACTGTCAGTGAATGGAGTTTTGGCTGGAATGCAAAATTTTCCATTCTCGCTTGCAATGGGTCCCACCATAGACGAGATCGAAGAATTCCACCCAAAATCCGTGACCAGGGGCAGCACGGTAGCATTGTGGATAGCACAATTGCTTCACAGCTCCAGGGTCCCTGGTTCGATTCCGGCTTGGGTCACTGTCTGTGCGGAGTCTGCACGTTCTCCCAGTGTCTGCGTGGGTTTCCTCCGGGTGCTCCGGTTTCCTCCCACAGTCCAAAGATGTGCAGGTTAGGTGGATTGGCCGTGATAAATTGCCCTTGGTATCCAAAATTGCCTTTAGTGTTGGGTGGGGTTGCTGGTTGTGGGGATAGGGTGGAGGTGTTGACCATGGGTAGGGTGCTCTTTCCAAGAGCCGGTGCAGACTCGATGGGCCGGGTGGCCTCCTTCTGTACTGTAAATTCTATGATAATCTATGAAAAAATGTCAAATTCAATTGCATGATGATCACAGGTGGCTGAATGTTTCCTTACTGAGTCTGGCTCATTACTCATTGTTAAATCTAGTGTGGCCTCTCACCTTTTTGGTTGTGGCTCATGTTGTTTCAGAAAACTATCCTGAGTAGACTCAAGATTTGATGGCACAGTAGCACAGTGGCTAGCACTGTTGCTTCAGAGCGCCAGGTTCGATTCCCGGCATGGGTCACTGAGGCACGATCAATTTGACTGAAGACGAAGTTGAATCCAAACTGAGGCTTTATTAGTATCAGATGTGTGGCCTCCCACAGCAGCTGGCGAAATGGCTGCGAGCTGGAGGCCACGCATATTTATAACCCACCTCCTGAGCGGAGCTAGCATGCAGGGGCCACAGGTGAACCTGTAGTGCAGGTTCTACCGTACAACCTCTGATATCAGAACACAGTGGTTTACCACAGTCACTGTCTGTGTGGAGTCTGCAAGTTCTCCCCGTATCTGCATGGGTTTCCTCCCACAAGTCCCCAAAGACGTGCTGTTAGGTAATTTGGACATGCTGAATTCTCCAACCGTGCACCTGAACAGGCGCCGGAATGTGGCGACTAGGGACTTTTCACAGTAACTTCATTGCAGTGTTAATGTAAGCTTACTTGTGACAAAGATTATTTTTTAAGAAATTAAAAGAACTTCATTACTGTGATAACCCTCACGAGGACTGTGGCGGACCGCGGTTGATCTCCCAGTGGGCTTCATAAAATATGAGTCCCCGTGGTGAGTGGGCAGAGGTGTGCCCAGCTGGGCCTTGTTCGAGGGGCCTTTAAATGTAGCCCACATACCGGACCAGCAGCTTCCGACAGTCCTGGGCTGAGACATTTGTTTGGCCTTTCCTTCCACACCTCCTGGAATTATTATAACTACCTTTCAGACTTGGGTTACTTTGCTCTACCCAATCTATGTAAGAAATGAATACTTCTCTTAAAAGATTGCACTTTTTGCTACAATGCTCTCTCATCTCTGAACTAATACCTTCTGTCACTTCAATTCTGTCATCAAAATGCCTGTAGACATTCCCCAGTACAGTTTTAAGTCATCTCCTAATCCTCATTTCTAACTATCGTGTCTGCTGATTGCTTACCCTTCCATATATTTACGCTTGCTAATGTTCTATGAGTACCTTTAATCACAAAGGCACCTCTTCTTTTTCCTCCAGTTATCCTAATCGTTCAAAAGCCTTATAACCTAGAATATTTAATTTCTAATCATGATCAGCTTGCAAACAGGTCTCAATAACAGTGACCCTATCAGATTCTCTAAGGTGTATCTGAGCCTCTATTTTACTCAATGTGCCGCGACACTGAGTGATTTATCTCACCTCAATATATATTTGCTGTAAAATGAAGGGTGGGATTCTTCGTTGGCTGATGCCGAAATCGCGAAACGCGATTGGGTGGAGAATAGGTTCCGATAATCGCAGCAGGCGCCGATTTGACGCTAAATCGCTATTCCCCGTCATCTCAACAAGGCGTCAATGTGGTCTGGAACGCATGTACAAAAGACACCATTTGCATATCATTAGCAAGCCCGACTAGGTATTCTCCAGGCCCTCCACGATGCTCCGCCTCCGATGGGACAAGTTCCCGAAGAAGCCGTTCACTTGTGCTTTTAAAAATCATGAAACCGGCGTCGTGGCTGCTGAGGGAGAGAGAGAGGGTAGAAAGTGTCTGATGTGTTCAGTAAGTTGGTTCAACGTTGACTGTAACTGGACGCAGTGAAACTAGAAACAGGCTTCTGACACAGGAGATGGTCCAACACTGTTTTATTGAACTTCCTGATTGCTGTACATAGCCTGCTGTGAGTTGACACTCTATCAATCTAACTGATAACCTCTGACTGGCTTGACCAGACTAACTCTCTACCTCATGGTGATAGTGCTCACTGTCTTGTGCACTCTTACTATCTCAGTCGCTGTGTCCTGTAGAGAGAGGGAGAGTCTTAATGCCCTGTGTGCTTTATAGTGGCGGTGTCCTGTCTGGTGATTGGTTGTTATGTGTTGTGTGTGTTCATTGGTTATCCTGTGTGTCAATCACTGCCTGTCTGCATCTCATTATATACATGAGTGGATATTATGACATCTCCCCTTTTTGAAGTAAATTTTGGAACGTGGCGATATATATATATGCATGATTATATACAAGTGGTGAGTGAATGAACATATGTACATGGGAAGGTGTCTATCATGTAGATATAGAGCAAACTGAACAAACTTTACAAGATTTAAGTCTATAGATTCAGTCTTTGTGGCAGGCGACAAATTCTTGTCGATCGCCTCAGAGGTGGAGGGGGGGAAGCCGGCACTTGGACAGGCGGGATTGCTGCCATGACGGTGGCATCATGGAGAGGTGGGATCGCTGCCAGATCGGTGGCCTCGTGGAGCGAGATGTTCGGAGGAGGCATGATGACATGCAGAGAAGTGCGGCCAGGCGGTGGGCAAGGAACTTTTCATAGCGCCCTCTTGTTGCACCATAGAATGAAGCCATCAGCCATTTGGACAATGAAGGACCTGGGGGCAGCCTGCCTGACGACAATAGCTGGGGCTGACCAACCTCCCTCTGGAAACTGGACGCGAACAACATCGTCTGGAGCCAGCGCAGGTAGATCCTTGGCATGAGCATCATATGTGATCTGCTGGTCCCTGGATCGCTGCACTTTCTGCAGCACCATGAGGCGGTCAAGGTCTGGAACATGGATGGCTGGAACAGTCGTCCTCAGGTTGCGGTTCATGAGCAGCTGCGCCGGAGACAAACCAGTCGACAGAGGGGTTGCCCTGTATGCCAATAGCGCCAGGTTGAAGTCCGAGGCTGAGTCTGCAGCCTTGCACAGCAACCGCTTGACAATATGGATCCCTTTTTCGGCCTTCCCGTTTGATTGTGGGTAATGGGGACTGGATGTGATGTGACTGAAGTGGTAGGATCGTGCAAAGTCGGACCACTCTTGGCTGTAGCAACATGGGCCGTTGTCACTCATTACTGTGAGTGGTATTCCGTGCCTGGCAAATGTCTCTTTGCAGGCTTTAATCACTGACTTGGACGTGAGGTCCGACAGTTTCACTACTTCCGGGTAGCTGGAGAAGTAGTCGACCAAGAGCACGTAATCACACCCATTTGCGTGGAAGAGGTCTATCCCCACCTTGGACCATGGAGAAGTCACAATCTCGTGCTGTTGCAGTGTTTCCTTGGGCTGAGCTGGTTGAAACTTCTGGCATGTTGTGCAGTTGAGGACCATGTTGGCGATGTCCTGACTGATGCCAGGCCAGTAGACTGCCTGCCGCGCTCTGCATCAACATTTTTCGACCCCAAGGTGACCCTCATGGATCTGTCTGAGCACCATGGCTTGCATGCTTTGGGGAATGACGATTCTATCTAGTTTAAGAAGGATCCCCTCGATAACCGTTAACTCATCCTTAATGTTGAAAAACTGGGGGCACTGACCATTTTACCAGCCATGGGCAAGGTGTTGCATCACGCGCTACAATAGAGGATCTTTGGCAGTTTCTTCGCGTATCTGGACAACCCGTTCATCAGTGGCTGGGAGGTTGCTGACACACAACTGCACCTGTTCCTCGATGTGGCGAATGAAAACGCCCGGTTCACACGGCATGGTGATGGATCGCGATAGGGCATCCGCGGCGATCAGCTCCTTGCCCGATGTGTAGACGAGTTCAAAGTCATATCAGCAGAGACGAAGAAGAATTCGCTGTAGCCGAGGTGTCATGTCATTTAAATCCTTCTGGATTATGTGGACTAAAGACCTGTGGTCTGTTTCCACCGTGAACTTCGGCAGACCGTATACGTAGTCATGAAACTTGACTATTCCTGTCAGGAGACCCAGACACTCCTTTTCGATCTGGGCAAACCGTTGTTCGGTCAGAGTCATGGCCCTAGAGGCATATGCAACTGGAGCCCAGGACGAGGAGTCGTCTCGCTGGAGGAGTACCGCCCCAATGCCATCCTGGCTTGCGTCTGTGGATATCCTGGTATCCTTTGTTAGGTCAAAGAACGCCAGTAGTGGGGCTGTGGTGAGCTTTGCCATCAGCTCACGTCACTCCGCTTGATGTGCAGGAAGCCACTGGAACATTGTCGACTTTTTATCGAGATGCCGGAGGGCCGTGGTGTGGGATGCCATGTTAGGAATGAATTTACTGAGAAAATTTACCATCCCGAGGAAGCAGAGGACCGCCTTTTTGTCCTCTGGTGTCTTCATGGCATTGATTGCCAGCATCTTGTCGGTGTCAGGTTGCACACCTTGCTGTGAAATGTGGTCACCTAAAAACTTGATTGCGGACAGCCCAAACGAGCATTTGGCCCTGTTGAGCTGGAGGCCATTTTCATGAATCCTCTGGAAAACCTGTTTGAGGCGAGCAATGTGATCCTCGGGCGTCGTGAACCAGATGATCACGTCGTCCACATAGTCTTGCACCCCCTCGGTGCCCTGCATAATTTGTTCCATTTTGCGATGAAATACTTTGGAAGCTGATATGATACCAAAAGGCATGCGGTGGGAGCAATACCTGCCGAGCGGAGTGTTAAAAGTGCACAGCTTCCGACTGGACTCGTCCAGCTGAATTTGCCAGAAGCCAAGGGAGGCGTCCAGCTTGGTGAAGAATTTGGCGTGGGCCATCTCACAGGTCAATTCTTCACGCTTTGGGATCGGGTAATGCTCTTGCATGATGTTGCGATTCAGGTCTTTGGGATCAATGCAAATTCGGAGTTCGCCAGAGGGATTCTTGAATCAGACCATGGAGCTGATCCAGTCTGTGGGTTCCGTGAACTTTGAGATGATGCCCTGGTCTTGGAGCTCTCGTAGCTGCGTTTTCAGACCATCCTTGAGAGGAGCCGGCACCCGGCGTAGTGCATGGATAACTGTGGTGGCATTCGGCTTGAGCAATATCTTGTAGCGATACCGGAGCGTGCCCATCCCATCAAACACACTGTGGTATTGTGTGAGAATGTAGTCTATCTCAGCCTGGAGATTCGCATTGGGCGAGACCGTCGCCGGTGTCGAGGACATGGCATGAACTCGCTGTACCAAATTTAGGAGTTTGCATGCGCGAGCACCGAGCAGGGATGCCTTGTCAGGCCGGACGATCTCGAATCTCAACACCGCCTTGATTGCCTTGTGAGAGACACCTAGCTGACACGACCCACTGGCAGCTATGGCATTACCATTGTAGTCAAGGAGCTGACAGGTTGGTGGAAGAATGCTAGGTTGGTGTCGGATGCTGTCGAGGTCCGACTGTGATATGATGTTCGCAGACTCGCCAGTGTCCAATTTAAATTGGATGCGAGACTGGTTGACCGTGATGACGGCACACCACTCGTCGTCAGGATCCACACTGAGGATCGAAAGGCGGTTGGCAGGCACGGTAGAGATCAACTCGCGTGTGGTGATGATGCCCACCCAATACGGAGACTCGAGGCAGTCAGCATCGGGGTCCATTGGGCTGTCTGGATCAGAATCCTGCATGCCTTGTTGTACGCAATGGACACGTCTGCGCTGCAGCTGGGATCGCTGGCTGTTGTTCGGTGGAGTGGATCTGCAGAAGGCCGGGTAGTGGCCAGGCTTTCCACACTGTAGACATCGCCTGCCTTTGGCTGGACATTGCCGCTTTAAATGGGTGGAGCCACAATTCGGACATGTCATGACGCTGACGTCAGCACGTTCTGTGCCCCATCGCGCATGCGCAGTGAGGTCAGCCGACGTTCGCACATGCGCCTCAGGGTCTTTGGCCTCATCGTCCACCTGGTCGTAGCGCGCATGCGTGGGGACCTGAGAAAAGCGCACGAAACAGCCACTTTCCTCGATGCTCAGGCCTTGCATTTTTGTTATGGTTTGCACCCTTTCTGCCTCGTGAGAGGCCAGTTTTGCAGTTTCTGCCACCCTGCTGCAGGAGTAGCGATTCTTGGCATGCTCATGGACAATGCACGTTTCAATGGTGACGGAGAGGGTCAACTGTTTGATTTTGAGGAGCTGCTCCCGCAGGGAGTCAGACTGGACCCCGAAAACGATCTGATCCCATATCATGGAATCAGTCGTCGAGTCATAATTACATGACTGCGCTAGGATGCGGAGATGGGTCAAGAAGGACTGAAAAGGTTCATCCTTACCCTGAAGCCTCTGTTGGAAGATGTGTCGTTCAAAGTTCTCTTTCACCTCAATGTCGCAGTGGCCTTCGAATTTCAGCAGAACTGTCTTAAACTTTGTTTTGTCTTCGCCATCGGCAAACGTGAGCGAGTTATAGATGTGGATGGCATGATCCCCCGCAGTCGACAGGAACAGCGCGATCTTTCTGGCATCCGATGCTGCCTCGAGGTCGGAGGCCTCGATGTCCAGGAGGAACTTTTGTTTGAAGACTTTCCAGTTGGCGCCGAGGTTGCCGGAGATCCGGAGTTGCGAACGTGGCTGGATGTTTTCCATGCCGCTGGATGGCTGCTTGCTGGTCGTTGCAGATGCACTCGAGGTAGATTCGTTAGGATTAATAGCTCTCTGGTACCATGATGTGTTAAGTAAGTTGGTTCAAAGTTGACTGCAACTGGATGCAGTGAAACTAGAAACAGGTTTCTGACACAGGAGATGGTCCAACACTGTTTTATTGAACTTCCTGATTGCTGTACATAGTCTGCTGTGAGTTGACACTCTATCAATCTAACTGATAACCTCCTCCTGACTAGACCAGACTAACTCTCTACCTCATGGTGATAGTGCTCACTGGCCTGTGCACTCTTACTATCACAGTAGCTGTGTCCTGTAGAGAGAGGGAGAGTCTTAATACCCTGTGTGCTTTATAGTGGTGGTGACCTGCCTGGTGATTGGTTGTTATGTGTCGTGTATGTTCATTGGTTATCCTGTGTGTCAATCACTGCCTGTCTGCATCTCATTATATACATGAGTGGGTATTTTGACAGTGTCCAACATACCCATGGTCTGCTGACAATTGTGCCGTTAGCCGGAGGGCTTCTGCCAGGGCCAGGGGGAGTAGCGGGGGGGTGGCCAAGAGGTGGGCTGTGGGATCGGGGTGGACAGGCATGGAACACCATTGCCATAGCTGGCAAGGTAGTCATGCAGCTGAGCACACTGCTGACAGCTCACTGTGAACTTAGGGCCACGGGTCGTATAGATGTCCCCCCAGGCCACCTCCTAGGTACCATCTGGCCTCAGCTGACCCATCAGCAGTACAGGCGTGCTCCAGAACAACAGTGCCATCTTGTTGGCTGCGATGTTGTGTGTGAGGAGTGAAGTGTGTATCTGCGACTGCAACTTGCCAGCCTCCCAAGTGTCAATCACGAACCCGGCGAATCCCGCACCGTTTTTCATTGGCCGCCACGGCAGCAAAGTGGTTAGCACTGCTGCATCACAGTGATTCCCGGCTTGGGACACTGTCTGTGTGGAGACTGCACATTCTCCCTGTGCCTGCGTGGGTTTTCTCCTGGTGCTCCGGTTTCCTCCCACAAGTCCTGAAAGATGTGCTGTTAGGTAATTTGGACATTCTGAATTCCCCCTCTGTGTACCCGAACAGGCGCCGGAATGTGGCAACTAGGGGCTTTTCACAGTAACTTCATTGCAGTGTTAATGTAAGCATACTTGTGACAATAAAGGTTATTATTATTAGAATCGATTGTGTTCCACATGGCACTGGTTCTAGCCCCTCCACAGTTGCTGAATCAATCCTGGTTTAGCACCAGTTTTGCTGTTGCAAAAGTCCACAGATTCTGCCCCAGAATCAATACTTAGCCTCAGAAACAGAGATGCCCGCCCGAAGCGTTTGAAATGTGTATTTAAGTTAGGTTTCCCTTGTTTCTGGTTGGTCCACTGCATCGGAAATAATGGCTCGACGGGACATCCTACACCCTGCCCCATTCATTAAACTTACAGTTGCAAATTTAAGATTGAAAGAAATTTGCCCACAGAGCTGCTTAAAGAAAGCTAATAAAGGCAAGGTGAAGGCATCAAGTCATCAGGACCTTGGTGCAGAACAGGAGAAACAGTGCCTCTCTTTATTCAATGTGATTTAAAGATTTGAGAAATAAACGTGGGAAGGACTGAGAAGGTGGGTGAATTAGAATTTTTGACTTATTCATTCATGGGATGTAGGCATCATTGCTTGGGCCAGCATTGATTGCTCATCCCTGAGGCATTTAAGAGTCAACCTCATTAGGGTGCATCTGGGGTCATCAGGTAAGGACAACGGATTTCCCTTCCTAAAGATGTGCTTTTACAATAATCGATAATGGCTATCTTAGATTAGATTTTTAGAGTGGAATGCTCCAGCCATTGAGATTTGCTTTTCCCGCTGGCAGTGAATCCCTGTCCGTGGGTTTCCCAGTAGTGTGGGGTGGGTACGATGCAAATTCCCATTGACAAGAGGCGGGAAGATGGAATCTCGCCATCACAAACGGCGCATGGCCGAGAAACACACAGCTGGGGGACCGGAGAATCCCGCCCTTAATTTCACCATCTGCCATGATGGGATTTGAACCCTTCCCCAGAGCATTACCCCAGGTGATGACTACGAGTCCAACGACAATACCGCTGTGCCATCTCCTCTCTATGGGTGAATCACTGTCCAATTAGGTAGGGAATGAGAAATATAGGGCTAGACTTTTCATCAGGTGTTGGGAACTGAAAATGGGGGCTAGTTCAGGGAACCAGCCCTGCACTTTACACACGCTCACTGAAAGCTTTAATTCTCCAGCCACTTGACGGCCGGTAAGTGGGCCGGGCATCCAGTCAGGGGTGGTGGGCGGGCTCCAGACAATGAGAGATCCACCAGCCGTTTTGGAAGCTGCTGATTTGAGTGCGGTTACTGGAAGAAATGAAGACAAGTTGATGTTTACTTTATAAAATGCCACAGCTGCCTGGCCATGATCTTGCAGAGGCAAATACTGCAGGGTAATGACCAATGGTCGCAGCTGTGGCCTGGCAGCCATCATGGATCCTCCTTAAAGCCTCCAAAAACAACCCACAACTTGAAGGAATGAGACTGCAATTCACTTGCTGAGGAAGAGAAGTTGGTTGGCAGTGAATGACAATTATCTAATTGTTTAAAGTGTGCTTACTCAGTTAATTAAAATAATTTTCTCTGGTGAGTTTCATGGGAAATGAGTGCAAATGCAGCAACTTGATGAAAATCGGATGTGCTCAGGGTGACTTACCATTTCCCCAAAGCTCATGTTGGAGTACTGCAATTCAGCCAACACATTTTGGCAATTTGCAACACATGAAGTGTCTTTGCCCTGTCACAAATTGTTTGCAGATGGGCGGCACGGTGACGTAGTAGGCAGCACTACTGCCTCACGGCGCCGAGGACCCGGGTTCGATCCAGGCCACTGTCTGCTGGAGTTTGCATATTCTCCTCATGACTGCGTGGGTCTCACCCCCACAACCCCAAAATCTGCAGGGTAGGTGGATTGGCCACGCTAAATCGCCCCTTTCTGGAAAAAAACCAGGTTGTTTTCAGATTTGTGCATTATAATTACTGTGTATCATTCAGCCGTTACGTTTGTTTGCACAATCTGATTCAACATAAATATGTTGTGGACAATTCACAGCAGGCTGTTTACATATATTTCATCAACTAAACATAATAATCGGCAGGTTTCTAGTTGCCTTGGTTTATTCGGTACAATTTGCCTAAAATCGACCAAACCAATGAAGAAGAATTTAATAGCATACATTTGTGGACTGTGGTTGTGACTGCAGCCAATGCAAACAACAGACAAGAGGCTGATCTCCATTGTCAGGTGCTTGAGCTACAAGGAAAGCTGGAGAAATGTTGGCTATTTAACCCCGAAAGTGGCTTTTGAGAGGTAATCAAGGGGACACTGGTTCAAACTAGAAAAAGGTACCTGCGCACGGTGGCACAGTGGTTTGCACTTCTGCCTCATAGCGCCAGGGACCTGGATTCAATTCCGACCTTGGGTGACTGTCTGTGTAGAGTTTGCATGTCCTTCCTGTGTCTGTGTGTGGTTCCTCCGGGTGCTCCGGTTTCCTCCCACAGTCCCAGGATGTGCAGGTATGCTAAATTAGTATCTAGGGATGTGTATGTTGAATTCCGGGGATAGGGCAGGGTGGACAGGGGAGTGGACATGAGTACTCTTTCAGAGGGTCAGTGCAGACTCAATGGGCCAAATGGCCTGCTTCTGCACTGTAGGGATTCTATGATTCTAAAACTAATATCAACAATTTCTTCTTTGCATTGCAAGTAATCAACACTAGACGTGGACTTCCGGAAAAATGTGGAGTCAAAAACGCTGGAGTCACCTTCCTCGCTCCATAAACTCATCCAAAACATTGTTGTTCACAATCTAACACACTGCCCCATTCAACAACCACCCCAACACCTACAGTTGACCAATATCTCAATTTTAAAATTCTCATCCTTGTTTTCAAATCACTTTGTGGTTCTGCCATACCTTAACTCTGTAACATCTTCCAGCCCTACAACCCTCAAAAGAATCTGCCCTCATTTACCTCTGGGCGCGATTCGCTGCTGGAGTGCAACGCGGCCAGAAAACCCCATGTGAAACCTCCTGCGGGTCTCCCGGCAGCGTCCACGCCTCACGGGATTCATCCACTTCCCATGGGTATCGGAATCGGAACTCAGCCCAAAAGGGGCACGACCAAACGGCGCTCGCGGAAGTAGGAAACCTACTTAAGGCCTACCTACCTGGGAGACTATGGCCTCCCTTGATTCTCCAGCCTCCTCAATGACGCTGCAGCCGGACGCCGGTCAATGCTGGTCCACAAGAATGTGGGTCAGCGGCACAACACCCGGGTGGTCTCCCCGGGCCATTAATGGGTGGTCAGGTTCAGTGCAGGGTGTCCGCCTGGCCCTCCCCCTGGAATGTGGGCACCTTGGCACTGCCCAGCTGACACCTTGGCACTGCCACCCTGGCACTGCCAAGGTGTATGGGTGGCACTGTCAAGCTGGCTGGAGCATTGCCTGGTGCCAGGGTGCTCGGGTGCCAGGGTGGCACTGTCAAGGCTCAAAGTCCGAGGGGGGTCATGACTATGAAAGGAGGGTGGAGGGGGAGTTTGAAGGGTGGGGGAGTGCAGGACAGGTAAGAAGGGGCCTCTGGGAGGTTGGGGAGTGACAGGTGGGGATCCTGGAAGGAAAAGGGTGCTGTAAGGGGGCTTGCGGGGGCCTCAGAAGGGGGCCCCCAGGGACCCATAGTGGATGTCCTCACTTGGGGGGTGTGGAGCCCTGTCCATGTTAGTGGGGGGTAACATTTCCCATGGGTGGGGGGTGTGCGGGACCCTCAAACTCACTTAGAGATCGGGGCACCTTTTCAAAGTGGTGGCCCAATCTTTGAGTTCAGCTCCCCAGTGCCGAAAAAAATTCTAGTGTAGGTTAAACCAGCGAGAAACTCCCTACGGTCCAAAAAAGTGACTCAGTGGCATTGGATAGCGGTGAAGAACTCGCTGAAAAACCCGCCATAAATGAACTTGAAATTTTTCAGGAGAATTGCGCTCTCTGACTTTATCCCTAATTTAAATTGCTCCAGCTTGGGATGTTATATCACCAGCTGCCTGTGCCTTAGGATCTGGAATCCCCTCCTCACTCTTCTCAGCCTCTGTCCCTTTCCTCCCTCCTTAAGAATGCTCCTTAAAACATACCTTTTACACCAAGCTTTGGTCATCTATCCTAATATTGTCTCACGTGGAGCATTGTCAAGTTGTGATTGATTGCGCCACTATAAAGTGTATCGAGGTATTTTACTTTGTTAAAGGAACTGTAGAAATGCAAGTTATAGTAACAATAGTAGAGTCAGTAAGGTAGTAGAAATCACTAGATACTGCCATAGGGGAAGGGGGAAATCTTCCTGGATTACCGGATTAAGATGGGCAGGATGATCTTCCTCATTGTGCTCTTGTGATCATTTTGTATTTCTGGCAAGGACTCTCTAAACTTTGACAAGAACGCAAATGTCTTTTTGTCCAAAACAACTAGAACATAACCGACTGAACTGAGGGAAGGTATTTAAAGCGCATACAGTTTTGCAACTGGCACAAAAGCAAATTCCTCCAAATGGAAAGAAAGGACAAGTCATGAATCATGCGAAAAATTGCTACTCTTCAAGGAAGTTGTTTTAGGAAACTAATCTTCAAGGGACTAATCTTAGGGAATTGTGTTTGACATAAGAATTATAATTTTCTCCCTTGTTGATTCTGCAATTTGCCAACAAGATAAAAGCAGGTTAGGGGGAGGATGCATTTTTCTTTCTGCTTTATCCCACTATTGCTCATCAGCTACACCATTAATCTGCATCTGATATTCATAATGTGCTAAATAATTCTGCCGAAATCCAACAAAATCATGAACAAAATGGACAAAGAAAACCATTAAATTTGTACAGAAAATCTGTGGTAAAACAATTTGTTAATACAGGAACAGCACTGTCAACAATTGCTTGTGTACACTTACCATCAAATGAAAGCGCCCGACGAGGGTTTGTTATGCATTAATAGAAAGCGATCTCTGATGTGAAAAAAAACACTCATGAGTGCGGCCTCAACTGGGACCTGGGATTCATGTTGCATTACATTCATCACCCACCATCTGGCCTGCAAAATCCTACCAACTGTCCTGGCTTGACACAATTCACACCTCTTTAGCCTGGGGTTACCTCTGGATCTGGAAAGATTTAATCACCTGTTAATGCTCGCATTCCAAGCATTGTCTGGCATCCTTGAATTTGTCTATATATATATTTCTGGAACATACCTCTTCATTCACCTGAGGAAGGGGCAGCGCTCCGAAAGCTAGTGATTCAAAACAAACCTGTTGGACTTTAACCTGGTGTTGTAAAACTTCTTACTGTGCTCATCCCAGTCCAACGCCGGCATCTCCACATCATGAAAAAGGATGTGTGTGATGAATGTGGCAGCCTCCGCAATATGTTGGCACAATCCTCATGTCCTGTAAAAACGCATAAATCATACTGCAAATTTATTGTGAATTTTATCAAGGGTAAACTTCAATACAAACGTAATTGGCCAAATCCAAAGGCAATTTTTGACAGTGGCACAGGAAATTCTACACTGAAAAGAGGTTTGGCACAAATATTTATAACCTTTTGTATCCCATCATTCTATGGCACTCCTCACATTTTGACTGCACTGTCGTTCATATGACTATCCAAGGTATTTGACTTGTCCTAAACTCAGTGCTTGCCAATGTTAGCTGCTGGACAGCTATTTGGGCCAATTTCTAGGTTGTTTACGTTAAGAATTCAACATTTGGAATGCTAATGGATGAAGGTGATCCTGGGGCAGATGAACCTCCGAAGGGACAACAACAGTCTGGAATATGGAGAGTCAGGAGGAGCAGGAACCTATGCAGTGAGTCCTTGAAGGACATACGGTTCAGCTAATCTACACCGGGGATCCACAAGTGGGAGATTTATGACCATCATCCACCCATTGTCCCATGAGAGGCATGTTGAGATAATACAATGGGCATCAGATCTTGATCAGATCATCCGCAAAAGGCCATAACAAATCTGTCATGATCAATGATTAGGACGCCTTTTTAAAACTTTTGTTCGTCACGTCACAGTTTAGGAATGTAAATGAGCTCCTGTTTGCCAAACACTCTCTTCAGAGTACTTCAAGTAAGCCTTTGACAAGGTGCCACACAAAAGGTTGCTGCATAATATAAAGATGCATGGCATTAAGGGGAAAGTAGTAGCATGGATAGAGGATTGGTTAATGAATAGAAAGCAAAGAGTGGGGATTAATGGGTGTTTCTCTGGTTGGCAATCAGTAGCTAGTGGTGTCCCTCAGGGATCAGTGTTGGGCACACAACTGTTCACAATTTACATAGATGATTTGGAGTTGGGGACCAAGGGCAATGTGTCCAAGTTTGCAGACGACACTAAGATAAGTGGTAAAGCAAAAAGTGCAGAGGATACTGGAAGTCTGCAGAGGGATTTGGATAGGCTAAGTGAATGGGCTAGGATTTGGCAGATGGAATACAATGTTGACAAATGTGAGGTTATCCATTTTGGGAGGAATAACAGCAAAAGGGATTATTATTTAAATGATAAAATATAAAAACATGCTGATGTGCAGAGAGACCTGGGTGTGCTAGTGCACGAGTCGCAAAAAGTTGATTTACAGGTGCAACAGGTGATTAAGAAGGCAAATGGAATTTTGTCCTTCATTGCTCGAGGGATGGCGTTTAAGACTAGGGAGGTTATGCTGCAATTATATAAGGTGTTAGTGAGGTCACACCTGGAGTATTGTGTTCAGTTTTGGTCTCCTTACTTGAGAAAGGTCATATTGGCACTGGAGGGAGTGCAGAGGAGATTCACTAGGTTAATCCCAGAGCTGAAGGGGTTGGATTACGAGGAGAGGTTGAGTAGACTGGGACTGTACTCGCTGGAATTTAGAAGGATGAGGGGGAATCTTACAGAAACATATTATGAAGGGAATAGATAGGATAGATGCGGGCAGGTTGTTTCCACTGGTGGGTGAAAGCAGAACTAAGGGGCATAGCCTCAAAATAAGGGGAAGTAGATTTAGGACGGAGTGTAGGAGGAACTTCTTCACCCAAAGGGTTGTGAATCTCTGGAATTCCTTGCCCAGTGAAGCAGTTGAGGCTCCTTCTTTAAACGTTTTTAAGAAAAGATAGATGCCTTTCTAAAGAATAAAGGGATTCGGGGATATGGTGTACGGGCCGGAGAGTGGAGCTGAGTCAACAAAGATCAGCCATGATCTCATTAAATGGCGGAGCAGGCTCGAGGGGCCAGATGGCCTACTTCTGTTCCTAGTTCTTATGTTCTTATGTTCTAACCCCCACTTAACCTTTTGCTTTTTTTGGCCACTAAGGGCAATTTAGCATGGCCAATCCACCTAACCCGCACATCTTTGGACTGTGGGAGGAAACCGGAGGAAACCCACGCAGTTACGGGGAGAACGTGCAGACTCCGCACAGACAGTGACCCAGCCAGGAATCGAACCTGGGACCCTGGAGCTGTGAAGCAACTGTGCTAACCACGATGCTACCGTGCAGCCCTTCACCCAGATGACTTGGCTCAAGTGAGTTGTTCATGTCAGACAAAATGATCCTTTTCTCTCATGTCCAATGTTTTGCAGGACCTCCATCTGATGAGGTCGGAAGGACGAGCCATCGGAGGAGTTCCCCATCTATAACCCGCCACCCAAGAGAACACTTCAGAGCAGAGCTCCAAGGAGAGTATCAGCGAAGCATCACAGCTATCAACTGCACCTTCCACCAATGCAGAGACACACACCTCGGTTGGTGACATTATTGGACAGGCTTCAGGAGCACAAACAGGTGAGTACCACACAGTTGTTGATGCACATCAGGTGGAGGCAGCCAAGGGAGACAGCAATCGGAGGACTGCTGGGTTCCAGCCAGATGCTGAGCCTCTGGACAAGGTTCTCCCAGAGCTGGTGCAGATGATATGACACAGCCATCAGATTCAGGAGGGGTTATCAGCGACATTCCAGTGTCTGAAAGGCCGACTGGAGGAGTCCTAAAGCCTTCAGGCGATGGTGCCGACAATGCGTGGTACCAAGGGGAACACTGCTAGGGTGGCGCCCACAGGGAAAAACCTGGAGCACTGCGTCCTCATCTTGAGTGGAGGTGTCCAGGGCATGGCTCAGTCTGTGGCAACCATGGCTGAGGGCCTTGATATCATGTCCCAGTCATTGAGGGATGTGTCCCAAATACAGGTGGGCATTGCCGAGGCACTCCAGAGCATAACTGAATCACTGATGACCATCGCTGAGGGCGTTGACACAATGGTGCAGATAATGGGGAGCCTCCAACTGACAGTGCCAGATGGGGTGGCAATGTGGCACATGGTTAGCACTCCTGCCTCACAACTCCAGGGACCGGGTTCAATTCTAGCCTCAGGTGACTGTGTTGAGTTTGCACTTTCTCCCCGTGTCTACGTAGGTTTCCTCCAGGTGCTCTGGTTTCCTCCCACAGTTTAAAGATGTTAGGTGGATTGCCCATGCTAAATTGCCCCTTAGTGTCCAACAGGTGAGGTAGAGTTACTGGGTTATGGAGATAAGGTGGGCGGTGGGTTTATGTATCGTGCACTTTCCAGGGGCCGGTGCAGACACGATGGACCGAATAGCCCCCTTCTGCACTAGGGATTCTATGACTCAGAGGCCTCTGGAGCTTACTCCAGTTACCCGTCTATCTCATCAAGTCCCCCAGGGTTGTATGAGTACCATTAGGGAGAAGGATGCACTGGAGGCCAACAAGGGGCTACACGGTGGTCTGCGTTTCTTTCGGATCCCCCCTCCTTACACTAGCACATCTCAAGGGCAGCAGGCAGAGCAGAGTGGCATGGTGACGCCAGTGATACCGGTAAGTTGTCTGGGCCTCCCATCTCTAGGCCCTCCAGAGGATGTCCACTAAGGGCATCAAAGGTCACAGGGCACGGAATTCAGCAGCCTGCCTCCAACTCTGTTGTGCATCCGGAGGACACATGTAGACGTAGCAGTAGACCACGTAAGCAAAAGAAGAGTGAGGAGCTCTGAGTGGGCACTGGGGGTGAGGCGCTATCTGTAGCTAGGGGGAATAGTGAAATGTTCACAATTAAAACATGTCATACCTCCTCCTCAGACAAGGCCGCATGTCCCCCTGCTCCTCCTGCCCCTCCTGATCATCCTCCTCCAGCATGCCAGATTGTGGAGGGCACAGCAGATTACCAGAAAGCGGGAGACTCTGGGGGTGTACTGCAAGGCATCAGCAGAGCAGTCAAGGCATCGGAACCGCATTTTGAGCAGCCCGTGCACCACTCAATCACAGCGCGCGTGGCAATGTGGGCCACATTATAACAGGTCTCCGCCTCATTCTCGGGCCTCTTCACCAGTGTCACCAGCCATGACCTCAGTGGGTATCTCTTGTCCCCCATGATCCAACCCATCATCCTTGGGTAGTCCTCGAAGACATCGGAGATCTCTGAGTATCCCAGGATAGAACTGTCCAGGATAGCAGGCACACTCGTGTATGATTCTGAGGCGGTGATCGCACACAATCTGAACATTCGGAGAGTGGAACCCCTTCCTGTTAATATAGAGTGCTCCCTGATGCCCCGGTGCTCAACGAGCAATATGAGTACCATCAATCACCCCATGGACCTGGGGCATCCCGACGATGGCAGAAAATCTGCAGGCCAGGCATCTTGGTGAGTCTGGTCCAGGTGGAAGGTGATATAGAAGGTTGACATTCAGTTAGGACTTTCATCCTGGGACCTTCAAATTCCCCAAGCCTCTATGATTATTCCACCTTCACTCAGAGTGCCATACCATCCAGTGAGTTGTGATGGAAAACTATGCTCTGCATACACACCCCAGACACACCAGGAGCTCCAGGTCAAAGACTCCAGAGCTCTGCTGGCAACATTAAGGAGGTTGTGCTGAGCTGCCCTCCACTCATCCACACACTCACCCTTTGGTCACGAGAGGATCCTCAGTGCTGAAGCCCTGCTCTTTAGCGTTTGATAGTTGGCAGCTGCCTCTATGATGTTGACACTCCTGGAGTACTGACACACTGTTCAGGCATCAAAGGATGCTGGACACTCAGTGTGCTAATCATCCTCTGAGATATGGCACCTGTGCCTTCCAGGAGGCACTTGGAGTTGAGGAGCGTAAGGTGCTCTCAAAAATAACAAGGCTAATTACTCACTTGAAGTAGCCTTCAGCTGTGAAGCGAGAGGCTGCTCACAGTCAAAGGGAGTGAAATCGAAGTTCAGGAGAGAAACAGCAGGGCTCTGTCCTGGAAGAGTTTGGTGGGAGACAGGCAAAATCTGTGGTTGCCCCTGTTATGGGTCTCCACAATATTTAAAGATGGCTTGAAAACCTCACAGATGCAAAGCCCTCACCCTCCTTGCCCTGGGACAACCTCACCCAGGAACTCATCAGCCCCCCGACCAAGCCCAAGGCCCCGATGGCTATTCACCTCCTTAACTCTGCCCTGTAGCCATTGTGTCAGGCTTCTGTTTTTGAAAAGGGGTACTAAATGACGCCTGCATGACTTCCCACTGGGGATCAGGTAATTTCCAGGAAGCCACTGTATTTGACTTCAATCTCCTTAATAAGATTGAACTGATTGCAAATGCTGGTTAATGATATTCTCGCCATTTTTGGGCGTGATCCAGAACGCACCATCGGGAATGGGCAGGGTGAATCGCAAAATGGTTCGCGCCCAACACAAATTTTGACTTTGTCCTCTCCCGGTTGTGGTATTATCATAACTGTCAGAACTGCAAGGGTTAATGAAGTATCGAGAGTAGCCACTAGAGGGAGCTACAGTTACAATTATATAAGTCAGTGATGCTAAGCCTTGTGGGAGAGTATGTGCAGGGGTTAGCTAGAGAGAGTCAAGAGTACAGATAAAGTAAGTGAGTGCAGATCATATCTTAAACCACTTGTAAGATTTACTGTAGATGAGTGTAATTTAGATGTTATCAATCTACTGTGTATTCTTCAGGAATACGTGTCAAATCCAAGTTAATAGTGTTAATAAATGTATAGCTTTGTTTAAGTTGAAGCTAGTTTGTGGTCTTTGTGAACACTACGCCAACTATCCTGAAAAAGCAACACAAAGAACACCACACCGGTCTTCATCCAATGCAATCCAATTCATACCTGGCACAACGTGGTCACTGAATCACACCCCAGGTGTATAAAATTCAAATTAGTAAAGTTATATTAAACTTGTATACACTTGCTTTTTGATATATATATATATGTTTATAAATGACTTGTTCGTTGAAACACATAGAGAAACATCAAAAGTTACCAATGATGCCAAACACTGACCTGTGGCTGACAGCGAGGATGATCTCAATCAACTGTAACAGGACAAGGATAGCATAGCAGAATGGGTAGACAAGTGGGAGATGGAATTTAATACGGAGAAATATATGTATTTTTGAAATCTTTTTAGTGGCATTTTTGAAATTTATAAACAGTTATGTACATTGTTGGCCGTGTTTATTTACTGTATTATACAGAAAGGTTTGTCTTGTCCTTTCCTTAATTTATCCTATTTACATTCCGTTGCCCTCTGGCTCGGTGTGTCGTCTCTCCCTCCGCCTCCCCCCCAGCCACCACCCCTGCCCCCTCCACCCACCCCACCCCCCCCAATTGTGTCCTCCCTGGTCGGTTTTTCAGGGGGGTTCCCCCCCTTTCTCTCCCCTTCCTCCCCCCCTTCCTTATCTTCCCCCGTCAACTTCGGCTGTGGTTCCCCTGTGTTTTGGGGCAGGGTTTGGTCCCTCCCTCTCACGTTGCTACCTTTTGTGTTTCTCCAACCTTTTCTCCTCTCTTCCACCCCCCCCCCCCCACCCCCACCTGCCCTCGGGTTACGCGTTCCTATGGTCCCCCCCCCCCCCCCCTACCCGCTTCTTTATTATTCTTTTTCCTCTCCCTTTCCTTTCTATCTTATCCGTTTATCCATCTTACTCGTTGCTGCTGGCCTCGAGCAGGTTCTGGAACAGGTCGACAAACTGCCCCCATGCGTTTAGGAAGCCTTCCTCTGACCCTCGGATGGCATACTTAATCTTCTCCAGGTGGGGAAATTCCGAAAGGTCAGCAAGCCAGTCTGCAGCTGTGGGTGATGCTGCTGATCGCCAGCCGAGCAGGATTAATACAGAGAAATAAAAGTTAAAGCAGAAGGAATAGGGACAACGAATAGGAAATAGACTTAATGGCACAGTTCGAAAGGGTGTACAGAGACACAGATCTTTAAATTTAGCAGGACATAAGGAAAGATCAGTTAACAATGCTCATGGGATCTTTTGTAAGTAGAGGTATTGAATACAAATGCAGGAAAGTTATGGTAAAGCTTCACAAAGCTCTGTTTAGGCCATTAACTGGTGTATTGCATCCAGTCCTGGTCACCACACATTAGAAAGAATGCGGAGGTCCTTAAGATGGTGCAGAGGAGGTTTACAAGGATGGTTCCAGGGATGAAGAATTTCAGCTATAAGGCTAGGTCGGAGAAGCTGGGGTTGTTATCCTTAGAGAAAAGGAGATTGAGGCAAGTCTTGCTCGAGGTATACAAGATGCTGACAGGTTTAGATAAGGTAGGCAAGGAAAAGCTGTTCCCCTTAGCTGATGGTACAAAGTACTAACCATATGTCACAAATCCATGCTTACAAAGCTCAAAACATAGGGTGGGATTTTCTGGCCCTTCCTGACAGCAGGATCTTCTAGTCCCACCGAAGGTGACCCTTCCACAGTGGTTTCCCCGGAGACAGGATGGGTGAGCCACACAAAGTGCACGGAGACATTGGCGGGACTCGTAGGTCCCACGGCATTCAATGACGAGCGGCCTTCGCCACCAGAAAACATCCCGGGGAGTGGGGGAGGAAATCCCACCTGTATGTCCAATATTGGATGTGAACCTTCAACTGTACAGCACCTGCTAAACAATTCTGACTGTGCTAAGAATTACACTGAAAACCAATTTAAGATTGTCAGTTGGGTTCGCACTGTGGCTCACTTCGAATGCGAGAAGCCGCATATATTCACACAACGGGCATGTTGTGGAAAAAGGCAACATGTCCACACATTTCACCTTTTTCAATTAAATAGAAGCTTAGGGAACAGTCAATCCCTGCTTCATTCCGCAGGGCAATGCCTTGATCAGAGTCAACCTGCTGCTTTATATTTTATCAAAGCTGGGCAATATTAACTGTTCCGTCTTGCATTCTCCATAGCAATGTTTCCACTTGCCAACCAATAAGCAATCTCTTCTCATTCAGTGTAAACTGTTGTTCCCCTGTTATGGTTTGAAAATTCTTTTCAGCTATCTTGATGAACGCAAGGTGAAAAAGGGAGGCAGTGGTGTGGTGATATAGTCTAGAGATATAGACTAGTAAGCCTGAGATTCAGGGTAATGCTCCGGGAACCCGGGTTTCAATCGAATCATGGCAGATGGTGAAATTTGAATCCAGTAAAAATCTGGAATTAAAAATGTAATGATAACTATGAAACCATTGTCGATTGTCAGAAAAACCCATCTGGTTCACTGATGTCCTTTAGGGAAGGAAATCTGCTGTCCTTACCTGATCTGGCCGATATGTGACTCCAGGTCCACAGCAATGTAGTTGACTCTTTAATGCTCTCAGAAATGGTCCAGCAAGCCACTCACTTCAAGGGCAATTAGGGATGGGCAAAAGAGGTTGGCCCAGCCAGCGATGCCGGGTCAGTACGAGGTCAGAAACAGGGGAAATGCTCAGGAAGTGCCAGGGACAGTGTCCAGGCAGGCCTCTCTCCCTCTTGAGCCAAGTACTCACGTGAACACCTCTGCTGGGTTCTGCTCACCAGGTGCATACTTTGAGAAACTTGTTGTGATGCACTTTGGTGTGCTGCTAATCTAATTGCAGGAGCCAGAGGGAAACTATCAGACATAATTATCTTTAAACATATTCAAAAAGGGATCCCGACATGCATTGCTGGGGTTGCTGACACAATCAAAATGCGAAAGCCCGCTGGCATATACCCTGTTTTGGGATTCCCATGGGATTTCCTGCTCCTGCCACCAATCTCATCCCCTGAAAACAGGAGCGTAAAATCCCACCCCAAATGTCTTTTGTCAACAGTGCTCATGTTCCGTACCGCCAAATCCTTTGTAGAAAATATATGGGTAACTTTGGGCCGAATCTCCTGAGGAATGGCAATCACAGTCTAATTTCCACATCACTCCTATTTACTAACCTTGCACAGAAACTCAGCATTTCTCTCCCGAACCGGGCCTCCTCAGAAATGTCTAGAGTACCTGTTCTGAGGGCCCTCCTTGATATTCAGGAGTGTCGGGCAAAGCCAATATCTGTCCCTTTCTACGTCATTATCTTCTGTATTGCAGATAGTTTCATTGTCTCAAAGCAACTTTTACGAGCTACAGAGAGATGTTGTAAGCGAGTGGGTGATGGGGTTAGGTGGAAGATAAATGGATGAGGGAGTAGTCTGGCAGCTGGTGGGTCGGTTGTGGGGGGAGGGTGCGGTGTCGGTATTGAGAGTTGGTCAGGGTGTTCATGGAAAATCTGGTTGGGGTAGCTGGGGCGTCAGGAGGTAGTCGGCTGGTGGGGGCACAATCCGGTCAAGGTGATAATCGGATGTTGTTGGAGTCAGGCTGGGTCACAGGTCAGTTGGGTGGGGGAGGTCAGAGGGAGTAATCAGGTGGTTAGCCGGTGTGTCGGGGGAGATTCAGGGGTTAGTCAGGACAGTGCAGTTGTGGGGCTGGAGAGCTGGTCAGGTGAGGGGATAGTCAGAGAGTCTGGGAAGGCAGTTTGGGGGTGGAATCATGGTGGTGGTAGATAGTTGGTTGATCCAGGGGTTAAGCAGAGTGTTGAGGGTAATTTGCAAGTTTGGCAGGGCACCTGGGTGATCAGGGGGTGTAGTCAGGGTTGGGGGGAACCAGTGGGGAGTCGCGAGTTCAGCAGTATAGTTACCCAAGTGTTAAAGCTGGTTTTAATCCTTCTAGCCTTTCTTGGATAACTACTCTAGTAAGTGAGTCAGAACTATCCCAAGTCTCATAGTTTAACCCAAAGTTTTGGAGGGTTCCAGGCAATGGTAATTGCCCAAGAAAAGGCCAAACCTCTCGGGCAATTCCTGCATAGTCAGGTCTTATGAGGGGCTACCAAATGCATCTTGGGGATACCTCTGCGGATAAACCATCTGGAGATCAGAAATTCTGGATTTTGTTGCTGCCAATTCTAAAAAGCCTTCCACGCAAAAATACAACATGATAGAAGTTTTATCCCCCCAAACTTCATGTCACTTTGTTAGCTAGTAATAATTGCTCCATTTTATGTCTACTTGTTTCTGATTTCAATAGCTATGTGTAAGCTTGTTTAGTGTTGAGTGTCGCTTCTCCTGTCTGACTTCAGGTCTTACCCCTGCTGCCATTTTTAAATGTCCTCTTCATGCATCCATCCGTTGCACTGCTGTGATTATAAATCATAAGCAAGAGACTGAATCAAAGTCAGGAGTTTTCTGGGATGGGGGTGGGAGGGGGTGAAGATCCTGTCTGTTACAGTCAGGATTAGTTCTGTAATAATTCCTCCCATACCAAAACATACACTGTTTCACATAAGTAGGACAGCGTGACACACGATTAACAATTACCCTCTAGATAAGGTATATGTACTGTATAATGCATTAGAAATCTGGTTTCCATTGCTAATTTATAGCATTTATATTGCAAGTAACAGGAACTTAATGTACTTTTATATTATCATGCTACAGGTTCCAAATATGTGTTGTAAACATATATCGAGGGGTCATTTCAAAACTGGACCGTTTGCTATAACCTGCGAGTTGTACTGCGACACCCAGAAATATATCAATGTCAATATATATTTATTTTTAAATTTGATTCTACTGAAGCTAATTTCTGACATTATCACTATTATGCTGAATGTTTTTATTCCATTATTTTCAGAAATAAACAATGTTTTGCACTGATAAATAAATAAAAATGCGTTCTGAGCTTCTCAAATGCTCTGCATTTCTCAAATGCTCCCAGAGGACCAGAATTCTAATCAGAAATGCCGTGTCTTTTTTTCAAAGCGGATCAATATGAATATTCTGAAAGGTTCGGAGGCCAAAATCATCTCTGAAGCACATCTATTTCAAAATTCAATATCTCTCAGGATAAATCCCAACATCCCTAAATTCTCTTGAAATGTATGAGGTGGGAGGAGGAAGAGAGGAGTGAGGCTTCTAATTTCATGGATGAAAGGGAATAGGTTCAAGAATGGAATGTAATGGATAGTATTCTCAGTCAACGGCGGTGTTGAATTAATTTTCTCTTTTGAAATCATCTTCGGTGGTCTGATGTGAGAACATGACATGAACTTACAATGTATGAATCGTCACGCTTAATATGTGGACCTGAAGAAATGTTCAATTCTGAATTAAAAATACCCTTGCCAGATTCTTATTGCATGTGCTACACAGAACAGCTCATTTACAATGCACTTTTAATGAATAAAATTTATATTTCTGCAAAATGGTCCCATAATCCTATAATCTTCAAAGGGTTTAATGAGCTTTGCCAATTGAACCAAGATGCTCGGGCCCTTGGGCATTCTTAAAAGCTTGCAGTCAGTGACATTCCTGTGGAAACACAGAACCAACTAACCGTGCTGTGAACAGAGATTAAAAACACCCCATTAAAATAGTCGTATATTTGATGCGAAAAAAGTTCAGTCAGAGGACATTTGCTACAATGCTGTTTTTAATCACAACCCATAGCCCCACATGGCGGAGACTAATTCAAAGTCTCTTACTGTATCATTCTTTGTAAATACATAGAATCCCTACAGTGCAAGATGACAATTCAGCCCAACATGTCTGCACCGATCCTCCGAATATGCACTCTACCTAGGCCCACTACCCTGCCCGATCCCCATAACCCTGCACATTGATCATGGCCAATCCACCTACCCCTCACATCTTTGGACACTAAGGGGCAATTTAGCATGGCCAATACACCAAACCAACACATATTTGGGCTGTGGGAGGTAACTGGAGCACCCGGAGGAAACCCATGCAGGCACACGGAGAGCATGCAAACTCCACACAGTTGAATCGAACATTGGGTCTCTGGCGCTGTGAGGTAGCAGTGCTAACCACTGTGCCACCCTGTTAACTGGTAGAAAAAGTACAAAATGACGCTTTGTACTGGTAACATGCATGTAACTTAGGGTTTTCCTAAATGTATTGATTACATAATAATCAGCACACTTCAAGATGATTCATTCTAGGTGAGTATCTCTGAGGTGCTTTTGAGAGATTTGATATTGCAGTTTTCAGCGCTGAAGACCTGGGTCACTGTCCCTATGGAGTTTGCACATTCTCCCTGTGTCTGCGTGGGTCTCACCCCCACAACCCAAAGATGTGCGGGCTAGGTGGATTGGCCATGCTAAATTGCCCCTTAATTGGAAAAAAAAGAATTGGGTACTCAACATTTTTTTTTAAAAAGATAATGCAGTCTTCCTGCTTTCTTTCTGTGGTCATCACAGGTATGTAGTTTAGCAAATTCAATAGTACAGGGAACCAAAAGTTTAAAACATAGATTTAGATTTGGATTTATTGTCACATGTACTGGGGTACAGTGAAAGGTATTGTTCTGCATACAGTCCAGGCAGATGGCTCCATATATGAAAACATGGAACATATGTCATATACGTGAGGAAACATAATGAAAATACATAAACATAGACAGCGAGTGAAGCATATGGTATATAGTGCGACAACTGTAGAGAAGATGCAGTTC
Source organism: Scyliorhinus torazame (assembly GCF_047496885.1). Taxonomy (NCBI): domain Eukaryota; kingdom Metazoa; phylum Chordata; class Chondrichthyes; order Carcharhiniformes; family Scyliorhinidae; genus Scyliorhinus; species Scyliorhinus torazame. The sequence continues at coordinate 306,946,577 of NC_092708.1, forward strand.
AGTCCATAATATCAGATCACACCCTAAGAGGGTCATTAAGAGTCTGGGAACAGCATGGGAGAAGCTGTTTTTGAATCTGTTGGCACGTGTTCTCAAACTTTGTATCTTCTAGGTATGAAGAGAGAATAACCCGGGTGGGAGGGGTCTTTGATAATGCTGCTCGCTTTCCCAAGGCAACAGAAGTTGTAGACAGAGTTACTGGATGGGAGATGGTTTTGCGTGATGGACTGGGCTATGTTCACGACTCTCTGTAGTTTCTTGTGGTCTTGGGCCGAGCAGCTGCAGCCAGATAGGACGCTTTCTATGGTACATCTATAGAAATTGGTATGAGTGGTTGTGGAGACGCCGAATGTCCTTAGTTTTCAGAGAGTCGTGAACACCGCCCAGTCCATCACACGAACCTGCCTCCCATCCATTGGCTCCATCTACACCTCCCGCTGCCTGGGGAAAGCGGGCAGTATAATCAAAGATCCCTCCCACCCGGCTTACTCACTCTTCCAACGGGCAGGAGATACAGAAGTCTGAGAACACGCAAGAACAGACTCAAAAACAGCTTCTTCCCCACTGTCACCAGACTCCTAAATGACCCTCTTCTGGACTGATTTCATTAACACTACACCCTGTATGCTTCATCCGATGCCAGTGCTTTTGTAGTTACATTGTATATGTTGTGTTGCCCTATTATGTATTTTCTTTTATTCCCTTTTCTTCTCATGTACTTAATGATCTGTTGAGCTGCTCGCAGAAGAATACTTTTCACTGTACCTCGGTACACGTGACAATAAATAAATCCAATCCAATCCTGAGGACGTGTCATGATCTGTGGGGACACACATAATGATATACAGGCAAGCAGCTAATGGACACAGAGAACAGGACATGACCAATAAGCAGGCAGGATATTCAGGGGTGGGATCTGACTATAAAATATACGAGGCACTCACACTCCGTCTCTTTCCACTGATGAACATCTAGAGAGTCAGTCAAGGGTGTTGTTACAATCTCACACCCCCACCACGTGGCTAAGAGCTAGTCTGGTTCAGTCAGACAGAGTAACCACACTTAAGTTAGCAGAGAGTCGAACACACAGAGAACTGTGTGAACTGTGCTATTAGTTCAATAAATCTGATTGAACTAACTTCAAGGTCTGGAGTATCTTTTTGATCTATGCTGCATGCGAAAGCAGACCAAGGCAGGCCAGCAGCACGGTTCAATTCCCGTGTCAGCCTCCCCGAACAGGCGCCGGAATGTGGCGACTAGGGGCTTTTCACAGTAACTTCATTTGAAGCCTACTTGTGACAATAAGCGGTTTTCATTTCATTTCATTTCATTTCCAGTTGCAGCCAGTGTTATACCAGTGTACCTAACATGACATGATACCAGGAGACTACTAATTTAAGATGGCTCACCTCAGTCCGTTCGTGACGACCAGCAAATGTATCCCGGCACCATGGAGAAGATTCAAGCTCCTCACCAGCTCAGGACCTGTGGCAATCTCAGTGCCAACTGGTGAATATTCAAGCAAATGTTTCTGCTGTCCATCGAAGCTTCAGACCTCGAGGTGCGTCTGATGCAAGAAAGATCGCGCTTCTCCTCTCGACAGCGGGTGATCAAGCCATCAAACTCTTCAAATCATTTAACTTCACCGAAGGCCAGGACAAGACAAAATTTTAGACCATCCTGGACAAGTTCGACAGTCATTGTGAAGTGGACACCAATGAAATCTTCGAGCACTACATATTAAAACAACGTCTTCAAGGTAAAGATGAATCTTTCAATGCCTTCTTAACTAGCCTCTGCCTGCTAGCGCTGTCCTGCAGCTTTGGTGATATTGCTGACTCCATGATCAGAGACCAAATCATGTTTGGAGTTCACTCTGATCCTCTGAGAGAGCAGTTCCTAAAAATCAAGCATATAACCCTGCCAGTCGCGATTGAAACATGTACAGCGCATGGGCATGCAAATAATCGGTATTCCCAATACAAATTGGCTGAAAACACAAAATTCGCCTCTCACGAGGCAGAGAGTGTGCAGGCCATCTCCCGGATGCAGCGCCTCAGCATTGAAGACAACGACCATTTCACGCGCTTTTCCCGGAGCCCAAAGCATGCGCGATGAGAACGGGATAACGAAGCGGCCGACACCCACACTGCGCAGGTGCAGGCGTCTGCCGACCGCACTGTGCATGTGCGACGATGTACACCGCGTCACAACGCTGATGTCATGACGTGCCTGAACTGCGGCAACGCCCACTTAAAGGGACACTGCCCTGCAAGAGGCAGGCAATGTTTAAACTGTGGGAAACCTGGACACTATGCAGCCTTGTGCAGGTCTGCACCACCAGTCAGAGGCCAGCGCTCCCAATTCCGATGGCGGAGCATCCAGAATGTGCAACGACGATTACAGGATTCTGGTCCTGGCAGTGCAACGGAGCCAAAGGACGAGTGCCTGGAGTCCGCCTACCGAGTGGGCATCATTACCACACATGAACATGCCACACCTAACTCATCTTGCATTCAGTCCATCCTCGCTGTGGATTCGGGGGACGAATGGCATACGGTGATGCAGGTCAACCGCTGCTCCGTCCAGTTCAAGTTGGACACAGGTGCTTCTGCCAACCTCCTCTCACAGGAAGACTTCAAACACATCAAGAAGCCCCCCAATGTCCTTCCAACAGCCTGCCAGATCCTGGACTATAACGGTAATGCCATCACGGCACTGGGGTCCTGCCATCTACTCGTCTTCAACCGGAGCACCCATGCACGGCTAAGGTTTGAAATTGTCAAGCCAGACAGGGCATCCCTACTGGGCGCACTTGCCTCCAAAAAGCTAAACCTGGTGCAGCGGGTTTATTCAACGACATCCTCCAACGTCGATCTTCAAGCTGGCATTGACGACATCCTCGTTCAGTATCCAGATGTGTTTGACGGGATCGGCACTTTGCCATATCGGTACAAGATCCTACTGTGACCTGATGCCAAGCCAGTGGTCCATGCACCACGCCGGGTCCCGGCTCCGCTGAAGGAGCGCCTGAAGGAACAGCTCAAGGAGCTGCAGCAGCAGGTGATCATTTCCAGGGTCACCGAACTGACTGACTGGGTCAGCTCGATGGTGGTGGTTAAAAAACCCTCTGGAGACCCGCGCACCTGCATTGACCCCAAGGATCTCAACCAGAATATAATGCGTGAACAATACCCCATCCCGAAGCGGGAGGAACTCATCCAGTGAGATGGCACATGCAAGGTTTTTCACAAAGTTAGATGCGTCACATGGATTCTGGCAAATCCAGATGGATGAGTCCAGCAGAAGGCTCTGCACCTTCAACACACCGTTTGGCAGGCACTGCTATAACCGTATGCCATTCGGCATCGTCTCGTCATCGGAGATATTTCATCGCATCATGGAGCAGATGATGGAGGGCATCGAAGGGGTTCGTGTGTACGTGGACGACGTCATCATATGGCCCACGACCCCTGAGGAGCATGTTTCCCGTCTCCAGCAGGTATTCCACCGTGTCCACGCCAATGGCCTGAAGCTGAACAGGGCCAAATGTTGCTTTGGCCTGTCGACTCTCAAGTTCCTAGGAGACCAGATCTCTCAGCAGGGCATGTGCCCCGACACAGACAAGTTCAAGCCAATCGCAGACGTGAAGGTCCCAGAAGACAAGAAGGCGGTATTGCGCTTCCTGGGCATGGTCAATTTTCAGGGCAAGTTCATCCGAAACATGGCCTCACACACAGCATGGCCCTGCGGAACCTAGTGACGAAGTCCACTGCCTTCGAGTGGAAGGCGGCCCATCAGGCAGAGTGGTTGAAGCTGAAAGCCAAGTTCACCACTGCACCCGTATTGGCATTTTTTGACCCAGACAGGGAAACGAAAATCTCGACAGATGCGAGCCAGGATGGCATCGGTGCGGTCCTGTAGCAACGCGATGACACCTCATCCTGGGCACCGGTTACCTATGCATCAAGGGCAATGATGCCCACCGAACAAAGGTATGCACAAATCGAGAAGGAATTCCTGGGCCTTCTCACTAGCATTCTCAAGTTTCACAACTATGTCTATGGCCTGCTGACATTCACAGTCGAGATGGATCACAGGCCCCTGGTCCACATTATCCACAAGGACCTTAATGACATGACGCCTCGGTTTCAGCGCATCCTCCTCAAACTCAGAAGATACGACTTAGACCTGGTCTACACACCTGGCAAGGAGCTCATCATTGCCGATACACTGTCCCGCTCCATCACCGTGCCGAGTGAACCACTGAACGTCATCCGGCAAATTGAATCACAGGTTGAGTCATAGGTGCAGCTGTGTGCTAGCACCCTCCTGGCATCTGATGAGAAGGTGATTTGTATCCATGAGGAGACAGCCAAATACCCCCTCTTGCAGCGTGTTACGTTACACCTAGCCAATGGCTGGCAAAAAGGGCAGTGCCCTCAATTTTTCAATGTAAAGGACGACCTGACAGTGGTTGATGGCATCCTCCTCAAACTGGACCAGATTGTAATTCCACAGTCTCCAGAGCTTGGTGCTCCGTCAAATCCATGAGGGCCACCTGGGTGTGGAAAAGTGCAGAGGCAGAGCCAGGCAGGCTGTCTACTGGCGTGGGATCAGCCAGGACATCACGAACCTTGTCCTTAACTGTGCGACCTGTCAACGCTTCCAGCCAGCGCAGAGTAAAGAGACACTTCAGCAGCATGAAATCGAAACCTCTCCGTGGTCCAAGGTTGGCATCGACCTCTTTCATGCAAATGGTTGTGATTACGTGTTGATCATTGATTAATTTTCCAATTACCCTGAAGTCGTGAAGCTCTCAGATCTTACATCTCGGACCGTCATCAAAGCCTGTGAGGAGACGCATGGTATCCCACTCACTGTCATGAGTGACAATGGCCCGTGCTTCAGCAGCCATGAATGGTCTCTGTTTGCCCAGTCGTATCAGTTCAAACACGTCACTTCCAGCCCACACTATCCGCAGTCAAACGGAAAAGTTTAGAAAGGGGTACACATAGTGAAGCAGCTCATCTGCAAGGCCGCGGATTCTGCGTCATTCACCTTGCGCTGCTTGTGTACAGGGCGACCCCACTGTCCACTGTCATGTCGCCGGCTCAACTCCTGATGAACAGGGACCTGCGAGCGACACTTCCAGCCATACACGTGCCCAACCTGGATCACCTCCCGGTGCTGCAGAAGGTGCAGCAACTCCGAGACCGGCAAAAACAGGGCTATGATGCTCATGCCACCGATTTTCCCGTGTTATCCCCGTCCAACACTGTTCGGTTCAAGATCCCTGATGGAGGCTGGTCAGCTCCAGCTGTCATTGTTCGACAGGCTGCCCCCCGCTTGTATGTTGTGCGTCTGGCTGATGGTTCTGTTGTGCGACGAAACAGACGAGCACTGCGCAAAGTTGCCTGCCCACAACAACATTCTTCTCCATTTCCTTCTGATGTTTTGCCACCTCGACTCACGAGGCCACCAGTCAGGCTTCAATCCCGCCCATCAAGGCGCTATCGTCCCCACCACCACCTCTCCGGTGGTCGACCAGGATCAGACGCACGCCACAGAGACTGGACTTAAGAACATTTGTTCTGTTTGCTATGTTCTGTGTTCTCGCATTAGACAACTGTATTCACATGTACATATGTTCACAACCACTGCATGTATATTTGTTAATATTGGCCTATTCTTGTAAATACGTTCACATATGTCATCCAAACATTTAAAAAAAGGGGAGATGTCATGAAATGCGGACACACACATAATAATATACAGACAAGCAGCTAATGGACACAGAGAACAGGACATGACCAAGAGGTAAGCAGGACACTCGGGGTGGGATCTGACTATAAAAGACACGAGGCACTCACACTCCGCTTCTTTCCACTGATGAACATCTGGAGAGTCAGTCAAGGGTGTTGTTACAATCTCACACCCCCATCACATGGCTAAGAGCTAGTCTGGCTCAGTCAGACAGAGTAACCACACTTAAGTTAGCAGAGAGTCGAACTCACAGAGAACTGTGCTAACTGTGCTATTAGTTCAATAAACCTGATTAAACTAACTTCCAGGTCTGGAGCATCTTTTTGATCTATGCTGAATCCAGTTTCAGCCAGTGTTATACCAGTGTACCTAACACGACAGGACGTACAGGCAATGTTGCGCTTTCAAGGTCATAGCATCGACGTGGGTGTACCAGGACAGAGTTTTGGTGGTGTTTACACCTAGAAATTTGAAGTTGTCCATCTCCAACTCAGCACCGTTGATTCAGACATGGGCTTGGGCAACACTTCGCTTCCTGAAGTTAATGATCAGCTTTCTAGTTTTTGAGGGAGTGATTGTTGTCATTGCACCATGCCACCAAGTTCTCTATCTCCCGCCTATATTCTGACTCATCATTATTCGAGATCCGACCCACTACGGTCGTGTCATCAGCAAACTTATAGATGGAGTTGGAGCCGAATTTTCCCACACAGTAATGGGTGTATAGGGAGTATAGTAGGGGGCTAAGTACGCAGCCTTGTGGGGCTCCGGTATTGAGGACTATAGTGGAGGAGATATCGTTGTTTATCCTGACTGATTGTAGTCTATGGGTCAGGAAGTCGAGGATCCAGTTGCAGAGGGAGGAGCCGAGTCCTAGATTTCGGATATGAGCTTGTCTGGGATTATGGTGTTGAAGGCAGAACTGTGGTCAATGAACAGGAGTCTGATGTAGGTTTCCGTGTTGTCCAGATGCTCCAGGGATGTGTGTAGGGCCAGGGAGACAGCATCTGCTGTGGACCAGTTGTGGTGGTAGGCGAAATGCAGTGGATCAAGGCAATCTGGAAGGTTGGTGTTGATGTGTCTCATGACTAACCTCTCGAAGCACTTCATAAATATAGATTGCAATCATCCGACCTTCATTCTATCTATCAGATACCATTTGCAATTATTATATTAAACAACACAAACCTGACAAGGGATCTCTCCCTACTCCATTTTCATATACTGACACTTGGCAACACATATCAATTAATTTCTTTTCATCTAATACCTTTTACTATATGGTCATTCTTGATTTTCTTTTTGGTTTCATTTTCTTTTGTGATAGATTGTGAAGTATCTGGTATACTGCTTGATTTTTAATTGGGCCCACGTTTGCATCATTCTTCAATCTGGATCGGTTTACCAATCCAAGTTACAACTGGAGCATTTTGATTGCTAATTTCACCTTGTGTAGCTTTGCTGCAAGAGGATCACATGGAGCGAAGACCCAAATTTCAACTTATTTTTATTTAACTAACGATTAATGTTTAATTGTAAGTGGAAGCAGTTGCAATTGAAATACCCATTGACAGGTTTGCAGGAAACCCAATTTCTGAGTGCTCTACAGGCATATATCTTCACAGATCCCTACAGATCTTGTGCACATAAACACTTGTCAGTTAGAGGCCTTATTGCATTGAAATTCATGAGGTGAATTGAAAGTTTTGCCTTCAGTAATATTCTGTATAGCTGGCAAGCCTCTAAATAAAGTAATATCCAGGTGGGCAATTTGGATTTGAATATTAAGTTTGGGTAGTATTCCTTAAATAATTCAGCCATTAATGTAATGCAGTTGAAATGACAAATTAAAGAATGGCCAGCTGAGAAAGTATTTTGTTCAGAGTCATTTATTAATGATTCAGAGTTGTGTGATTGGATTGTGAATGGCGCTGTGGATAGCACTGCTGCCTCACAGCAGCAGGGACCCGGGCTCAATTCTGACCTTGGGTGACTGTCTTTGTGAAGTTGTCCTCTGGGTGCTCCAGTTTGTTCCCACAGTCCAAAGATGTACAAGTTAGGTGGATGGCCATGCTAAATTGCCCCTTAGTGTCCAGGGATGTACAGGTTAGGCGGGGTTACAGGGATAGGGCAGAGGGAGTGGGTCTGAGTAGGGTGCTCTTTCGGAGGATTGGTGCAGACTCGATAGGCTGAATGGCCTCATTCTGCACTTCTGCACTGTAGAGAGTCTATGTCTTGGGTGAAGGAAACCTTTATGCCATAGCTAACTATAGGAATAGAAGGTATTTAGGTTAAATGTGGCATTTTGCTCTCACCCACATGAACATCACCATGGGATAATTTCCAGTAGCTTTAGAGAGAAAAATGCATTTGACTGTGAGGATAAAAAAGATCAGCATACTGTTTTGAAAAACTAGGTAGTACACCCCTGGGATGAAAGCAACTATTTTATATCATGTTCCAAGAACATTCAGGAGATGAGCAGAAATGTTTTTTATGATTGACATTTCATGTATTTCCCTGAAGAAACCTATCAAGCAGATGCATAATGGAATTGATATGACAGCATTCAAAATATTCTTGAGGCAGAATAGCTGTCATAATTATATTCCAACAAAATATGCAACATTTAAAATGAAATACATGCATTTTACAAAGAAGAAATAATATATAACCTTATTGACAATGTTCTTCTTTACCTTTGATGACCTCAGCTATGCTGTTGTGGCGTGGTATTAAACGAAAGGGCAGGGGAAACACTGGAGGAAATAATGGGCCAGAATTTTCTGTAGCTGGGCATTTAATGGTGTTTGTCATTAGTTCGACACACACCGGCACCCTTCAATTCAGTTGCTTGGCTATGAGCTGATAATATATTGCAGGCATCTGGAATCTGAGTGAACAGAGCACCCATCAGGGTACCTCCTTCTCAACAAGATTGAAAGAAATTTTAAACCTAAAATAATGAGGCTCCACAATTGTAATTGTTGATTTTCAGTGCCAATGAGGTTGATTGACATTAATTAACATTTATGTGTTGCTAAAAGGGCATTTAAACTGGAATGGGCAAGACATCCATGGCACTTTTAATCAGTAAATATGACGATTTCTTAAAAAAGAACAGGTGGCATTGGCAGCTGGCATGTGTTATGTTCTCTATTTTGCTTTGTCTGGATGGCTTGGATGCGTAGTGTTGAATAAAGAACACAAAGCTTTGTTCACAAACAAAACTATACATTTGTTACACTACTAACCAAGATTTGATCACATTCCTAAAGTAGAAGGTTTCTCTATTAAACTATGCTATCTCTAACTAGCAGAATTTCTCATGGACAACTGCTCTCTCTCTCATGCCTCACTATCTTATCCAGCTCTCTCCTAACCCGTACTCCCAGAATCCCTGAAGTCACATGATATGTATATTTATGACTGTTCTGTGGTTCCCTCTAGTGGTAAGAAACATTATCATTAACTTGTTAACTCTTTACATCCCAGTCAATATACATATCATTACAGCATGGGCACTGCCAGGTTGGCCCTGCCAAGGTGCCAAGCAGGTATTTTTTGCGAACATGCGATCAGGCCGGGTACCCTGTGTGGATGTTAGGGGTTGCAGAGGGGGTCCCTCCCATAGTGCATTAGAGCTGGAGGCGGGGAGTCTGGCTTTGTTTTGGAGCCTCGGAGATTAGGATGCTATTTTTAAATGGGCTCGGTCTCTCGCTACACTGGATAGTTCCGGAGGCGGAGCTCCCCACAGTATAAAGCAGGGCTATGTGCGGCCTTGGCTGCACGTTCCCTGCTAAGGCCCCTTATACAATGCAAGTCATATTGAATAGCGCTAATAGGGTTGGGAAACACGCGGCTAAACACATTCGCAATGGGACTTTGTTCCCATTTAGTTGAATCGAAACCTCTATCTATGCCCCTCATAATTTTATAAATCTTAATCATGTCCCCTCTCAGTTTCCTCTGCTCCAAGGCAAACAATTCATGTCTATCCAATCTCTTTTCCTAACAACATCCTGGTAAATCTTCTCTGCACCCTATCCAGTGCTTTTACATCCCTCCTATAATATGGATTCCAGAATTGCACAAAATACTCACGCTGTGACCTAACCAATGTTTATACAGTTCCAGCATAACCTTCTTGCTCTTAAACTCAATGCCTCAGCTAATAAAGGCAAGTATACCATATGCCTTTTTAATCAATGTAATCACCTACTCTGCTATCTTAAGGTACGGCTGTACATGCACACCAAGGTCCCTCTGATCCTTGGTACTTCCCAGGGTTCTGCCATTCATCGTGTGTTCCCTTGCTTTGTTTGTCCTGCCCAAGTGCATCAATTCACACTTATCCAGATTGAATTCCATTTGCCACTGACCAGCCCGTCTGTATCATTCTGTAATCTAAGGCTATCCTCCTCACTATTTACCACCCTGCCAATTTTTGCATCATCCGCAAATTTACTGATCAACCCTCCTACATTCACAGCTAAATCATTTATATAAAGCATAACCAGCAAGGGCCCCAACACTAATCCCTGCGGGATCCCACTGGACATAGGCTTCCAGTCAGAAAAACACCCCTCAGCCATCACCCTCTGCTCCCTGCCACTCAGCCAATACTGGATCCAATTTGCCAAATTGCCTTGGATCCCATGGGCTCTTACCTTCGCTATCAGTATCCCAAGTGGGACCTTATCAAAAGCCTTACTGAAGTCCAAGTAGACTACGTCAATTGCATTTCCCTCATCTATGCACATGGTCACCTCTTCAGAAAATTCAATCAAGTTGGTCAAACATGACCTCCCCTGAACAGAACCATGCTGACTGTTCTTGATTAATCCCTGCCTCTCCAAATGCAGATGAGTTCTGTCTCTCAGAATTGCTACCAATAGTTTCCCTGCCACTGAGGTTAGACTGTGAGGCCTTCAAGCCATCTTTAAACATTGTGGAGACCCATAACAGGGGCAACCACAGCTGCAGCCTGTCTGTGCTACCAATCTCTTCCAGGACAGATCCATGATGCGGCTTCTCTCTCGATAGTCAATTTCACCCCCTTTGACTGTGAGCAATCTAGCTCCACAGCTATTTCAAATGAGGAATTAGCCTGGTTAGTTGTGAGAGAACCTCACGTTCCTCAAGTGCCTCCTCAAAGGCACGGGTGCCCTGTCGCAGAGGATGATTGATGCACTGCACGTCCAACAACCTTTGATGCGAGAACAGTGTGCCTGAATTCTAGGAGTGTCAGCACCATAGAGGCAGCTGCCATCAATCAAACACTAACGAGCAGGGCTTCAGCACTGAGAACCCTCTCTCAGCCAAAGGGTAAGTGTGTGGATCAGGGAAGGGCAGCTCAGCACGGCCTCTCCAATATTCCTGGCAGAGGGCTAGGATTCAAGGGCTACTGATCTGGCCAGGAGTGTGTGCAGAATGAGGTTTGCCAGAACAATTGGCTCGCTGGATGGCACTCTGAGAGAAGGCGGGACAGCCATGGTAATGGTGGGGAGGCTTGCGGGATTTTAAGGTCTCATGGTGGAAGTCCTGATTGTCTCTCTTTCTCTCGCCTTCTCCAATTCCTTCTAGGTGAAAACATGTTAACGGGTGTGGATCAGACTATATAACATTTGAGCTGGTCCGGGTCCACCAAGAGGCCAAGACTGCAGGATTTGCTGCCATCGCCGAAATGCGGCAGCTCCAGAAGGTGAGCGATGGCACACATGTCGCCCTGTGAGAACAGGGGCATCGAGGAGTGCCCTATTTTAACAGAAAGGGGTTCCACTCCCTGAATATTCAGAATGAGTGTACCTGAGGATCATGTACGTGTTTTCCCGCTACCCTGGGAGCGTGCATTACAGCTACATCCTGCACTCGGAGATCCCCGGTATATTCGATGACCAATCCAGGTTGACGGTTCGTGGGGGGCAAGGAATACCTGCTGAGTACATGGCTGATGATGCCAGCGCAGAAACCTGATACCGAGGCAGAGATTTGATATAATGAGGCCCATGTTTCCACCTGAACATCATTGAGTGGTTCACTGAGCTGCTGAAAATAGATTTCCGATGCCTTGACCGCTCTGGTGGTACCCTGCAGTACACTCCCCAAAGGGTCTCCCACTTTGTGGAGGTCCTCTCTGCCCTCCAGAATCTGGCACAGCAGCGGGGTAGCATGCTGGAGGAGGAGGAGGCAGGAGGACATGCATCGGGGGCTTTTTTTAAATCTTGGTTCAATATGCTGGGAGGGAAGGGGTGTTCTCAGGGGGTAGGCAGAGGTCAGGGGTGCACGGTACCTACAATGTCCTCTCTTTGTTCCTGCAGGAGAAGTGAGGGCAATACGGTAACACAGTGCTTAGCACGGTTGCTTCACAGCTCCAGGATCCCAGGTTCGATTCCCGGCTTGGGTCTGTGCGGAGTCTGCACTATCTCCCTGTGTGTGCTTGGGTTTCCTCCGGGTGCTCCGGTTTCCTCCCACAGTCCAAAGATGTGTAGGTTAGGTGGATTGGCCATGCTTAATTTACCTTAGTGTCCAAAAATGTTAGGTGGGGTTACAGGGATAGGGTGGAGGTCCGGGGCTTAAGTGGGGTGCTCGTTCCAAGGGCTGGTGCAGGCTCGATGGGCCGAAAGGCCTCCTTATGCACTGTAAATTCTATGTTCTATTTTGTTCTAAGGGTGCGGGCAAGACCACTGTGAAGATTAAAGTGGCACAGGCTTCAGGTGTAACATGTTTTAATAGTGAAATTTTATTGTAATAGATTTTCATTCCCCATGACTGCAGATTGTGACCTCACCAATGTTTACTCAGTGCTTCTCACTCTTCTTGATCTTCCGTGGTCTAGTGCTACATCTAGGTATGTCCCTAGGATGCACATCAGGGGTGGAGGCAGCCTGTGGCTTTCCATGCCCCAAGGAATTTGATGCCCTTGGCGGATGTCCTCTGGAGAGCCTGGAGCAGGTGGCCCCCGGCGGACTTACTGGTGTCACAGGCCTGTAGGGATGTGAAAGACTCCATGGAATGGCTGGGCAGCTGGAGTGATCTCCAGCGGTCTCTGGGTAATCTAACTCTGCCAGTGGAGGCCCTCATTGGCTGCACCATGATGTCAATGCCCTCAGTGATAATCCTCAGTAACTGGACCACACTCTGAACTGCCGCGACAATGTCCACTTGTGTCTGTGACATGTCCCTCAGAGACTGGGATATGATATTGAGGCCCTCAGCCATGGTCATCACGGACTGAGCCATGCCTTGGACACCACCACTCAAGGCATGGATGTCGTGCTACAGGTTTTCCACTGCGGTCACCACCCTAGCAGTGTTGGCCTCAGTGTCATGCGTTGCTGGCATTATTTCCTCCACCTGAAGCTTTTGAGACTCCCTCAATCAGCCTTGGAGTCACTGGAATGTCATTAACACCCCTCCTGAATCTCACGGCTGTGTCCTATTCTCTGCATCAGCTCAAGGAGAACCTTGAGAGATTCGTCATCTGGATGGGACCCAGTTGTGTCCTGAGATCCAGCAGACCTCCGACTGCTGTCTCCCTTGGATGTTCCTGCCTCCACCTGGTGTGCATCAGCATCAGTGTGGTGCTCTCCAGATTGTGCCCCAAAGCCTGTCAACTGATGTTACCCACTAAGGTGTGTGTCTTTGTGCTGGTGCAAGAGCCAAGTGACAGCTGTGATGGTCGCCAGTCTTCTCCTCGGAGATCTCCTCCAAGGTGTTCTCTCGGGTGGCGGAGCGGGGTGTACGACTCCGGATAGCTTGGTCCCTTCAGGTGGAGATCCTTCAAGGCAATGGACATGTGGTCAGTGAGAGGGAAGGATCATTTTGTCAGACATGAACAACTCACTTGAGAAAGGCCATCTGGGTGAAGGGGCAATGAATCCTCACCTCTCTCTTACAGGCCAAACTTGCTATCGGTCACTGCTCTCTCCTCGGGCAACCCTGCGGTATCCAGGGCCCATTCCTCATAGGGGGTGAGGACTCGAATCTCTGGGACTCCTTCCCTCTCATTTTGGCCCTTTCCTGGTTATCATGAGCTATCTTCTCCTGCGGGAACAAAGTTGTGAGCCACTTTAAGGGTCAGGGGGTTCTATGGACATGAAGGGGTTGTGCTGGTGGGTGCAGAGGTTTATGAGCAACATGCTCAAGGATCGGATGGGGGACAGTGCGTGGTTTCATCCAGTTGATTGGGGGGAGGTGGAGGGGTTTTAGAATTTGAGGGGTGGCAGGCGAAACCAATGATAGATGAGCGATGGTAACTTACCCTTGCAGCTTGTTGGATGTCATGTGTCTTCTTCTGACAATGGACAGAGGTCCTCTTGGTCATGCTTACCGCACTGACAGCCGCTGACACTGCCTTCCAGGCGGCATTGCTGATCCTGCTGTTGGTCCTCTGATCCCCTCAAGAGAGCAGGGTGCCCCACCTTTCATCCGCAGCTTTGAGAAGCCTTGTCAGGTCGGCCTCGCCAAAGCGTGGAGCAGGTCTGTGCACTGCCATGTTTTTGTGTTGACTGGGAGTAAGTGGTGATGGAGCGCTTAAAAGCAGCTCCCCCTTGTTAACTGCGAGCTGCTGAGGGGCAAGTCAGATGAATCAGATGACGAGGAACCAGCAATGTTGAGACTCTCGTGGGGGCTCATTTTTGGCACTAAGTACCAGTAAATACGAGCCGCAATCTCGCCAACGCGGCCGTGGTGAAACCCCCATCAAACGCACCCAAAACCGGACTTTAAATTTTGTCCGCTGAATCGCACTCAAACTTTCTGTGTTACTGCTCCTTGTGAATTAGGATTGCACAACTTTGCAGCCACTCAAATTAACGGGTGGAAAATAGCTTTCGGGAACGGTAAAATTTTTTCCACTTTAGTAGACCACGAAGGAGTCCACACCGTGTTGTAGAAAGAAATAAAGTTTTATGGCGATAACTTTTATCTATATGGCATGAAAGGTCTCAGTTGGGTCTGTCCCCTGTTGGTGCCCAAACTGGCCGAATATACAGAAGTTTAGCTCTACATGGTTTAGGGTTCCCCGCCCCCTTTAATGGAGGAGCCCATATTTGGCAAGGCTCACGGGGAGTTTAATCATTGCCGCTTCGTAAGTTCCGTGCGGGTTATGACAGCCATCTACATTTCCGGCATGCACCAGGAGTGACACAGCAGAATAATTTTCTCCGATTGTACATTCAAGTTTATGCAAATAGAAAGGATATCAAAAATCTGTCATTTGCAATTCTGTTCGGTAGTAGGATTTAAAATGTTGAGCCATGTTTCCTGGCTGAGGAATACTTTCGGTCCCCTTTGAAATGATAAATTGTATTCAAGAAAAATCAAGGTGTTCGATATTGCAAACTTATTGACAATTCCTGAACTTATACCTTTTGAAGTGTAGCCCCTGCTGCAGGAAACATAAAACAACCACTCACCCATTCACATTCCAAGCATTTCAGCTTAATTTGATAGTTTTAGCAATAAGTAGCTTTCTACTTGCAATTCAGTCAGAAAAATGTGCCTAAGAATGTTTTTCGAGTGACATTTTGTACATCAGAGTGCAATTCACTGCAGCTCAAACGAAAGCGACTGGAAAGTCATTAGAAATATGCAGAAACTTTTCATAATTCAAATTGTGCGGAATTAGTATTCACTGTTACCATAACCTTAAAGATCAGCTTGTCAACTTGGCTCAATGGTAATCTTGAGGATCACAAATGTTCAAAGCTAATTCCAGACCTTAGTTCCAAGGGCTTTATTGGAGATGTCACCCTACACATGAGATGGTAGGCCGTGGTCCTTCAGCTTGCTCAGGTAGATATTAAAGATCTTCGAGGGGAGAGCGGATGAGGGGTGGTGAGAGGGGAACTTGAGTCTATCTGCCAGGTAGAAACCAAGCTACTACCTGCCTGAAAACCAACCAGATCCTGCTTGTTATTTTACTGATGTTTGTGGGAAGGCAGCTTGGCTTTTGATCAGTCTCTGATGATGCCAACTGCTCTGACAACTATTTCAACTTAGATCTGAACAAGCAAGTAAGCATGGCCCATATTTTTCTGTCAGTTGAAAGTTAGTGTGAAATGGCTCAGAAAGCTGACAGGCCTTCCCACTGAACGTAATTTGCCTTTCTGTGGCCAGAAAGAGCAAGAATGCTCTACTTTGCTTCACTGAGAAAGTTTCAACCTCGTGTCCCCTCTTCCTGATACTTGGCTGAAGGTTAATTCTCCAGAAGACAGCTGCTTCGTGCTCATTCCCTTTCCTTGGAGTACACAGAAAATGGAGCAGTGCTATGTTAATAAAGCCGCTATAATCACCATGGCCTCATGCTGCCCTGGGATGGTGGGAAACAAGCTGAACCCAACAGTTTGAAATGCCTCCTAGTTGACAAATGCCCTTGGCTGACTTATGGGTATCTTGATGTACATATGCATCACTTCACTTTATGGAATCCTGCAGTGGTCAAAGTCCCTTGATCACTCAACCACCTCATCAGTGGTGAATGTATTGAAGTTGTCTACATTCTGAGCAATTGCATCAATAACAAGCTTGATGCAATGATGGGCTGCTGATTGGAATATTCTACTGAGATCTCTTGCTGATCCCTGTGGTGATATGCATCACTGTAAATACACAAGGGGTTAATGTAGATACACTAGAACTAAGTAAACACTAGAGGGAGCACGAGAGACATCAGGACACATAGGCATTCAACCAATAGGTCAGTAAGATAGGACACGACCAATGGGCAGTCAAGACACACCCAGAGGTGACACTACCACAAGGGGGCAACCCATATAAAAGGACAGGGCACACGTGCTCTTTCTCTTTCCACAGGCGACACAGGGGCAGATCGGAAGCATCACACTCAACGCATGGCTTAGAGCAGACTGGTTAGTTAGACTGAGATACTATAGCAAGATTAGCAGGAGAGTCAAACTTAAGTAGGAGAATTGTTAACTGTTCAATAAATGTGTTAAACCTATCTCCAAGTCTGAACCTTCCTTTGTCAGAGTATACATCAAGGAAGCAGCTTATGCTACATGAAGAAGCATAACACAACAATTCCTACAAGCATCTTGCATAATAAAAATTCAATAAAGCTGTCAAGTTCAGAGCCACAGACATCAGGATGGCCACCCGCACAAGCGATAATTTCCCCTGTATGCATGATGTAAATAGATGTGATCTTCACGTTGGAGAGATAGCTGCCTAAGACACTGGTGCACCGACATGTGCAGATGATTTGAATGCTGCCTGTATACCTTTCCTTCGGGACCAGTTCTTCTCCTTGGGTGGAACTGGCTGTAGTCCAACTCTGCATCCTTGTGGCCCTTTAGTATCATCATGCAACTCAATTGGTTTGTCAACAGGTTACTGCTGCCCCTGAGTACCTATCCTTCTCTCCCTCCTTCTCCGGCTCTCGTCCGGGTTTGAGGAGCCTCCAGGGAGTGAAATATCCCTATGGCCCCTAATTCTGTTACTCCTTTTTGTCAGCTTGCCCTGTAAGGTTACCTCTGTCGCTACAGTCCCTTCAAAATCACCCCTCTCATGATGAATCCTTCATTGGTTCCCCTTAAAAATTGTGCAGAAAGTGAATCCGGACCAATGCCCTCATCTCTCATACAGTTTCAAAGATACCTTCATATTCTACACTGTCTTCTTCACTTCAGCCCTCATACCCCACAATTGTGCTGCTGAATTGACCATGCCGCATTCCTCCCTCTCCCATGAAATCCGTGCAACCAGTGTAAAATTGCATGGGTAGTGAATAATGGTTGTTAATGAATTAGTTCCGACTTTGTGTCCTGCTCACCTTCTGTATTATCCCAATGGGGTGTGATGATCGAGGACACCAGATCTGATGTCACAGCATCCAATTTCCTGGAGGAGTGGGAGAACCAACTGCAAGGATAAAATTCCACCCATAGAGTTAGGGCCCAGATCAGCCATGATCTCATTAAATGGGAGAACAGACTAAAGGCCCCTCTGTCCATATAACAATTCAGCCTCATTCAAACCCAGCATCTCAAGAGCCTCTCTCCCTATTTTTAATGTTCTCAGGAAGTTAATGGTTCCTGATGAGAGCGCCCATCAACAGTTCTGTTCCTATTCATCCCATGACCTGAATTTTGCCGCTAAAATAAAAGCAGTAGGAATTAAAGTAGGCTTATTTGACACATTGGAATTAATTCTTCCATGTGTGTACACTTGTGTTTTAATTATCTATAATACAATAACCATTATTTCATTTACGTTTTCTTTTCTGCTGCTGTAGAGTAATACTTTTACTACATCATTGATTCATAAAGCAAAAACTATGGACATTCAGACTCTGCTGGGTCTTTGAAAGTGCTATCCTATTAGTCCCACATCCCTGTTCTTTCTTCTTGAAAAAGTTCCTCTTCAAGTAAATACTTAAATCCCTTTAGACAATTGCGATTGAATTTGCTTCCATCACCTTTTGAGGCAATATATTCCTGATCACAACAACGCAACAGCAAAATTGCCCTCAGGTTTTTTTTTGCCAAATATCTTAACGTCCTTTCTCAAGTTGTGAATTTGCTTAAACATCTCCTTCCAGCTCCCCACTATAGCTCTGTACAATCTTTCCAAGTATTTCAGGTGTGCACAATGCACTTGTCGGTTAACTTTGTCTCTTTGTCCGACCAAAATAATGATTTTGTTTCTCCTTGCTGCAACCCTTAAAGATGATGTAATCAGGAAAATGTTTTTTTCAAATGTAATGCAGAGCCACGACTGAAAGGTTCTGCCTCTTCCACAGCTAGAAGAGCAAGATTGTTATAATTTAAATCAGCTGAGTAGCTTATTAACTGCTTAAATAATGTGAAAGGAGCATTATTACAAATGTGTAGTGATTGGCTGGCTTTGTGTCATTCCCATTAATTAAAATTAAGACCGTTTGCAGCTGACATTTTATTTCTGCAAATTGAAAAATATTTCCACATAAACAGAACGGTGCTCCACTCGATTGAGATATAATTCAATTATCTTCTGGAAATCTGAATCTGGACTTGGATACAGAATGATGATGAACAGTATAATAGTTACAGATTCATGAGTGGGTAGTTGTCGTTGCCTGTTATCCTCTTTCAACCAATCTTCCTCATATGACATTTGATTTAATTTGCATAACCTTTGATCCTATTTCTGCACTGTTTAGGATTCCTTAAATATTTGGTGATATCCATAAAAATGAGTCAAAAAGAAAGAAAAAATGGGTGGGATTCTCCAGGCTGCCAACCGCATTTTCCTGTGTGGCACACTCTCGTTGGCAGTGGAATTCTCCATTCCCGCCACCCGCCAATGGGATTTCCACACTGCTGGGAAAGCCACGGGCAGGGGTGCGCTGCCGGCGGAATGGAAAATCCTGCCGGCGGAGGATCCACCCCATTATCTCTGAAGATGATATAATGCATTTTATTCATAAATACTTCTGCAAACGTAAAAAAGCTTACAATTAACATCCATTACACATTGTTCTGGCCTACTTTATATTTATCCTCCTGTCGCCGTGCAAATACATCTAACACAAATATCTCCCACCATGGAATTAACATTCATCCGTAAAATGACTTCACCCAAAACCGTTCCTCAATTCTTAATCCAGGACTTTATTCCCAACTCCGACTTTACCCTCGGTCAACTGTGAGCTCAGTGGAAACAATTCATCTGGGACCAGAAATCTGATGAGGTTATTACGATAAAACTTTAATGGTAAGTCTGAGGAATTAGCCTTGAGCTACACTGTAACAGTCTTCCTAATCTTATAAAATCCATCAGTCAATGATAAAGGTCAAATTCAGAAATCTTGCGAGAAAACCAAGAATCGTGCTTTCAAAGTCTTTTAATTAAAAGTTTTCACTTTGTGAGATGATGACCAGGTTTTGGTTATTAGCTACGTGCTGAACCTTTCTATCCTGAAGTAAGACAGTGAGAATGAATGCGTCAAAATTAAACACCAGGGAAACCAGTTTCTGTGGGGTTTCTCCCTTTTGCCGGTCTTAACAGCAGTGGAAAAGCTGAGAGAACATACAGACTATTTTACCGAAACTGGAGATAATGGGAGGGGTTTTCCGACCATTTTCACAAGCTGATGGTGAACTCCCATCATGGGGGCTAGAATCAATGGCAGGAACAGAAGATCCTGCTACCTGCCCATGGCGGACCGCCTCTTGCCGCCAAGAAACACACCACGCAGAGAACAGAAAATCTCACCCCCCCAACGGTCAATATTTGTGATCTGTAGTGAATGTGCGGCACTCATGGGGTTTAGTGTATTTACTGCTGTCTGTCGACTTTTTGTCAACTTTTTTCCCCAGCACCTTATGGGTATTGGGTGTCTGAATCAATGCTGTCTACGAGGGATCTGGAATCTGGGCAAACACAAGAAACAATAGCACATCTCTTCAAACTATCAGACTGAAGAATTCCTAATGAGTGATACAACGTATGAACCAGAAAATGTGAGTTAGAATATCTTATTCAATACAAGATTGTTGTTTGGCAGTACAGAACTTGAGTATTGCTGAACAAAAAGATACTTTTTTTGTCGAAGCTTTTAGATTGGCAATCATCAGGTCATTAACAAAATACAAACTAATAAATTGTTACTGTATGAGAAGAGAGTGCTGAATGGCTGGCAAGTGGACTCTGATTGGCAGAGGCATTTTCATGGATCATGCACTAGTTGATGGTGACTGATAGTTAATTGCCAAGCAATCCTTGAAATTTAAACCGGGAAGTTTGCCCAGGCGTTGCCCTGAGGAATAAACTGTGAAAGGTTGTTACTTATATTGTTCAGCTGAAACAGGCATAATATGTCTACATGTATTTCCATCTGGAAAGGACAGAGTCCTGTCTATTGATATGTGTAGCTTCCAGTACACGCAAATGTTTTATTTTATTCATTCATGGGATGTGAACATTTCTGGCTAGGCCAGCATTTATTTGCCATTTCTGATTGCCCTTGAGAAGGTGTGGTGCTGCCATGAACTCTCCCCTAGGCGTAGCTCTGACAAACATTTTTGTTGAGAAATGTAGTGGCTCAAGACATACTCTGGAGGTTTCCAATTGTTAATAAAGGAGTTGAATAATGAAAGGCAAAGGCAGTAAAGTAACATTCTCAGAACACAACACAACCACTTCGGTTCCGGGGTCCACGCTACCCGGGTTCTTGCTCCCAAGGCCCCAGCAAACTCCCGATTGGCTGGAGTTTTCCCCCTCCCCGTGATTGGCCCTGAGCCCGTCACACGGTCCGTGGAGCCTGCCCACTTAAAGGGGCCATGCTACCAAAAGAACCACGTGTCTTCGAAAGAATGACACCTAACCTCCTACCCGTTGCATATATCAGATGTGTGGATGAAACATTTTTGAATCTGCAGCTGCATGTAATAATTTCCTTACATGTCTTAAGTTTCATCCTGTGCTCAAATTCACCTTTGAAATGGAGCAGTCAAATTAACTCCTTTTCCTTGGTGTATTAGTTGAGAAATCTGCCAGGGGCTCTTTATCATGGTCTACCGCAAACCTATCCTCACTGATCAATTTAAGTGTTACGATTTTTACAATTCCACATGTTAAAATATTGATCTTATTGGCAACCTCAAGAGGAGGGTCCCAGCCATTTGCTTACAATGCCATCTCGATGCTGAAGTAGGCGAATCTGAGACATCATGAGGGATAATGGTCACCCTGATCAGATGTTTCGCGCTGTATATTGCACTGGCCTAAGGCTATCACTTTCAACCCTGAAAAGTGCCCAGTCAACCTTGGGTTACCCTGGAAGGGCAAGGTAACTACAAAATCTAAGCAATAGGTAAAGTTAGCTGTTTCATGCTACTACTATGCAATAGCAAAACAAGTGGTATTCACCAGTAACAGGATGCTACCATCAAGCCAAAAAGGCGTTCACACTAATGAGAGTGTGGGAAATGAATTTCAGTGCCAGTCCATTGCAAGGTATATAGGCAGAAAGTCCCAAAGACAGGTGGATTGTAACACACATAATCTCTCAGCCACTGTTGACAATGGAAAAGTTACAGACTGTACCCAACCAGCCCCTGTGTGCAAAACACAAAGCACAGTCTTCAACATTAGTTATGATTCAGCGATTGGGCAACATTCGCTACATAATCCCCAATGCTAAGAATTCGCTAACAACCAATTTAAGATTGTCAGTCGAGCTCATAGTGTGCCATTTTGCATGTACTGGAAACTACATAGAGGAAAACCAGGGGCCCTATTCCTTGCAGACAGAAAGAACATGTACACACATTGCGCCTATTTCAGATAAACAATGATGTGGAGATGCCGGCGTCGGACTGGGGTGAGCACAGTAAGAAGTCTTACAACACCAGGTTAAAGTCCAACAGGTTTGTTTCGATGTCACTAGCTTTCGGAGCGCTGCTCCTTCCTCAGGTGAATGAAGAGGTGTTGTAAGACTTCTTACTGTGCTCAGATAAACAAAGTAAGTGACAGCCATTCACTGGTTCATTCCTTAAGGCAATGCCTTCACCAATCAGAGATAAGGGGCGCGATTCTCCACTCCCGCGACTAAGTGCCACGCCATCGTGAACGCGTCGAGGTTCACAACAGCGTGAAACGGCCCCAATCTCGACGGATTCAGGGCCTGAAAATGGGCTAGGATCGGGGCCATGAGAAACTCGGGGGGCGTGTCGCTAAAGCAGCGTCGTCAGCACGCGCCGGGCATAAAAGCGGCGCCGCGTCATCTACCGCCTAACTGGTGTCACCCGCGCGCCGGCGCCAACCCATGCATGGTTGCCATCCTCCCCGAGGCCGCCCCGCAAGAAGATGTCGGATGCATCTTGCGGGGCGGTGGAGGAAAAGAGGTCCTCCTTCAGCGAAGCATCGATTGCGGACCAGACCCCTTTTGACTGCAACCCCGGTGAAAGAACCCCCCTCGCTCGCCCACAGGCTGACCCCCTAGCGTTCCTGCGCTGTTCCCGCCGGAAGCGACCAGGTGTGGATGGCGCCGGCGGGAAGCCGTTGCTTTGGGCAGGCCGTTCAGCCCATCCAGGCCGGAGAATAGCGGGTGTAGCGGAGAATCGCCATTTTGGGTGTCCCGGCCGATTCTCCGGCCTGTGCCGCGCAGAACTTGACGGGGCCGTTCCTGCCACTTGGGTGCATCGCGGGAGGGCATTGGACCAGCGTCGCGGGGAAAAATGGCGCGCCAGGTGATTCTCCAAACCGACGCAGGAGCGGAGAATCGCGCCCAAGATGCCTGGTTTAATTTCAAACAATGTTTGGCAGTTAACTGTCAGTCACCATAAACTGTTGCATTCTCCTTGGCAATGCCTCTACCAATCAGAATTCACTTGGCAACCAATCAGCACACTCTTCTCATACAGTATAAATGTGTTGATTTCCCCTTACATTGTATTCTTGTGAATATTCTGATGAGTGCAAGATGAAAAGCTTCATCAAAAAAATCTCATTTTTTCAGCAATACTCAATACAAAATCATCTACAAAAAATGAAGTAGAACAGGAAAGATAGGGTGAAGAGACATAGAAAGGTAAGAAAAAATGTCACTGTTTAAAACCTTCAACAATAATGAAAATTTGAAAATCGCACACTTGGAAAAATTAATTTTCAGTGCAAGAAAGGTTGCTGAGCAGTAATTATAAATATAACTTATTAGACTGTTAAACATCCACTGACATTAGAATAGATTAAGTATTAAATGTATCTGATGTCTGTAGTGGGCATCTAGCCAGTATATATGTTGAAGACTTACTGACCTTTTACCTTCTTTGTTGCACCATTTGGCTTGGGTAGTTCTGTCAGTATAGAAAGAAAATTAAAGCTAGCAAACATGGAAGGACATGCATGGCTGCATTAACAATTATTGATTTGGGTAGATTAATTGCAGTAGTTAGCAGGTTAGACACCAAAGGGAAGATTTCCTCCCATATTTCAGCCACTTCAATGACAGGTCTGATGTTGGCAAACACAAAAAATAAATGTTAGGACAAAAGATTTCCTGCCAGAAGTGAATGCAGACTCTGGAATGCCCAATTCAAATATGGATGAGCTTATTGTAATTTTACTGAAATGGAGGAATGACGTATACGAAACACTCCCCGGTATTATCTCCTTCCAAATGATAGATGTTGATAATACTGATGTAAACAGCTGGCATGGAACCAATATTTTAAATGGAGATGGCAGAAATGGTAAATGTATTTCCATCATCATTTAGGAAGGCAGTGAAGGGAGAGTCAGGTGACATTGAAGGAGCAGGAACCCAACTAGATAATACTCAGCCCATACCCTCCCCACCTCACCCTCTCCACCCACCCAGAACTCAGCTGCGGAATACATCGATAATACAAATAATGGACCTCAGTGTACAGATGTGTGCAACAGTACACTTCACAAAAAAGGCAATAGTGTTGACTGCCACGTATTGCATGAAACGATGTTGACATGAAGGTGGCAACTATGCTCATCTTCTTTGGCACAGGATCATATCTGGCAGTCAAAGGGCTAGATATCATGCTCCTGTTAGTGTGTCTGAAGGTTGTGGGTGCTGGTTAAATGTAATGTGTGCCCTTCCCACCATCTTCCTTCCTCTGATCTTTTTCCTATTTTACAGGGGGTGATGGAGCTGTCAGGCAGCCTGTCCACTCTTGAACTAATTGAGACCCATCAGTGGCAGATTAATGGCCACTTAAGTGCGTCAGTTTGCCTCCGCTGATATTTTCCCCACGACAGGAAGAGGCTTATGTGAGGTGGGTAGCCCAGCAGTCTCTAATGCACGAGCTGGTGTTGAACATGGCAGGCGGGAGTGCGGGGGCTGGGGGAGGAGGGTGAACCTGTGCCTAATGGAGGCACCTTCATCATGGTCATACCCATTTTAACCACCCCCCTCCCCACCTTGGCCTCTCAAACTCAACCCCTCACCACCAGCCCCCCCCCCACCCCCCTATCCCACTCGATGGGGTCTACTTGCCTCACACTGTCAATACCCGGACTCATCTTGAAGCCTGGCTCCATAATCTCCTCTTGTACAGGGACTGCCTGTACTCCCAGCTGTTGACACCGCTTGAACCTGGCACTGTTGGGACCACAAAGCTGCTGGCCAATGAGACTGCCCGACAGCTCTTAAGGGTGAGACTACCTCCATAACCTAATCCCTCCTTATCTCTGTAACATCTCCAACCGTATAAACCTTCGGGATTTCTGAACTAAAATTTTGATCACTGGCAGATCCTGAATTATAAATGCCATTATTAACAGCCATGCTTTCAGCTACCAGGCCACAGAATCTGGAATTCCCTCCCTTTACCTTTTATCCTTTTACCCTGTCTTTCCTTATTTAATATGCTCCTAAAAACTTACTCCCTTGACCAAGGAAGGATTTTATGGAGCCAAGAAGAGCAGAAAATGTGGTGACTTAATTAAGTGGTGTGAGAAATCGCGGTTTTCTGATGGCATGTTGAGATGTAGAGACTTGGCCGGGATTCTCCAATACCCGGCGGGGCGGGGGAATCCGGCATAATGGAGTGGCGGGGACCACTCCGGCGTCGCGCCGCACCTTTAGGGGCCAAGCCCTCACCTTGAGGGGCTAGGCCCGCGCCGGACTGATTTCCGCCCCGCCGGCTGGCGGGAAAGGCCTTTGGCGCCACGCCAGCCGGCGGCGAAAGGACTTCGCCGGGCGACGCATGCGCGGGAGCGTCAGTGGCCGCTCACGGCATCCCCACGCATGCACAGTGGAGGGAGTCTCCCGCCTCCGCCATAGTGAACACCATGGCGAAGGCGGAAGAAAAAGAGTGCCCCCACGGCACAGGCCCGCCGGCCGATCGGTGGGCCCTGATCGCGGACCAGGCCACCGTGGGGGCACCCCCTGGGGCCAAATCGCCCCCAGCCCCCCCCAGGACCCCGGAGTCTGCCCGCGCTCCCCCCAGGGCCCCGGAGCCCGCCCACGCTGTCTGCTCCCGCCGGTAAGGTAGGTGGTTCAATCCACGACAGCTGGCGAGGGTTGACAGCGGCTGGACTTCGGCCCATCGCAGGCCGGAGAATCACCGGGGGGAGCCCGCCGACCGGCGCGGCGTGATTCCCGCCCCCGCCGATTCTCTGGTAGTGGAGAATTCGGAACACAGTGTGGGCAAGATTCATGCCAGACCCCGGCGATTCTACTACCCGGCGGGGGGGTCGGAGAATCGCGCCCAAAGGATGGAATTCTCCCCAAATATACTAAATGTGGGGCGAAATTCTCCGTTATCGGCGGAAAATCCGCCGATCGGCGCAAAAAACGGCGCAAATCCGACTTGCGTCATGTCGGAAAAATGGGTCGATAGTCTCCGGCCCCAAATGGGCTAGCAGCGACGTAACGGGATCCGCGTTTGCGCAGTGGTTCACGCCGTGCAGCGTCATACGCGCCGCACGGCGTGACGGCTCATAAGGCCGCGCTGCTCCCCCCCACCCGACCGGAACACCCGGCCGGAACACCCGACTGGATGGCTGGCCGCCGCTCAGCCCCGAGGTTCGAGTCACGCGATGTGGAGGCGCTCCTGGATGCGGTGGAGCAGAGGAGGGACGCCCTGTATCCCGGGCACGGCCGCAGAGTTGCCCCACGCCACAGCCGGCGTCTGTGGAGGGAAGTGGCAGAGGCCGTCACCGCTGTGGCCCTGACACCACGGACAGGCACCCAGTGCCACAAGAAGGTGAACAACCTCGTCAGAGCAGGCAGGGTGAGCCTCCCCCATATCCCCCATATCCCCCCTCCCCCATATTCCCCCCTCCCCCATATCCCCCCTCCCCATATCCCCCCTCCCCCATATCCCCCCTCCCCCATATCCCCCCTCCCCCATATCCCCCCCCCTCCCCCATATCCCCAAATGAATCCAGCCCTAACCTTAATCTCTGCAGTGCACGCGCAACCGATGGCGTGCATTCATATACCTGCCTAACAGTGTTGCCTTTTACCCCTGCCACCCCCCCCCCCCCCCACAGGAGAAGCGCGCACACAACAATAGGGAGCATGTGAGGACTGGAGGAGGCCCCGCTGATGAGAGGCCACTGACCGAACACCAGGAAAGGGCCCTGGAACTGGCTGGCGGACCTGAGGACCGGGAGGTTGCTGATGCAGAGGTCGGGGGCGTAGTAGCAAGTGAGCCACCGACAGCCCGTCCCCATATCCCCCCTCCCCTATATCCCCCTCCCCCGTATCACCTGATCACTGCCTGATGTCTAACCATGCATGCTTCATTGTGTATTGCAGGACCAAACGTCCAGGCACCCATCCCCGCAGATGCAGACCGCCCGCAGGATGCCCCTCGGAGGCCACGGGAGACGGAGAGACCCGGACCCTGCAACATGCGACGCCCGCAGGATGCCCCTCGGAGACCATGGGAGATGGAGAGACCCGCACCCTCCAGCATGCGACGCCCGCAGGATGCCCCTCGCACACCACGGGAGACGGAGAGACCTGGAGCAACAGGGAGACGACACCCCGTCACGTGCGGGAGCGACCACCCAGCGATGAGGGGGGCAGCCACAGGCCCCCGTCACATCCGAGCCAGGACACCACTACCCAGGACACCACTACCCAGGACACCACTACCAAGGACACCACTACCCGGGACACCACTACCCGGGACACCACTACCCGGGACAGCACTACCCAGGAAGACGAAATACCGGACAGTGACTCAGAGTGGATGGGTGGAGACGAACCCCCACCCCAAAGTGCCATGGACTCAGAGTGGGATGAAGAGCACGACACAACGCCACTGCTGTCACCAACACCCTCCACCATCGCAGAAACACTCACCACGGTTGGGCACTTTAGTGATGAGGCGTCTGGTACAGTCACTGGTGCGCACAACACAGCCGTCCCGGTACAGCAGGTGGAGGTAGGAGCAGCAGAGGGGCCGGGCGGTCGGAGGGCAGCCCAGCCCAAGCGAACATCTGCCGCCCAGATGGATCCCGGGTTCCTGGAGTTACCACACCCACACATAGATCCGATGCAACCACCGACCCGGAGACGAGCGAAGAGGGTGACGGGCGGCTTGCGGCGGCTGCGGTCGCAGGTGGAGGAGTCCACCCGCGTCCAGGAGCTGGGACTGGTGCCGGTCATGCGTGCCACCCAGGCCGACACCGCACGAGTGGCGTCCGCGGTGGAGGCAATGGGTGCGATGGTGTGAGACATGGGGAACGGTTTGCGAGGCCTGGGGCTTTCCGTGCAGGTGGCGTCTGTGGCCCAGGAAATGGCTGCCCTCTCACAGGAGACCATGAGCCAGTGCCAGCGCCAGATGGCAGAGGCGCTCAACGCAATAGCCCAGTCTCAGCAGGCCATGGCCCAGTCTCTGCAGGCCATGGCCCAGTCTCAGCAGGCCATGGCCCAGTCTCTGCAGGGCATCGTTGAGGGCATCAGCGCCAGTGGCCATGTGCGAGTCGCAGCCGCACTGTCACAGACAGGGTTTGCCAACCCCCTAGGCTCCATGGCTGCAAACCTGCAGACCCCTGTCGATACCAGCACGGGCCTCCAGGACTGGCAGAGCCAGGTGTCGGGGGGGCGCCGGATGGCCAGTCCGTTCGCATCCCCCACCCATGTAGAGGCCTGGGGGCCATCGGGCACCCCGAGGGAGGAGGAGGTGGTGTGGTCCGTCCCGGCTCCCTCTGTAGGGGAGGTCCCGGTACACCGCGACACCTCGGACTCCCCCCCTTCCGTCCCAGGTGCATCGGGTGGGCAACGGGCAGGACAGGCTGGCAGCTCGCCATCCCAGTCGCCCGGGCCGCAGCCTGGCCCATCTAGGCCAGGACGCCCCAGGAAACGGCCGCCAAAGGGATCCAGTGTCAGAGGGCAGGAATCACAGGAGTCCACCTCCAGTTCTGCTGTGCCGTCTGGGGAACCACGTAGACGTAGTCAAAGGGCCCGTAAGGCCAAACAATTAGACACTGAGTAAGTTGGCACGGTTGCAGGGCACAGATGAGGTTTAGGGGCTCGGGCACGTGCATGAACTCCTTTGGTTATTAAAGTCAATGTTACACCTACCGAAGCTGCCTTTGTGCTCTGTCCAAAGTGAGCGGGGGTGTCATGTACTTGAGCGCAGGTGTGTGTGTGAGGGGTGGTCTTACCTCAGCCCCAGGTGAGTCTGCCCCCTTCCCCCTGGGCCGCCATCAACATCCCCCGCGCAGAGGACGGGACCGTGCGCTGCAGTGTCACAGCCGCATGCAGGGATGGTCCGGGTGGATGGTGGTACTGTGGCCATGGGTCAGACATAGTCCAACGATGTAGAGCCAGGAGCTCACCACAGGGCGGGTTGTCATCATCCTCCATGGCCTGCGATAGACACGCGTCCACCCGCAACTGTGTGAGCCCGGCCCGTTGTGCCGCAGGTGGATCGGCAATGGGGGGGGGTGGTGTGCATGCGGGTGGGGTGGGTGGGGTTGGGGAGGGGGGTGAGGGTACTGGGTGGGTGGATGGGTGGGGGGTGTGGGTGGTCGGCTGTTGCCATGGTGTGCGGTCTGTGGCCATACTACCCGATCCCCACGCCCATCTAGTCACTGAAGCGGGCGTCTATCAGTCTGTCCCGTGCCCGCTGGGCCAGCCGGTAACGGTGGACAGCCACCCGCCTGTGTCTACCCCGTCTGCCCTGACCATTACCCCCATCCCCCTCATCTGGGGAGGACTGCGCCTCTTCCTGCTGCTCCTCCACTCCGCCCTCCTCTGCCTGCGGCACATCGCCCCTCTGTTGGGCTATGTTGTGCAGGACGCAGCACACCACAATGATGCGGCCGACCCTATCTGACCGATACTGGAGGGCGCCCCCAGAGAGGTCCAGGCACCTGAAACGCATCTTCAGCACGCCAAAGCACCTCTCTATCACTCCCCTTGTCGCTACATGGGCATCATTGTAGCGGTTCTCCGCCTCTTTGCGTGGCCTCCGTATAGGCGTCATCAGCCACGATTGCAATGGGTAGCCCCTGTCGCCCAGCAACCAGCCCCTCAGCCGGGGATGGCGTCCCTCGTACATGCCGGGGATGGATGACCGCGACAACACGAATGAGTCGTGTACACTGCCTGGGTGACGGGCGCAGACGTGCAGGATCATCATGCGGTGGTCGCAGACCACCTGTACGTTCATCGAATAGGTCCCCTTCCTATTAGTGAACACGGCCCTGTTATCTGCAGGTGGCCGCACGGCGACGTGCATCCCATCGATCGCGCCCTGGACCATGGGGAACCCGGCCACGGCAAGAAGCCCACGGCCCGGGCATCTTGGTTGGCCCGGTCCACGGGGAAGCGGATGTAGCGGTGCGCCATGGCATATAGGGCATCTGTCACTGCCCGGATGCACCGGTGCACCGATGTCTACGATATGCCGGACAAGTCCCCACTCGGTGCCTGGAATGACCCCGTTGCATAAAAGTTCAGGGCCACCGTAACCTTGACGGACACGGGGAGAGGGTGTCCCCCGCCAGAGCCACGCGGTGACAGGTGTGCCAGCAGGTGGCAGATGTGTGCCACGGTTTCCCGGCTCATCCGGAGTCTCCTCCTGCATTCCCGGTCCGTGAGGTCCTGGTATGACTGCCTGGGCCGGTACACACGGGGCGCCCTCGGGTGCCTCCGTTGCCATGGGGCCGCAACGTCCTCCTCCCCCTCCTCGTCCTGTCGGTCGGGTGTCCCTCCAGCCTGGGTGGCTGCCGCCTGCCCTTCTGCAGCAGCCTGCGCCGCCGCTCTGGCATGCTCCTCCTCCTCCTCCTCATCCAGGGCAACATAGACATGAGCGGCTGCCGCCACGGCGGCCAACATCGCTGGATGATCGGAAAACATGACGGCCTGGTGGGGGGGAGGGGAACGACGACATGTCATCATTGCCCGTACCCCATCCTCCCCCCAGCCAGGTGGCATGGACCGCATGGGTCCAACTGTTGGAGGCTGGCACCTGGATAGGTGGACCAACTCACTTGCCCTCCCATCCGCCTCCCCAGCAGGGACCCCCCCCCATCCCCCTCCCCGGCACGGAACCCCCCCCCCAACCTCCACCCCGGCACGGACCCCCCCATCCCCCTCCCCGGCACGGACCCCCCCCCCCAACCTCCACCCCGGTACGGACCCCCCCAACCCCCTCCCCGGCACGGACCCCCCCCAAACCTCCACCCCGGCACGGACCCCCCCATCCCCCTCCCCGGCACGGACCCCCCCCTCCAACCTCCACCCCGGCACGGACCCCCCCCATCCCCCTCCCCAGCAGGGACCCCCCCCCATCCCCCTCCCTGGCACGGACCCCCCCCCCAACCTCCACCCCGGCACGGACCCCCCCATCCCCCTCCCCGGCATGGACCCCCCCCCAACCTCCACCCCGGCACGGACCCCCTCCCGACACTCCCCCGGAGCCCAGCCTATTCTAACCACCCCCCCCCCCCCCGCTGCACACATACACACACAAGCCGAGACACACCTCTCCTCACGCATTCAGACTGCGGCCACGCCATCGCCTACCCAGAGCCAACCCCCCAGGCCGTCACTCACCTCCACGCTGGTCGGCGTGAACCTGGAGCACAGGCTCACGCCGATGAAAAGGAAGTTTAATTTACGTCGACGTGAACGGTCATCACGTTGACGGGACTTCGGCCCATCCGGAAGGGAGAATATCGGCAGGCCGAAAATCGGCTGCCTTGCGCAGACCCGTGACATTCTCCGCCGCAGCGGCGACATTAACGCCCCGCCGACTTTTCTCCCTTCGGAGACTTCGGCAACCGGCGGGGGCAGGATTCACGGCGGCCAACGGCCATTCTCCGACCCGCTGGGGGGTCGGAGAATGACGCGTGATCTCTGGCTGGTGCAATTCCCACTGCATGGATTGACGTGATCCAGATCACAATCCGTCCACACGTGGAAATGTTTTTGGAGCCACGGTGATTCGTGCCATGGGACCCGAAGCAGCTGGCATGGTCGGATCCTCACAGATCAGGGTCAAATTCTCCGGTATCGGCGCGATCAGTCGGGCATCGCGCTGCCCCAAAGGTGCGGAATTCTCCGCATCTTGGGGGGCCGAGCCCCAACCTTAAGGGGCTAGGCCCGCGCCGGACGAATTTCCGCCCCGCCAGCTGGCGGAAAAGGCTTTTGGTGCCCCGCCAGCTGGCGCAGAAATGACATCTCCGGGCGGCGCATGCGCGGGAGCGTTAGCGGCCGCTGACACCATTCCCGCGCATGCGCAGTGGAGTGAGTCTCTTCCGCCTCCGTCATGGTGGAGACCGTGGCGAAGGCGGAAGGAAAAGAGTGCCCCCACGGCACAGGCCCGCCCGCGGATCGGTGGGCCCCGATTGCGGGCCAGGCCACCGTGGGGGCACCCCCCGGGGCAAGATCGCCCCGCGCCCCCCCCAGGACCACGGAGCCCGCCCGCACCGCCTTGTCCCGCCGGTAAGGTAGGTGGTTTAATCTACGCCGGCGGGACAGGCATTTTAGCAGCGGGACTTCGGCCCATGCGGGCCGCAGAATCGCGGGGGGGGGGCCCGCCAACCGGCGCGGCGCGATTCCCGCCCCTGCCGAATATCCAGTGGTGGAGAATCCGGCAACCGGCGGGGGCGGGATTCACGCCAGCCCCCGGCGATTCTCCGACCCGGCGGGGAGTCAGAGAATCTCGCCGCAGGGCACTATTTTTAAATGGCACCCCAATCGCAGAATAATACTGTCCCTCCCCTTGCTTGCAAGGCCTCCCTCCCAAGAGAGCATGGGTTCATAATAGGCCCCCCTCCCATTCAGCACCCCCCTTTCGGCCCTGCTCCTTAACAGCGCCAGCCTGGCACTGACCCCTGGCACCCTGGCAGTGGCAATCTGGTTGTTGTCTGAGATCACTCCCAGCATGGCTAATTAAAATATTGCAGGTGGATTCAAAGTTCTGGAAGGAATATGTGTCCATCTTGCAGAGTTCTTACAGGGCTTTGAGTTCATTGACAACATGTAATTTCCCCCCACAGAGAGTGATCTCAGACAATGTCCTTCACAAGAAGGGAGGGTCAGCTGAGCCTGGAAGTTCGGCCATGTCCCAAGAGTGATGAATGCAACACTGGACACGAACATGAACATTCAATATAGAGCGAACAAAAAAAACACACAACATTGTTACTTCCACAATCAAGGAATTGTCCCTAACTCCCCATCAATGCTGCCAACCATGAGGCATGCTGATACATTTAGCCTCTGACTAAACTAGTCTCAAGATAGCAGAAGTGGTAAACACCTCTAGTTAGCTGTTGGGAATGGTTGTTGATTCCCCCTCCCAAACCTTCACCCCACCTGTCTGAATATCTCCTTATGTGACTTGGTGCCAAATTCCATCTGGTAAAGTCTCATGAAACACCAGGTTACATTTTATTACATTAAAGCAGCGATATAAATGTAAGTTGTTGGAAGTTGACCCAATGAAACAATACACTACGTGACAGTCTGACTAACCGTAAGGCTGGATGATTCTTTGAAAAGTGCTCCAATTACAATATGTCATGCTGTAAATTGTACTGCATCAATAGCCAGCATGGACTGATTGCTTGCTCCTGCTATGACCTTTGCAACCATGCCTACAGCTGGTGTTTGCGACCTGTGCCCCCATCCCAGGATGCCGCAATGTTAATCTGTGGGAATTATGCCGTGGAATAACAAATGAGGTCAAGTTCCTTGCAATAATCTCATGCAGCACCACGTCCATTTTATTGGCCATCAAACAGAGGCTGTCCCATTAATTTCCAGACTATTCTTCATAAATGTTTCATTGGCACTGAAGTATTTTGGGGCATCCTGCAGTCATGGAAGGGACTGAATAAATGCAAGTCATCTCCTATCCCTTGACAACAGCTGTTAGCGGTTGACATGCCTATCACACTATTCAAAGTCTGCAAGGATTTATATCTCCCTACTCTCGCCACTTCTTTTAATTATCCACGTCACTTTAAATTTCTCCTGGAAACAAATCTCCAGTTTCACTGCTCCTTGTGTCTGTCCAAATATTCACTTGGAACTGAATAATTAAGTATATGAGCTTAACCCAGAGTATTTTATGCTTTGCACACATTAGCAGTCTGGTGAGATTTGTATCAGTTTTTTCAACCCATCAAATATGGAATGAATTAAGCCAGCACTCTGAAAGTTTTTCCCATGAAGTTTGAATGTTTTGAGAGAGGCGACACCTACAAAAGAAATCATGTGGACAAAATCAGATACCCTGTAAAAGGGTGCGGGGACAGTGATGTATGATACGATTATACAGCAGCTTACTAGCTTGGTGCTGCCAGCTCATTGCAATGAATGCAGTATGCTACCAGCACTCAATACACTGTTAAGTAAATACATTTGCAGCAGGGGCCACAAATTTGTGCAAGCCGCACACCACTTGAAGCCAGCATGCACTACTTAAGGTCACCCCGCATCTCTTAATAGACAGCGGTATCCTGGCTACAGCATGCACTGAAAGAGGCTGGGGGAGAGTGCTTGTGAAGAAAATACTCTCAATAATGGAGCAATAGGTTCAAAAGCGTGCAGCAAAGTTGGTGCTGCACTCGTCACTTGAATACAGCAGATGGACACATGGAACCAGCAAGACTCCCAGACATTTACTGCAAAGACAGTGGAGGCAGCTAGCCTTTATTATCAGAATATAAGGACATAAGATATAGGGGTAGATGTAGGCAATTCTCGAGCTTGCATTATTGAATAAGAACATGACTGATATGATTGTGGCCTCAATTCCACTTTCCTGCCTATTCCCACTTCACCCTTGACTCCTTGGTGGATCAAAAGTCCATCTAATCCGTACCTGAGCATATTCAGTGACTCTGCCTGCACTCCCCTCTGGGGTAGAGCATTCCAAAGATAATGTCCCTTTATGGGAAGAAATTATTCCTCATCTCCACTGTATGCTACCAGCACTCAATACACTGTTAAGTAAATACATTTGCAGCAGGGTGCACAAATTTGTGCAAGCCGCACACCACTTGAAGCCAGCATGCACTACTGAAGGTCACCCCGCATCTCTTAATAGACAGCGGTATCCCGGCTGCAGCATGCACTGAAAGAGGCTGAACTCACGTTTTCACTGAGTGCTGAATTTGGTGCTTTTTGAGTGCTAGTAAGAGTTTGGTGACCGAGGGAGTATAAGGCTTCATTTTTATCTAAAGTTTAGTCTTTCTTTTATTTAGTTAATTAACTTAAAAGTTGCTGTTTGGTTTAGAAGAAGGTGAATTTTCAATCAGCTTTAAACAGGCTTCTACTTGTAGGCACTTGCAGCTGGAGCTTGTTAATTAGTTAATTGGATTAGGCCAGTTTTCAGAGGCTAGATTCACAGTATAAAAGTGATCCCCGACAGTGCAGACTTTGTTTGCACTGAGTGCTGAATTTGGTGCTTTTTGAGTGCTATAGTAAGAGTTTGGTGACCGAGGGAGTTATGGCTTCATTTTTATCTAAAGTTTAGTCTTTCTTTTTGTAGCGCACAATGACTTACGAGAGAGATGAGTAAAGATGAAGTCAATGAGGCTTTATTAAGCGAGACTTGTCCCCAGCAGTTCAGCAACAGAATGGAGCGGCGGGGAGAAGCTCGGGTTCTTATACTCCGCCTTCAGGGCGGAGCCAGGAGTCAACAGCCAACCAGGACCCGGGATCTGTCAGCCAATAGCATCACGGCTTCACAGTCCCACATGACCCCGAATACATACTACCACACTTTTATTTAGTTAATTAACTTAAAAGTTGCTGTTTGGTTTAGAAGAAGGTGAATTTTCAATCAGCTTTAAACAGGCTTCTACTTGTAGGCACTTGCAGCTGGAGCTTGTTAATTAGTTAATTGGATTAGGCCAGTTTTCAGAGGCTAGATTCACAGTATAAACGTGATCCCCATACAGTGCAGACTTTGTTTGCACTGAGTGCTGAATTTGGTGCTTTTTGAGTGCTATAGTAAGAGTTTGGTGACCGAGGGAGTGCTGAATTTGGTGCTTTTTGAGTGCTATAGTAAGATTTTGTTGACCGAGGGAGTAAGGTGAGGAGGGAGTACGGTGCTCCTTTCATTTTGTTTCCGACATTTCCGCAAAGAGTGCGAAGAGAGACAGGAGTTTACAGAAAGTGTAGCTGACTGGGAGCAGTCGGAGGGCGGAGATCTAGTTAGTCCGCACGGCAGCTATATTCTGTAAGGTAAGAGGGGATGGAGGCTAGGCCAGTTGCATGCTCCTCCTGTAGGATGTGGGTGGTGAGGGATACCACTGGTGTCCCCGCTGACTATACCTGCGGGAAGTGCACCCAACTTCAGCTCCTCAAAGACCGTGTTAGGGAACTGGAGCTGGAGCTGGATGAACTTCGGATCATCCGGGAGGCAGAGGGGGTGATTGAGAAGAGTTACAGGGAGGTAACCACACCCAAGGTACAGGACAAGAATAGCTGGGTTACAGTCAGGGGGAAAAAAACAAACAGGCAGACAGTGCAGGGATCCCTCGTGGCCGTTCCCCTTCAAAACAAGTATACCGTTTTGGATGCTGTTGGGGGGATGACCTACCGGGGGAAGGCCCTAGCGGCCAGGTCTCTGGCACTGAGTCTGGCTCTGGGGCTCAGAAGGGAAGGGGGGTGAATAGAAAAGCAATAGTTATAGGAGATTCAATGGTTAGGGGAATAGATAGGAGATTCTGTGGTCGCGAGCGAGACTCCCGGAAGGTATGTTGCCTCTCGGGTGCCAGGGCCAGGGATGTCTCGGATCGTGTCTTCAGGATCCTTAAGGGGGAGGGTGAGCAGCCAAACGTCATGGTGCACATTGGTACCAACGACATAGGTAGGAAAAGGGGTGTGGAGGTAATAAACAAGTTTAGGGAGTTAGGCTGGAAGTTAAAAGCCAGGACAGACAGAGTTGTCATCTCTGGTTTGTTGCCGGTGCCGCGTGATAGCGAGGCTAGGAATAGGGAGAGAGTGCAGTTGAACACGTGGCTGCAGGAATGGTGTAGGAGGGAGGGCTTCAGGTATTTGGATAATTGGAACGCATTCTGGGGAAGGTGGGACCTGTACAAGCAGGACGGGTTGCATCTGAACCAGAGGGGCACCAATATCCTGGGAGGGAGGTATTCTAGTACTCTTGGGGAGGGTTTAAACTAATTTGGCAGGGGAATGGGAACCGGATTTGTAGTCCAGCAACTAAGGTAGCCGATATTCAGGACGCCAAAGCGTGTAATGAGGCAGTGGGGAAGGGAACACTGACAAAGGAGAGTACTTGCAGGCACGGAGATGGGTTGAAGTGTGTATACTTCAACGCAAGAAGCATCAGGAATAAGGTGGGTGAACTTAAGGCATGGATCGGTACTTGGGACTACGATGTGGTGGCCATCATGGAAACTTGGATAGAAGAGGGGCAGAAATGGTTGTTGGAGGTCCCTGGTTATAGATGTTTCAATACGATTAGGGAGGGTGGGAAAAGAGGTGGGGGGGGGGGTGGCATTATTAATTAGAGATAGTATAACAGCTGCAGAAAGGCAATTCGAGGAGTATCACCCTATTGAGGTAGTATGGGTTGAAGTCAGAAATAGGAAAGGAGCAGTCACCTTGTTAGGAGTTTTCTATAGGCCCCCCAATAGTAGCAGAGATGTGGAGGAACAGATTGGGAAACAGATTTTGGAAAGGTGCAGAAGTCATAGGTTAGTAGTCATGGGCGACTTTAACTTCCCAAATATTGAGTGGAAACTCTTTAGATCAAATAGTTTGGATGGGGTGGTGTTTGTGCAGTGTGTCCAGGAAGCTTTTCTAACACAGTATGTAGATTGTCCGACCAGAGGAGGGGCAATATTGGATGTAGTACTTGGTAATGAACCAGGGCAAGTGATAGATTTGTTAGTGGGGGAGCATTTTGGAGATAGTGACCACAATTCTGTGACTTTCACTTTAGTAATGGAGAGGGATAGGTACGTGCAACAGGGCAAGGTTTACAATTGGGGGAAGGGTAAATACGATGTTGTCAGACAAGAATTGAAGTGCATAAGTTGGGAACATAGGCTGTCAGGGAAGGACACAAGTGAAATGTGGAACTTGTTCAAGGAACAGGTACTACGTGTCCTTGATATGTATATCCCTGTCAGGCAGGGAAGAGATGATCAAGTGAGGGATCCATGGTTGACAAGAGAGGTTGAATGTCTTGTTAAGAGGAAAAAGGAGACTTATGTAAGGCTGAATTACAGGCCAGTTAGTCTTACTTCGGTGGTAGGCAAAGTAATGGAAAGGGTACTGAAGGATAGGATTTCTGAGCATCTGGAAAGACACTGCTTGATTAGGGATAGTCAGCACGGATTTGTGAGGGGTAGGTCTTGCCTTACAAGTCTGATTGAATTCTTTGAGGAGGTGACCAAGCATGTGGATGAAGGTAAAGCAGTGGATGTAGTGTACATGGATTTTAGTAAGGCATTTGATAAGGTTCCCCATGGTAGGCTTATGCAGAAAGTAAGGAGGCATGGGATAGTGGGAAATTTGGCCAGTTGGATAACGAACTGGCTAACCGATAGAAGTCAGAGAGTGGTGGTGGATGGCAAATATTCAGCCTGGATCCCAGTTACCAGTGGCGTACCGCAGGGATCAGTTCTGGGACCTCTGCAGTTTGTGATTTTCATTAATGACTTGGATGAGGGAGTTGAAGGGTGGATCAGTAAATTTGCAGACCATACGAAGATTGGTGGAGTTGTGGATAGTAAGGAGGGCTGTTGTCGGCTGCAAAGAGACATAGATAGGATGCAGAGCTGGGCTGAGAAGTGGCAGATGGAGTTTAACCCTGAAAAGTGTGAGGTTGTCCATTTTGGAAGGACAAATATGAATGCGGAATACAGGGTTAAAGGTAGAGTTCTTGGCAATGTGGAGGAGCAGAGAGATCTTGGGGTCTATGTTCATACATCTTTGAAAGTTGCCACTCAAGTGGATAGAGTTGTGAAGAAGGCCTATGGTGTGCTCGCGTTCATTAACAGAGGGATTGAATTTAAGAGCCGTGAGGTGATGATGCAGCTGTACAAAACTTTGGTAAGGCCACATTTGGAGTACTGTGTACAGTTCTGGTCGCCTCATTTTAGGAAGGATGTGGAAGCTTTGGAAAAGGTGCAAAGAAGATTTACCAGGATGTTGCCTGGAATGGAGAGTAGGTCTTACGAGGAAAGGTTGAGGGTGCTAGGCCTTTTCTCATTAGAACGGAGAAGGATGAGGGGCGACTTGATAGAGGTTTATAAGATGATCAGGGGAATAGATAGAGTAGACAGTCAGAGACTTTTTCCCCGGGTGGAACAAACCATTACAAGGGGACATAAATTTAAGGTGAAAGGTGGAAGATATAGGAGGGATATCAGAGGTAGGTTCTTTACCCAGAGAGTAGTGGGGGCATGGAATGCACTGCCTGTGGAAGTAGTTGAGTCGGAAACATTAGGGACCTTCAAGCAGTTATTGGATAGGTACATGGATTACGGTAAAATGATATAGTGTAGATATATTTGTTCTTAAGGGCAGCACGGTAGCATTGTGGATAGCACAATTGCTTCACAGCTCCAGGGTCCCAGGTTCGATCCGGCTTGGGTCACTGTCTGTGCGGAGTCTGCACGTCCTCCCCGTGTCTGCGTGGGTTTCCTCCGGGTGCTCCGGTTTCCTCCCACAGTCCAAAGATGTGGTTAGGTGAATTGGCCAATGATAAATTGCCCTTAATGTCCAAATTGCCCTTGGTGTTGGGTGGAGGTGTTGAGTTTGGCTGGGTGCTCTTTCCAAGAGCCAGTGCAGACTCAAAGGGCCGAATGGCCTCCTTCTGCACTGAAAATTCAATGATAATCTATGATTAATCTAGGACAAAGGTTCGGCACAACATCGTGGGCCGAAGGGCCTGTTCTGTGCTGTATTTTCTATGTTCTATGTTCCATTATACAAGGCTTTGGTAAGACCGCACCTGGAGTATTATGCACAGTTTTGATCCCCTTATTTGAGGAAAGATGTAGTGGCATTGGAGGCAGTTCAGAGGAGGTTCACTAGGTTGATTCCAGAGATGAGGAGTTTGTCATATGAGGAGAGATTGAACATTTAGGCTTATACTCTCTAGAGTTTATAAGAATGAGGGGAGATCTAATCGAGGTGTACAAGATGCTGGAGAGTATGGATAAAGGACACATGAGCAGATGCTTCCTCTTGTGGGGCATTCTAAAATGAGAGAACATAAGAACTAGAAGCAGGAGTAGTCCATCTGGCCCCTCGAGCCTGCTCCACCATTGAATGAGATCATGGCTGATCTTTTGTGGAGTCTTGCACTGCCTGCCTGTTTCTACTTCACTATCTGGTGCAGACTAATTCCCCTGATCTCTGCATCCCCTTGAGCTGAGGGTTGGCCATATCTGTAAACGTGTTACCCACAAAGCTCTCAACCTCATAGATGGTCTGCGCAAGCTCCAAGATCTGGAGATCAAGCTGCTGCGACTGATGACACTTCCTGCACAAATGGTTATCCAGGACACAGGAAGTGTCCTGGTGTTTCCAAATAGCATATACTGTGCACTTGAGAGGTTAATAACTGGAAAGAAGAATATAATACCCTGACTAATGCCAGTCTTCTTTTTGAAGAAGAGTGGCACATTCATCATGTTCAATTCTTCTGGTACAAATTTGTCGGAGCCCACACCATTTCTTCTGATTTGTGTTTATCAGTGTTCCCCAACAGCAAATTAGATGAATCATCAATTAATCTTATTTTCTGTCATGTTGGCTGAGGGAGGAAATGTTGAAAATCAGACAGGCAGGGCCTTGATGCAGTATCTCATCTAATTTTCCATAGAGATTCTTGCTCTCCTGCTGTAACTTCAGCAGAAACCACAGAGATACAGCCAATGTCCACAATTTCCACCAACATTCTGGCAGGAGAGCTATGTCAATATTTCTCTTACTAGAGAGCAGTCAAAACCCTGCACGTAAGGAAGCCTTATTAATCAACTCAACGTATTAAACTGACAGGACTGGCAGATATCAGTCCATGAATCAGCAGTCTACCGTTAAACGTCAGACAGAGTGAAGGAGAAAGAGACCAGGCTGCTGATGCCACACACATATCAAATCCCCACACATCCACTTTCCCTTCACAGAAACAGATATGATTCTCCTGTTTCAAATTTACACAGCGTGGAAATCTGAAAGTAAGTCAAAGCAAAACCCACAATCACAAATAGGCACAACGACAAAACAGAGTCTTCCAATTAAGGTGGGCCTTGTGCTGTCACCTAAGCTTCTGTATTTCCAGTAGTTTCTGGTGCTTTAGTTGTTGTCATGTGCTTTGGGCAGCTTAAACAACTGCAAAATCTTCAATAATCTTCGCAGAGCTGCTTTCAGGTGGCTCATCAACGTAAATCACCTGATGGTAATGCCTCCAGAATGATGAGTTCCAACTTTCCCATCAGATCTTTGAAGACTCAGCCACACTTGAGTATGTTCCCAGTACTCAGACCAGGGTATAGTCAGACTCTATACTTGAAGTGGGTTCACACCCACGTTGCAGTAAGGCGGCTGATGTTGTTTCATGAATGTCTTCCTCAATCAAATATTGAAACTGCAGGAGTTTTCATGATATCAAAATTAAAGGATGCGATTCAACGGATCTGGGCACACCGAGTGAATAGTGGAAGAGAGCAAACTTGAGATTCAAGCCGGGCAGGAACCATTTTGTGATTCGCCCAACCCGCTTCAGTTCTTGCCCAAAAATGGCAATCATATAATAAAGCCGAATTGGTATTCATTTCAATCTCATTAGCGAGACTGAAGTCAAATGCACTGGTCTCTCGGGAGTTAGCCGACTTTCCAACGAGAATTCACGCGGGCATCATTTACAAAATCATGAAACTGGCACAATGGGTACCGAGGGGAAGTGAGGAGGTGGGTAGCTCTTTCCATTTCTGGGCATGCTGCTCAAGGGCACTGGAGTTTCTGCACTAGTGCTCAGGGGGTGGGGAACTGGAGCATTCCAGGTTGGGGGTCACCATGGCGGAGGGTTGCATCTGTGAGGACTTCAAGCCATCTTTAAATCTTGTGGAGACCCATAACAGGAGTAACCACAGCTGCAGCCTGTCTGTCCTACTGAACTCTCCCAGGACAAAGCCCTGCTGTGGCTTATCTCGTGAAAGTCATTCCCTTTGAGTGTGAGCAGCCTCCAGCATCACGGCTGAAGGCTATCTGAAATGAATGGTTAGCCTTGTTAGTTGTAATAGCACTTCACGCTCTTGAACTCTCAAGTGCCTCATCGAAGGCACATGTGCCATGCCTGAAAGGATGATTAGAACACTGCATGTCCAGCAACATTTGATGCCGGAACAGTATGCCTGTACTCCTGGAGCATCAGCACCATAGAGGTAGCTGTAACAATCAAACACTAAAGAGCGGGGCTTCACCACTGAGGATCCTCTCATGGCCAATGGGTAAGTGTGGATAAGCAGAGGACAGCTGAGAAAGGTCTCATTAATGTTGCCGGCAGAGGTCTGGGGTCTAGGGGCTTCTGATCTGGCCAAGTGCGCAGAGAAGGTTTGCCAGAAGGTGGGACAGTCATGGTAAGAATTGGACAAGTCTGGGAGAATTGAAGGTCCGGGGATGGAAGCCCTAACTGATTGCTGGCCTCCCTACTTCTCTAATTCCTTCCAGGAATAAAAATGTTTGCTGGTGTGGATCCCGCGGAGGCTGGCCTCCCTGTGCTTGTGGCAGCCGAGGCAGGCAGATGGCATAGAAGGCAGCAATGACAACACAGGCTGGAGGTGGCACCACATGTGCAGGGGCCTCCACCACACACACTGAAGACCTGACCGCCCATCAGGCTGAGGAGGGATCCAAAAAGAGGAGCCAGCGATGGCCCAAGCTATACAGGTGTCACTGGTCCTTCAATGAGCTGATGGACAGCATCTTCCGCAGAATACTCCATCTTAACAGGTAGACAGTGCAGCACCTTTGCCCCGCCCTTGTGGACATGGCACCCCTTGGAGGAGGACGCCACTCCTGGTGGCCGTGAAGGTCACTGCACCCCGAACCCTCAAAGCCACAGGACCTGTGTGGCATTTCCCAGATCGTGACGTCTAGTGAGATTTTGTTAAATTTTGCGAGTCCTCTCGAGCATCCAAATCTCTCAAAATTCAATGGTCTCAGGGGCGGCACAGTGGCACAGTGGAT
Organism: Scyliorhinus torazame; assembly: GCF_047496885.1. Classification (NCBI taxonomy): domain Eukaryota; kingdom Metazoa; phylum Chordata; class Chondrichthyes; order Carcharhiniformes; family Scyliorhinidae; genus Scyliorhinus; species Scyliorhinus torazame. Next base: position 306,989,487 of record NC_092708.1, read on the forward strand.
AGAACTGCTGCCTACGGCGCTGAGGACCCGAGTTTGAATCCCGGCCCTGGGTCACTATCCGTGCGGAGTTTTCATGTTCTCCCTGTGTCTGCGTGGGTTTCACCCCCACAACCCAAAGATGTGCAGGGCTGGTGGAGTGACCACGCTAAATTGCCCCTTAATTGGAAAAAAATAATTGGGTACTCTAAATTTACTAGAAAAAAGATTCAATGGTCTCATCCCGATACCAAGTCGGGCACAATGAGAGGGCTGCTAAATCACATTGAGAGGTTTCACATGTAGCAAGTGTGAGATGTTTCAATGGGAAACATTTTGATGAGGCAGATTTCCATTTCCCCTAGCTATAGATAATGATCTCACTAAAGCTCATTCATATCTTCTCACTCCACTTGATCTTTCGTGGTCCAGAGCTCCATCTAGGTGTGTCCCAAGGATGCACATCAGAGTTGGCGGCAACCTGCTGCCCCTGTGTCTTTGATGCCCTTGGCGGACGTCCTCTGGATGGCCTGGAGCCAGAGTACCCCGGCTGAACTACCAGTGTCATAAGCGTCGCCGTGCCATCGTGTTCTGTCTGCTGCCCTTAGGTTGCACCGGTTTCAGGAGGGGGGAATCAGAAGAACTGGAAACCGCTTTACCTTCCTTCGTGGTAGGCCCTTGGTCGGGCTCCAGTGCTTCCTCCGCCCTGAGGGTGCCTGTGGGGTTCCTCCATGGGACACAGGGGCAGCTGGAGTGAGCTCCATAAGCAGCTGGGTCATTTGACTCTGCCAGTCCTATACATTCCCCATTGTCTGAACCATGGTGTTGACGCTTTCAGCATTGGTCCTCAGTAACTGGGCCACAGCAATGTCCACCTGTGTCTGGGACACATCCCTCATAAACTGGGACATGATGTTGAGGCCCTCAGCTATAGTCGTCACAGACTGACCCATGCCTTGGAAATGACTACTCAAGGCATGGACGGCATGCTCCAGATTTTCCACTGCAGTCGCCACCCTAGCAGTGTTGGTCCAGGTGCCACACATTGCTGGCATCATCTCCTGCACCTGAAGGTTTTGGACTCCCCAAATCAGCCTTGCAGTCACTGGAATGTTAGCGACATCTCTCTTGAATCTATTGGCTGTGTCCTATGATTTACAGCCACTCTGGGAGAACCATGTCCATCAGACTGGGACCCAGCTGAGTCCTGGGTTTCAGCAGACCTCCGATTGCTGTCTCCCTTGGTTGTTCCTGCCTCTACCTGATGTGCTTCAGCAGCTGTATGGTGCTCACCAGATAGTGCCCTTGAAGCCTGTCCACTATGGTCACCCACTGAGGTGTGTGTCTCTGCTCTGAAGGTATGGGTCATAGCTTAGACACATCACCATTGTTCTCCTTGGAGCTCTCCGCCGAGGTCTTCTCTTGGATGGCGGGGTGTGGGGCACAACTCCAGGTGGAATGGCCCCATCAGATGGTGATGCTGCAAGGCAATGGACATCTGGTCAGTGAGAGGGAAGGATTATTTTGTGAGACATCAACAGCTCACTTGAGACAGGGCATCTGAATGAAGGGGTAGTGGATCCTCATGTCTCAGGCACAGACCCACCTTGCTGCCGGTCAATGCTCTCTCCTTGGTCAACCCCGGTATCTCCAGGGCCCATTTCACATAGGGGGTGAGGACTCAGATCTCTGGGACTCGCCCGCTCTTGTTATCCTATCTTCTCCTGTGGTGACAAAAAGAGGAATTGAGAACCTCACGCTTGGCGAGTCAGAGGGCTCTATGGCAGGTGGCATGTGTTGGCACTGCAGCTAGACATGGATTGCGCTGGTGGGAGCCGGGGGGGGGGCTGAGGAACAAGATTGAAGATCAGATGTTGGGAGGGTGTGAGGCATGAGCCAGTGGATTTCGGGGGGGGGGGGGGGGGTTTGGGAAATTAAGGGTTATCAGGTGGAAGTGATGCCAGAAGGAGAGAGGTGACAACTTACTCTTGCAGCTTGTTGGATGTTGTTTGTTTTCCTCCGGCATTGATCCTCCTGGTCATGATGCCCACACTGACTGCAACTTCCACTGCCTCCCAGGCGGCCTTGCTGACCGGGCTGTTGGTTTTCTGACTCCCTCGTGGGAACAGGGTGCCCCACCTCTCATCCAGTGCATCGAGAAGTCTGACCAGGTCGGCATCGGCAAAGCGAGGAGCAGTTCTGCGCGTTGCCACCCTTGTGTATTGACTGGGAGTGAGTGGTGAGGGATCAGTTAAAAGTAACTCCCCCTTGTTAGCAGTGAGCAACTGGGGCGCCAGTCAGGTGAGTCAAATGAGGAGGGAGCCAGACATGTCGAGCTTCATGTGGGGGCTCATTTCTGGGACTAAATACAGTTGAATAAAGGCCGTGATTTTGCCAATATGGCCAACACAAAACACCCTGTCAAACACGCCCAAAATGACACTCAGAAATGTTTCCATGGAATTGCAACCAATGTCTTGCACCTGTGACCTACGAGTCTTTCTCCAGGTCCAATTCTTCTATCTACATTTATCTCTTGTGAATCTCCTGTCATGTGCCCTGCAGACCAATGTGATTTGAATCATGAACTAAGCAAGCATCTGCAAAATCATTGGGCTGGATTCTCCATTTGAGAGATTCTCTGGCCACATCTGCCCAGCGACCAGAGAATCCCAACAGAGGTTAATGGACTTTTCCATTGTCCGCAACTCGCCCGTGGCGATCTTGTAGCGGGCGGGCAGAAGAATCTAGCCTTAAGTGCTGACGCCGGCGTCGGATTTGCTGTGAGACCGGCACTGGAGAGCCTAACGAGCTGGAGCTGCATATAAGCACTCCACTCCCCACTCACTCTCATTCCAGACAAGAAGATAACACCCCGGAGAGCAGTCCCAAGATTCGCGAATGCAGAGCTCGAGATAGTGATAGATGCAGTGGAGGAGAGGCGGCACCCCTGTTCCCCAGTGTAGGAAGGAGGCTACCACCTGCCGATGCCAACCGGGCCTGGACACAGGTGGCAGAGGCAGTCAGTGCCGTAGGCTCCACCACAAGGACCGGGCAGCAGTGCTGGAAAAAGCTCCACAATCTCCTCAGGGTGGCCTGGGTGCGTCATCACCTCCTTGCCCCTGGCACCACACTCGTCCCACACATCCTGAAGTAAAAACCATTGTTTTTACAGAAAAGTAAAAAGATCTTTTCTTTGGATCCTCCTGGTCAGTTGTTAGACCTCCAGGTCTGCTTTGACAATCTTTCTTCTTTAACTTTTGGTCTTCCTCAGATGGATTCGCTGTGATGCTCAGTTCTTGAATGTGCTTCCCATGTCCCGAGGGCAGCTATGAGAGCTGGCCCGCTGGCTGCTGAATTATTAGGGTTTATATAGCCCTTTGCGCAGCCTTAGTTTCTACATGACCTTTATTGAAATGTAACTGTTCCTTGCTGACTGTAGCTAATGCGAGCTCCCAGTCATTGAATTATCTTATTCTGCTTGACAGGTAATACATTTGTTTGGCAGGTGATACATTTGTTTGTTGTTTCGTTAGCAACTTTTCTGATATCTGTCTCTAATGATGTTTTGTTTTCAGTCTCAATACTGGATATGAACTTGTGTTCATCGAAGCAGTTCGCCTCAACACCTTTACAGGTCAGCTGATGCCAACGGCAGGTTCCCCCCTGTACTTCTAACCTTATCTGGCTTGGACCTATACCCTCTGACCTGATTACTTGCTAAGAGGTTTTTAACGTCAAAAATGAGTAAATTATGGTATAAACATACCACCTCATGTGTTTCTTTAGCTAGAAAGCAGTTGTCTCATATTTAACTGGCGTCAGCAGGATTTCACGCCTAACATTTATCCCCCAATTTAAACCTAAGATCCTGGGTGTTCCTTTTTTAGTAAAATAATACACTTCTAAGGAAGTGTGAAATACTGTTCTCTTTTATATAACTTAAGAATTTAAATTGTTCAAATGTCTTTTAAACTTGAAAAACAGGATGAGTTGTCCCTAGCTGTGTTCTTTAATGCCTGTGAAGCTATCTGTATTTCAAACAAGCTGCTGCTGTTAACCCTTTGTGGGACCTTTCCCTTTCATTTAAAATCTCAGACTTTTCCAGGCTTCCTTTCGTGGTTCAAATGACATATTTTCCGATTTTTTTCATTACACTCCCTCTTGGCATTTGAAACATGACCCCCATTCTTTGAATTCTTATCCCCCTAATCATTTTGTACAATCGTATGCCATATCTGTGTTATCTGTATTCAATTTTCCTGTTTTCAAATCGTGTCCCACGTCTGCGTGTGAATTCATCCAACGCTTATACCAGTGTTGACAGACAGGTCATTCCTCAATTGTAATCACCGTGAACTATAGTGGCAGCTGTCCAGAAAGTTAACACAATAGCTATTTTCCGTATGTTCCACAATCTCCAAAGCATTTTACCTCCTTGGGATAGCAGCACCGTACAAGCTTAGGATCAGTAAACCACTCAATCTATCAGTAACCAAAAAGGTTGTTTATCTGTCACTGGCAGTCAAGTGTCCCATTCTTGTATCATCCAAATTGCCTTATGTTCCTCATTGGTATCGGAAATGATATCGTGTATTGACCACTTACTCCCGTGCCTCATCAATTTAAAAGGTGTCTTTGACCCCGCTTCCAACCCTGATTTCCTCTCGTTGGTGACTAACATTTCCCTGAACCAAGTACGTCAGGGACCATTTGATCTACATGCTATTGTAACTGACTGCCATGTTTCTTTAAGATCCCTTTTCTCTGTTAACATCTCCTTCAAAACATGAAGCGTATATTTACCCTTATAACATTTACCGCATCGCCAGCCAAGAGTAGTTGAAATCCCGTTCCTATTACCAGCCCTGAAACATTTAATACATCCAGCTTGTGGGGGTCCAACCCAATTGAGCCCACTTCCTTCACATCGAATCATTACTTTATCATCTTCCATATAAACATCGACTCCTCCCTGTTGTCAAGTACAAAGTTACAAAACGTAAGCCTTATCTTAGCACTTTGCTCAGCAACTAATCACACAAACAGTTTGTGTGTTACAGCTTTACATATTTTTTAGCAATCACCCCAACTCTAACATCAAAAGATAAAATACAATATTAATACATCATTCCATGGTCTTACTAGAGTGCTTTATGAGCCAGCACTTGTGACCAATAATCAGAGTATATAAATCACACATGGTATTAACAACATCAATATTCCCCGTGATATGATATGTGCTGGTACTTTGGAAAATTACCCACAAAATTACCCTTACAAGACTTTAAGTGAGCCTTTGTTTAACCCCTTTGTATTACAACAGCCCCATTTTACAGAAAAGCTCTCACCCCTTGCGGTTGTTGATTAAACAGAATCCGTTCAAACTGTTGAGCAGCTGTCATCATCAGACATACTGAGATTCCCTCCTGGTTTTCGCTGTTGTATGACAAGTTGTGCTCCTGTCTCAAGTTCTAATTAACTCTGTCAGATTCTGTGCTGTTGCATTTAGTTATAAGCATGTCCATGGCATTCTTAACTCTCACTGGTGCATTATAATAATTCATGATTTGACAGAATCCAATGCTATCCTGGTTCCAATTGTTCAATTGTCCACCGATCTGCCGTCTGTTGTAATTTAGTGCTCTAAGTCTCCCTCTAACGAAAATAAACTACCAAAGTCCAGCATTTGTCCCTTATCAACTGGCATCTCTTATCTCAAGCCATGTCAAATTCTTTTTCATACATACATAACAATTCTTAACAAGATACACAACATTTTCTTTGTATAACTATCATAATGCCTCAAGGCAACTCCGTTTCATTCATTGGTTGTAAATTTCCCGCCACAACATCAAGCTCAAACAAAAAAATTGTCTCAATACTATTGCCTCTTAAACTGTGGGGATTCCTCATCAGTCACTGCTGTCTGTCGAGACCTTTAATAAATCCATCACGCAGTACATGTCCCGTGGAGACCTCAGATCATCCATCAGCTGATGTCCAGGACACATGTCCAGTCAGAGATGTGTGACCGAAGGTTTCACTGCTCAATAATCATTTGATACTTCGGTTTATTCCTAACCCGAGAAGATTTCTTCCTGGCTTTGTCATTTACTTTCCTCAAATATGCAGCCAATTATATAATTTTTCTCTCTTTCCGTTGAGCAATTTTATTGCAACATTTGCAGCATAAGTTTTGACATAATTTAAATAGTCCCAATTTCCATAGCAATGCAGCAACTATTGCTCCACTTGCAAAGGATACCAGTAAGTACCACTTTTTTAGAATCCAGGTTAACATGGTCCAAAACCGGGGACTTCCGGTGGGGGTGGGCGAGCAGGGTGGCCGCAAAAAAAAGAGCTCCCGCCGGTGGCCGCGATTCGCGACGATTTTGGGGAAATCCTCGAGACCCCACGCACTCCCCGACTATCGTCAGCCTTTGGGGCCGCCACGAGCAGCCAGCGGGGCCGGTTTAAAAGCCGGCGAAGAACCCCGCGCGGGTGTCGGGCAGCGGGGGCTGAGGTGCCGGGCCCGGCAAGTCAGAGCAGCGGGGGCGGAGCTACGAAGACGTCGAGGCGGCAGGCCCGAGCGTCATGTAGGGAGGGTGCTCCACGTCGGATGGCTCCCACCTAGGAAGAAGAAGGTTGAAGCCTGGTCCCAGGTGAATGTAGAGGAGAAAGAAAGAAGATTTATGGAAGTTTTGTAAAAGGTTTTTTTTTCTCAAAAAAGAAGAATGTCAGATTGATGAAGGGCAGGAGGGTGAAGGGGGAGAGAGGAGAAAGGAAAGAAGATAAAAAACAATAAGCCGCTAAAAGACGCGAAAAGCAGCATCAAAGAAAGGAGGAAACGCGGGTTCGCCACCGAAGGAGAAGACGAGCAAAAGGAAAAGTGTTGACAGGATGGCGGAAGCCGAACTGCAAGGCGGGACCGCACTACTTAAGGTAGAGAAGATGACCGAGGTGATGGTGGTGGAGCTAGAAAAACTTTTGGTGAGGCACATGGAGATCCTGAGGAAAGAGATGGTGGTCGTGGTGAGGTCGTTGTTGGAGGAGGCAATCGGCCCAATCAGGGTGGAGGTGGCATTGGCCGAGGTGAGAGAGCAGGGCGAGAAGATGAAGGAGGTGGAGGAGGCCGTGGCACGACACAGCGACCAGGTCACCTCGATGGGGGACGAGCTGTGGAGGGTGGTGGAGGTTAACGGAGGGCTCCGAGCAAAGCTGGAAGACTTGGAAAACCGCTCAAGGCGGCACAATTTGAGAATTGTGGGCTTGACCGAAGGGACAGAGGGCCCAAGGCCAATGCAATACTTCACTAAGAAGTTGGCGGAGCTGATGGGGGAGGGTGAGAACCCCACCCTGTACGAGCTAGACCGAGCTTATCGGTCATTAAGGCCGAAGCCCAAAGTGAACGAGCCGCCAAGGGCAGTAATTATCTGCTTCCATAAGTTTTGCATGAAGGAGAAAGTATTAAGCTGGGCGAAGCAGAAGCGTGAGGTGCTGTGGGATGGTACTGCGGTGCGGATCTACCAGGACTGGACGGTGGAGTTGGCAAAAAAGACGAGCGGCATTTGGGCGAGTGAAGGCGGCTTTGTACAAGAAGGGGGTGCGATTTGGTGTGGTGTACCCGGCGAAGTTGAGAGTAACATATAAAGCCAAAGACTTTTATTTTGAGACAGCGGAGGCGGCTGAGGCATTCGTGAGGGCAGGAGGCTTGGGACAGACGTGAAGAGCGGAACTGGAAGAAAGACTGTGGACTGTGTTTGAGCGGCTGGAAAATGTACAAATGTTACAACTTTCTTTTTACTGATTTGTATTGAAATTTACTTCTCTTTGCATTGTTATAGAGTTCAAGTTAATGGCGTTCTGTGTTGCGACTGTTAAATGTTATGTTAGTGAATTGTAGGGGTTGGATTATTAAGCTTGTTTTGGTGTTTCTTTCTCTGGGACTGGGCAGAAGGGGGCTAGAGGTATTGGCGGGGGGAGTCTCCCGCGCTAGCTAACTAGAGTCAGTTAGTGAATGGGGGTGAGGTGAGAGGAGGACTGCGGACATTGGAGCCTGGATAGCAGGCTTCAATGGGCCTACGAGGCGAGCAAGAGTGGGTGGAGGGAGGGATGTTGGGGGATGTTTTTGTAGGGAGGGTTCTTGGGAGGGGGGAAGGGATTTGATGTTAACAATGGACAGGGGCGGGTCAGGCTTATGGGGCAGGGCCCGGTGGTATGGTGATGGTGGATAAGAAAGGTGGGGGGGGGTGAGAGACCCCCAGTAAGGATAATCACGTGTAACGTGAGAGGGCTAGGAGGTCCGGTCAAGAGGTCAAAGGTGCTTGCATATCTTAAAAGTTTGAAAGCCGATGTAGCAATGCTGCAGGAGACTCACTTGAGGGTGAAGGACCAGGTGAGACTTAAAAAGGGCTGGGTTAGCCAAGTGTTTCACTCCGGATTTGATGGACGGGCTCGAGGGGTAGCGATGCTGGTCAGCAAAAGGGTACACTTCCAGGTGGAGAAGGTGGTGGCAGATCAGGGGGGTAGATATGTGATTGTGACAGGGGCATTGGAGGGGAGATTAGTGACGCTGTTAAGTGTATACGGTCCCAATTGGGACGATGTGGGATTCGCGAGGAAGGTGGTTGGGGCTATTCCCGACTTAGACACGCATGAGCTGATTGTGGGGGGGGACTGGAACTTGGTGCAGGAGCCAAGGTTGGACAGATCACGGCCGCGCTCGCTGGTCCCATCAGGGGGGGCAAAGGCGCTGGCTGGGCTAATGGTGGAAATGGGAGGGGTGGACCCTTGGAGGTTCCTGCACCCAAGGGAACGGGAGTATTCATTTTTCTCAGCGGTCCATAAGGTATACTCGCGGATCTACTTTTTTGTGGTGGGGAAGGCTTTGCTGGCTGGAGTCAAGGGGTCGGAATACTCTGCAATTGCAGTGTCAGATCACGCTCCACATTGGGTGGATATGGTGCTAGAGAAGGGGGCAGCGCAGAGACCGGGGTGGAAACTGGATGTGGGGCTTTTGGGGAACCAAGTATTCTGTGAGAAAATTGAAAAGGTAATTAAGGAATATGTAGGCTTCAATTGCACGGGTGAGGTGTCGAAGGCAGTCGTCTGGGAGGCTCTAAAGGCGGTTGTGAGAGGTGAGGTAATTTTGTTTAAGGCTAGGGTGGATAAGGAGGAGAGGTTGGAGCGGCAGAGGGTAATAGATGAGATGTTGGAGGTAGATAGGAGGTATGCAGAGGATGGGGACCCGGCGAAGCTGGAAAAGAGGAAGGAACTACAGGCGAACTTCGACCGACTGTCCACCAGGAAGGTGGTGCGCCAAGTGAGACGAGCAAGGGGTGCAGTTTATGAATATGGAGATAAGGCAGGGCGTATGTTAGCAGGTCAGCTCCGGAGGGAGGCAGCGGCAAGGGAAATTCTTCAGGTGAAGGATAGGGCAGGGAAGCTAGTGGTGGCCCCAGTGCTGATTAACAAGGTTTTTGAGGAGTTTTATGAGAGGTTGTACAAGTCAGAGCCACTCGGAGGAGACCGTGAGATGCAGGAATTTCTCGATGGGTTGGAGTACCCGAGGCTAGGGGAGGGGGACAGGGCTACATTAGAAGGAGCAACAGTGGAGCAGGAGATAAAGGATGCGATTGGGAGGATGCAATCGGGGAAGGTGGCAGGGCCGGATGGGTTTCCAGTGGAATATTATAAAAAATTTAAGGATAGGTTGGCACCCCTGATGTGGGGATGTTTGAGGAGGCGATAGGGAAGGGGGTGTTGCCGCAAACATTGGGGCAGGCATCGATTTCCCTGTTACTAAAAAAAGATAAGGATCCGATGGAGTGTGGGACGTATCGGCCCATATCACTTCTGAATGTGGACGTAAAAGTGTTGGCGAAGGTACTGGCGGGTAGGCTGGAGGAGTGCCTTCCGAAGGTAATAGGGGAGGATCAGACGGGGTTCGTGAAAGGGAGGCAGCTGTTTTCGAACATTAGGAGGGTTTTAAACGTTGTTATGGCACCGGCGGAAAGAAAGGAAACAGAGGTAGTTGTGGCATTGGACGCCGAGAAGGCGTTTGATCGGGTAGAATGGGGCTACCTGATGGCAATGCTGGAGCGGTTTGGGATTGGACCAAGGTTTGTGAACTGGGTAGAGCTATTTTATAAGGAACCAAAGGCGAGTGTCCGCACAAATAATATCAGTTCGAGATATTTCTCTCTCCACCGTGGGACGAGACAGGGATGTCCTATGTCCCCCCTGCTGTTTGCACTTGCGATTGAACCATTGGCCATCGCATTGAGAAGTTCGGGAGCATGGAAAGGAATAGTGCGGGGGGGGGGGGGGGGATAGAGCATAGGGTGTCCTTATATGCCGACGACTTGCTGCTGTATGTGTCGGAGCCGAGTGCGTCGATAGGAGGAATATTGGAGCTACTGCGGGTATTTGGGCATATCTCGGGGTACAAGTTGAACCTGGACAAGAGTGAGTACTTTGTGGTGTCTCGGCCGGGGGTGGGGGCTGGGTTGGGGGGGCTGCCATTCCGTAGGGCAGGGACTCATTTTAGGTATCTGGGGGTGCAGGTTGCCCGGGAGTGGGGGAGGCTTCACAGGTACAACATCACTAGTTTGGTGGGGAGAGTGAAAGCCGATCTGGCAAGGTGGGATGGCCTTCCTCTGTCACTGGCAGGTCGGGCACAGGCGGTTAAAATGAATGTGTTGCCGCAATTCCTGTTTATTTTTCAATGCCTACCAATTTTCCTGCCAAAGTCTTTTTTCAGGGAGATTGAGGGAAGGATCACCTCATTCATATGGGGAGGGAAGGTGGCCAGACTGAGAAAGGTGCTGCTACAGAGGGGAAGGCAGGCAGGGGGTTTGGGTCTTCCGAACTTGTTGTACTACTACTGGGCGGCGAATGTGGAGAAAATGCGGAGCTGGGTCAGAGGGGTGAATTCTCAGTGGGTCAAAATGGAGGAGAGTTTGAGCAGGGGGTCGGGGCTGAAGGCACTTGCAACAGCGCCGCTCCCGATAGCTCCGGGGAAATATTCAGGGAGTCCGGTAATAATAGCTTCATTGAAAATCTGGAGGCAGTTTCGCCAACACTTCGGGTTGGGGTTAGGGTCAAGGGAAATGCCGATTCGGGGGAACCACAGATTTGAGCCAGGGAGGTGGGATGGAATTTTTCGTAAATGGGAAGAGAAGGGGATTAAGACGCTAAAAGATTTGTTTCTTCGGGGTCGCTTTGCAGGATTGAGGGAGCTGGAAGCGAAGTATGGGCTAGAGCAGGGAGAAGTGTTTTGTTACATGCAGGTTCGGGATTTTGCCAGGAAGGAGATACAGAGGTTCCCAGAGGAACCGGCCTCCACATTGCTGGAGGAGGTGTTGACGACAAGGGGACTGGAGAAGGGGGTAGTGTCGGTGGTGTACGGAGCCATCTTGGAAGAGGATAAGGCACCACTGGAAGGGATCAAAGCAAAGTGGGAGGAAGAGCTGGGAGAGGTTATAGAGGAGGGGGTCTGGTGTGAGGTGCTCCGGAGAGTGAATGCCTCCACCTCATGTGCGAGGTTGGGGCTGATACAGCTGAAGGTGGTATATAGAACGCACCTCACGAGGGCGAGGATGAGCCAATTTTTTGAAGGAGTAGAGGATGTGTGTGAGCGTTGCGGGGGGGGGGGGGGTGGGCGGGGGGGGGGGGGTGGGGGGGGGGGGCGCGAATCACGTTCATATGTTTTGGTCCTGTCCAAAGCTAGGGGAGTACTGGAAGGAGGTGTTTAGGGTAATTTCCAAGGTGGTGCGTGTGAAACTGGACCCGGGTCCCCAGGAGGCCATATTCGGGGTGTCGGACCAGCCAGGGTTGGAAAGGGGAGCGGAGACAGATATCATAGCCTTCGCCTCGTTGATCGCCCGAAGGCGGATCCTGCTGGGATGGAGAGCAGCCTCTCCACCCAGTGCCCTGGCGTGGCGGGGGGACCTGTTGGAATACTTGACCCTTGAGAAGGTTAAGTTCGAACTGAGGGGAAGCTCGGAGGGGTTCTACAAGTCATGGGCACTATTTATTATGCACTTTCAAGAACTGGATAACATCGAACATTAGTTGAGGGGGTGGGTGGGGGGGGATGGGGTGGGGGGAGGGGGGCTGTGTAGATTAAGGGTGACTATGGGTAATCCCTGATTCCTTTTTGTCATTTGTTTATGTAAACATGTGGGCTGATGTTTGGGAGTTGGTGGGCGGATGGGATCGTTGTTATTATGGGGATTGACATATCTTGCTGATTATTGTTTATTGTTGATGGGTGTAAATGTGGGAGAAACTGTGAAAAAGGAGGAGAATATAATTTTAAAAAAAAACATGGTCCAAAACCATTTCAACGGACTTGCTATAATTTTAATTACTGTTTTAACTGTTTCTTTAATTTTTAAACCCACGTCTATCAAATTGTTTCTCAAATTACTCCAGCTGGGGTAGTACGGGTGGTGTTCTATTCCAGATACGCAAATGCTGTTTATTTTATCTGGGCTCTTCCTATCCCAATTTCCTCCCTTACACCATTCTCCTTCCTTGAAATCTTTCCATCCTTCCATTAACATTTTGTTATCGTCTACTTGGCACACTATTCCTGATCCTACTGTCCTATCCAAATGCAAAGTGGCTCTCTCACTCACCCTTTCATTTCACACATATCTGGCTGTTAACTGTTTCATCAGATTTAGTCCTGTCTCATGTTGTTCTTTTCTTGCACATATTGGTTTCTCTTGATTACTCTTACCCATAGATATAACATCACCCCATGTACATAGTTCAAATTCAATCTCCTTCTTAGGTTCCCTCCATTTACTGAATTGTCCTATAAATTTATATCTCTTTTGCTTCTTTCCCAAGGGATTGGAACAACAGCCCTATATCCTGTGTTCACTGCCCTTGATGCAATTTTTATTTCTCTGTTCCATTGATACATCCCTCTGAATAATCACGGAATTGTTGGTATTGTAATCCTTGAAGAATTTTTGATAAAGAAGTCGCCAAACCATTTTGCCAATACCAACGTATATTCAGGTGTCCACGTTGTTGGTTTTTCCAATATTTTAATTAGTTCTTCCTCAGTAAATCCGATGATCTTGTAGGCTTGACCTATCCTTCCTTGATATGCCTCGTTGACTAAATCCTCCTGCTACTCTTTGTCTCACTAGATACCTTTCCATTCTTCCTCCGTGTAACTGCTCAGTACAGTTGTATTTTCTTTCAGAGGCATCGCAAGTCATTGCCCTTTTCGAGAGACTACCACTGACACATAGTTCTTTCCACGGACCTAATATCCATCCTCCTTCAGCATCTTCTGGGTGGGTGGTCAAACCCTTCCATCCGTTAGTAACATCTTTCTTTTGTCTACCATGCTATAATTCCATCATTTTTATCATCTTTCCTTTTTCTATGTCCTGAACCTTATCCATGTCCACGTTCCATCCTTTACTATAAAATATTTCTAATTTACTTACTTTTAGTTTCTCTCCTCTACTACCAATAATTCCTTCTATACTTAATGTTCATCCTGACGTTTTGTGCCCCCAATCTACAGCTAACCCCCATTCCTCTCTCCAATGTACCCATGGAAAGGAAGTGTTTCGCACTCTCTTTACTTTGCTCTTATCTTCTGGTCTTATTATCAACCACACTGGTCCTCTTATAAACATGGTAGCACAAGCCATGCTATGCAATCCATTCCTCCATTTTTTCTTTAACTCGGTCCACCAACCCTTCATCGAATTATCTGATCCTTTATTATTGTTATTATTTGATTTTGGATCCTCTAAACTAAATTGTGTTGTGATTTCCTCTTTGCTTATTACTTCATAACATGTCCCTTTATCTATTAACGTTACATTCCTGATTATAGTGATTTTATTCCGGCCTTCTAATCTGTCCATTATTTCCTTTACCCATACCTGCTCTTTACCTGTATTTACTTTAGTTAACTCAATAGTCTGAAGAGATAGGCGAGATACTAAATGGATATTTTTCGTCAGTATTCACTCAGGAAAAAGATAATGTTGTGGAGGAGAATTCTGAGACCCAGGCTATTAGAATAGATGGCATTGAGGTACGTAGGGAAGAGGTGTTGGCAATTCTGGACAGGCTGAAAATAGATAAGTCCCCAGGGCCTGATGGGATTTATCCTAGGATTCTCTGGGAGGCCAGGGAAGAGATTGCTGGACCTTTGGCTTTGATTTTTATGTCATCATTGGCTACAGGAATAGTGCCAGAGGACTGGAGGATAGCAAATGTGGTCCCTTTGTTCAAAAAGGGGAACAGAGACAACCCCGGCAACTATAGACCGGTGAGCCTCACGTCTGTAGTGGGTAAAGTCTTGGAGGGGATTATAAGAGACAAGATTTATAATCATCTAGATAGGAATAATATTGATCAGGGATAGTCAGCATGGCTTTGTGAAGGGTAGGTCATACCTCACAAACCTTATCGAGTTCTTTGAGAAGGTGACTGAACAGGTAGACGAGGGTAGAGCAGTTGATGTGGTGTATATGGATTTCAGTAAAGCGTTTGATAAGGTTCCCCACGGTAGGCTAGTGCAGAAAATACGGATGCTGGGGATTGAGGGTGATTTAGAGATGTGGATCAGAAATTGGCTAGCTGAAAGAAGACAGAGGGTGGTGGTTGATGGGAAATGTTCAGAATGGAGTTCAGTTACAAGTGGCGTACCACAAGGATCTGTTCTGGGGCCGTTGCTGTTTGTCATTTTTATCAATGACCTAGAGGAAGGCGCAGAAGGGTGGGTGAGTAAATTTGCGGACGACACTAAAGTCGGTGGTGTTGCCGACAGTATGGAAGGATGTAGCAGGTTACAGAGGGATATAGATAAGCTGCAAAGCTGGGCTGAGAGGTGGCAAATGGAGTTTAATGTAGAGAAGTGTGAGGTGATTCACTTTGGAAGGAATAACAGGAATGCAGAATATTTGGCTAATGGTAAAGTTCTTGGAAGTGTGGATGAACAGAGGGATCTAGGTGTCGATGTACATAGATCCCTGAAAGTTGCCACCCAGGTTGATAGGGTTGTGAAGAAGGCCTATGGAGTGTTGGCCTTTATTGGTAGAGGGATTGAGTTCCGGAGTCAGGAGGTCATGTTGCAGCTGTACAAAACTCTGGTTCGGCCGCATTTGGAGTATTGCGTACAGTTCTGGTCACCGCATTATAGGAAGGACGTGGAGGCTTTGGAGCGCGTGCAGAGGAGATTTACCAGGATGTTGCCTGGTATGGAGGGAAAATCTTATGAGGAAAGGCTGATGGACTTGAGGTTGTTTTCGTTGGAGAGAAGGAGGTTCAGAGGAGACTTAATAGAGGCATACAAAATGATCAGGGGGTTAGATAGGGTGGACAGTGAGAGCCTTCTCCCGCGGATGGAAATGGCTGGCACGAGGGGACATAGCTTTAAACTGAGGGGTAATAGATATAGGACAGAGGTCAGAGGTAGGTTCTTTACGCAAAGAGTAGTGAGGCCGTGGAATGCCCTACCTGCAACAGTAGTGAACTCGCCAACATTGAGGGCATTTAAAAGTTTATTGGATAAACATATGGATGATAATGGCATAGTGTAGGTTTTGTTTTGGTGCAACATCGTGGGCCGAAGGGCCTGTACTGCACTGTATTGTTCTATGTTCTATGTTCTAATACTTCCTCCATTCACCCATACATCACTAATGTTCCAGCTTGTGAGATTAGATTTTAATTCACATAAACTTCCTTTTATTGGTGGTTTGAGGCATTTATTCCGTCCATTTTGTTTCATTCTCCTACTTATGGTTTTATTTTGTAATGCATTTCCTGTCTTAACTTGCCCTTTCTTGGGGTCCCATTGAGTATCATTAATTTCCCCCGAATGCCCTGAGTTTGCCCCGAGGGGCTGGTTTAGCACAGGGCTAAATCGCTGGCTTTGAAAGCAGACCAAGGCAGGCCAGCAGCACGGTTCAATTCCCGTACCAGCCTCCCCGAACGCTGGAATGTGGCTACTAGGGCTTTTCACAATAACTTCATTTGAAGGCTATTTGTGACAGTAAGTGATTTTCATTTTCATTTTCATTTCATACTGTCCAAAAATCTTTAATCTATCTGATAAGTTTAGTATGTATCCCAGGCTGCTTGTAAGTGCTCCCCACATTCCACTGAACATGTTGTTACTGACACTGTTGCTTGCTTCTAACATACTGCTGTTGAGCCCTATCTCCTGGATGTCCTTGAAATGAAGGATTTCTTGCGTTATGTTTAAACATGTTTATTCTTATTTTTATTACATGTTCTATGTGATTCAATCTGGTGTTGAAATTTCCATACCCCATTACTTCACTTGATTTCCCTATGGCAATTAGCCATACTAATATTCCCAAACTAATTACGGTACTCCCCATTAACATTGTTGCCCCCCATTTTAACCAATCTAGCTTACTCCTAGTCCTAGCTTCTTCCATTCCTTCTTCAAACCTGATCCTTATTTCCCTCTTGATTATAGTCCTTTTTCACCTTCCAAACAAATGTGTCTGTATCATTCTCTCCATCTGAAAAATCAAACGAATAGGTCAAGGTTGGAGAGGGCCCTATTTCTTAGCTTGTATTTTCTATTCTTGTTTGGATATTCCAGAAGTGCCCTCTCCAGGACTTCCGGATTTCCTTTGCCACCATTTCTTTCTTTTTTCTTTTTTAGCTGGCTTTTTTTTCTGATCATTTATGTACATCATACAATTAAGGCCGGTTAAGCCTCCTCCTTCTATCATTGCACCCCTGAGTGAGATTCGAAGAGTCTCAAACTCCTCCTCCTTTGCTCGCTCAGTGGTCCAATCTGGTCGAAACTTTCCCTGATACATTTCGGGTATTGCTGCTGCTTTTACTTAAATTTCTTTATTTCTGATTCTGACAGGATTTTTATGAAAGGTAAGTTCCGAACATGCCATTTTAACTTTATCATATGTCCTATCTATGCTGCTAACAGGTTTCAATTCACTGGCATCCCACTCTACTTCATCACATAATACTAGTAAGTGCAGTAATCCCCTGACACTCATAACCAAACATTCCTTTCCCTCTAAAGCCTCTCCATCATCCAAGGTTTTCAATCTGTCCACAGAACTCCCTCCCCTGTCTCGGGGTCTATTTTTTCCAGATCCATATCCCGGGTCAATCATTAATTTTGTACAACATTCCTTTTCCCCGTGTCTAATCGGTTTGGGGATATGATCTATCCTGTGGCACGGCATCATTGCGTTGATGCAGTCCCTGAATACAGTTAGGCTGTCCCCGGGTTATCCCACCATCCTTTAAACTGTAAACTCCCTCACTAATCGGGACTATAAGTTTGTCACTTCTCCATAATCCTGCACATCCTTTCAAAGTTACATCGTTGTCGGCTAGGTTTTCTCCGCACAAATTACTTTTTATCATTATCATACCATCTCATATACAATTACACCCTCCAGGGTCAAAATCTATCTTGTGGTCACAAACTTCAATCATTAGTGTTGCCTGATATTTTGCAAAACAATCATGGCAAATCTGAATTCCCCACATTTCCCTGGGAGCTGCAGCATTTCCCCATCGTTGTCGTTGTGAATGCATTATCAAATCGCCGGAATACTCCTTATCTGCCATTTTCCTGAGCTTCATATGACTACCCCTTGTCCAAACTACTGGGCTACAAAACGTGCCACATCCTTGGCACAATGTTTCCTGATGTTCACAATGAATCATTTTAAACTGAGGTCCTTTAATAACGGCCCTTGATCTAGTATCCCATATTCTCCATTCCTTACTGATTACGTTTCTTTGTTTGCTGCCGATAGGTTGCATATGGATTATCACAATCACACTCAACTCTGCAACACACACCAACACCAATGCCGCCCGCCATGGCTGTGTTCCCCGCACACAGGCCATCAGCTGTAGACCCCACTGTTCTGCCCATGTCCGAGTATCTCACAGTGTGCATTATATGACCCCCCAAGAGAAGGCAGCCTTCAACCACCAGGAGAGTGAAAAGACCAGATGGGGCTCATCAGACCTGTGGCCCCTCACCGTCGCGGAGCAGAGAGCATTGGACATGGTCGGTGTCATAATATGCACCAGTATATCATGGTGCAGATACATACACTGATGGACACACAGTGGGACCAATCAACACGCACAACACACAGCCAATCACCAGTTAGAGCACATGCACTATAAAGACAGGGGGCATCAGAGTTCCCGCTCATTCGAGCTGCAGCTTCCTAGTAGGACAGAGCTCACAGCCTGCAGCACAGACATTCACCATGTGCTGAGTGCATCAACTGGTTAGGACAAGGCAAAGGTCTTTAGTTAAAGCTAGTATCATGTTAACCCACAGTGAGAGCATGTTAAACTGTTAATGAGTCAATAAAATAGTGTTGCACTATTTCAAGTGTTGGTGACCTGTATGTGTTCCACGGATCCAGAGCACCAACACAACATGATACCAGGAGTTGAGGGATATTAGCACTTCTTAGACCTACCTGCAAGTGATCTGCCTTCCGCCAGCATTCCGTCATCCTGCAACATGGACAACATCTGCCCGCCGCCTCCGCTCCGCATCGCCGGCAACCTAGGGGCCAACTGGAAGATATTCAAACAGCGCTTCCAGCTCTTCCTTGAGGCCACAGACAAGGAGGACGCCTCGGATACCAGGAAGATTGCTCTCCTCCTATCCAGGGCCAAGGACCATGACATCCACATTTTCAATTCTCTCACCTTTGCGGATGATGAAGATAGAACAAAGTTCAAGACGGTCCTCCTCAAGTTTGACACTCACTGCAGCGTAGAGGTGAATGAAAGTTTTGAGCGCTACGTGTTCCAACAGCATTTGCAGGGTAAGGATGAACCTTTCCAATCCTTTCTCACTCATCTCCGCATCCTTGCGCAGTCTTGCAGCTACGGGCCCACCTCCGACTCCATGATACGCGACCAGATCGTTTTCAGTGTTCAGTCGGACCCCCTACGACAAAGTAAAGCAGCTCACCCTAGCGACCGCCATTGAGACCTGTGTGCTACACCAACAAGCCACGAGTCGGTATTCCCACATCCAAGCGGCTGAAACGGCGCGGCAAGGTCCCCACGAGGTGGAACGGGTCCAAGCAATTGAGCAACTCCAGGGCCTCAGCCTGGATGAGGGCGGCCATTTTGCGCGCTTGTGCGCACCAAACGAGGGGACGGTGAAGTCGAAGAATGTAATGCGCAGGCGCGCACCACACACAACCGCACCGCGCATGCGCGGTGGCACAGCGAACGTGCTGACGCTACGACGTGCGGCAACTGTTGCTCCGCCCATTTAAAACGGCAATGCCCTGCCAAATCTCGACAATGCCTAAGATGTGGCAGACTTGGCCACTATGTTGCCTTATGCCGAGCAGCTCAGCCTGCCAATTCATATCACTTCAGCCAGCCTCGCAGGAATGTCCAGGCAATTCAACCCACGGTCACCGAGTCCGATGCGGACCTCCCACACAGCAGTGACACCAAGAACCCGAAGGCGGCTTTTCGAGTCGGCATCGTGACAAAAAACAGGGTGTCCCCGAAGCAAAGACACCAGCCGCTGTCGGTATACAGCATCGATCCAGACGATGAGTGGTGTGCCACCCTGACGGTCAACCAGAATTCGGCGCCCATCTCAGAGACTTAATTTGTGAACTTTGGGGACTTATAGACTTTCTGAATTGTTCTGTTCTTCCGTTTCATCATTAACATGGTTTGTATATAGTGTTCATCTCGTTATTCTTGTTGCATACTGTTTTTCTGCACCAGGCACCTTCCCATGTAAATAGCTTAGTGCTCATGTACATAGTCCTGTAAATATGTCTTTCGCACACACGTAGTTAGGGGCATTCTCACCATACACTATTTATTGCCACACATGTACATTCTTTTATAAAAGGGGGGATGTCATAATATACACCAGTATATCATGGTGCAGACACACACACTGATGGACACACAGTTGGACCAATCAACACACACAACACCGCAGCCAATCACCAGTTAGAGCACATGCACTATAAAGACAGGGGACATCAGAGTTCCCACTCATTCGAGCTGCAGCTCCCTAGTAGGACAGAGCTCACAGCCTGCAACACAAACATTCACCATGTGCTGAGTGCATCGACTGGTTAGGACAAGGCAAAGGTCTTTAGTTAAAGCTAGTATCGTGTTAACCCACAGTGAGAGTATGTTAAACGGTTAATGAGTCAATAAAATCGTGCTGCACTATTTCAAGTGTTGGTAACCTGTATGTGTTTCACGGATCCAGAGCGCCCAACACACCAGTCAGCAGAGTGGAACCGTGGGCAGTCACAGAGGTGGAGTCGGCATGGGACACCCAAGTGAGCCCCCAATGTATTGCGATGTCCCTGTGGCATGTTTGTCGCTCCACCTCCTCACACCATGCCTACCCACGATCTCACCATGCGTCCTGTCTTATGTCTTGCAGGGTCAGCACCAGACCATGTGGATTTGGCTGGTGTCCCCCACACCCAGCTGCAAGCTTGTGATTCACCTGCCGATGAGATGGGACTGTTCGGGGTGTAACGCCCCCAGCCACAACCCTGCAACATCTGGGAGCACATGGCCGGGGACGTCACCGACTTCTCATTGCTGCTTTCCCCAACACCCTACACCGTCGCAGAGACAGACGCCTCGGTTGGGCACTTAAGTGAAGAGGTTCCTGCGGCACTAATTGGTGCGCACCATACACAGGCAGCGGTACATCAGGTGGAGGCAGGAAACTGCGAGGGGCAGCTGATCGGAGGGCACCCTGACCCCAGGGACTAGCTGCAGTCCAGACACGTCGAGTGCTTCTGGAAGCAGCAGTCCCATCAATGTTGGAAATGAGGCGCAGAGCCGGGGGCTACATGAAGGGGGATCAGCATTCATCCAGCGCCTCCAGGTGTAGTTGGAGGAGTCCAACCGCCTGCAGGAGGTGGTGCTGACCAGGTCAACAATGGAGGCCTTGGGTGAGAAGGCATTGGCCATGTGTCAGGATGTTCAATGCCTGGGGCACATTGTGCGGATGGTTGCTGAGGCACAAGACAGGGTGGCTATGTCACAGGCAGCCATGTACCAGGGCCACATGCACATTTCTGCAGCACCCCAGAGTGTGCCCCAGTCACAACTTGCTATGGCTGTGGGTGTCGAGAGCATTCACCTGGCACTGGCTGACCTAAGCCAGTCCTAGAGGGGACTGAGTGACATGCACAGTCCCAGTGGGATGTGGCACAGTCCCTGTGCTGCATGACCACAAGCATGGAGACCCTGGTCGAGACGAGAGTGAGCCTCCAGGACTGACAGTGCCAGGCGGCTTTGAAGCCCTGGAGCTCACTCCGGCCATGCCCCCGCCCCAAGAGGCCTGGGCACCTAAAGGAGAAGGAGGTGCTGGGGTTACACCTGTGGGGGGGCGGGTATCTTGGAACATAATAATAAAAGTAATAATCGCTTATTGTCACAAGTAGGCTTCAATGAAGTTACTGCAAAAAGCCACATTCCGGCGCCTGTTCGGGAAGGCCGGTACGGGAATTGAACCTGCACTGCTGGCATTGTTCTGCATTACAAGCCAGCTGCTTAGCCCACTGTGTTAAACAAGCCCCTTTTAATCGCAGCACTTCAGAATTCCCCCATCTATCCGTGGCGTATCCAATGGGCAGCAGGCAGAACAAGGCGGCACCACGTCACCTGTGACAGCCAGAAGACTACTGGGCCCATCTGGGCCCAGCTGCTCCAGAGGACGGCTGCCAAAGGGGATCCAGTTTAGAGGGCGCGATATGCAGCAGGCCACCTCCACATCTGATATACCACCTGGGGGAACAGCTGGAAGGACGTTAGGTAACTACAAAGAACAAAGAACAAAGAAAAGTACAGCACAGGAACAGGCCCTTCGGCCCTCCAAGCCTGCGCCGACCATGCTGCCCGTCTAAACTAAAATCTTCCACACTTCCGGGGTCCATATCCCTCTATTCCCATCCTATTCATGTATTTGTAAGAAATGTTATAAAGTTAGGCACCAGTTAATTTGGCACAATTGCAGCACATATGTTAGCATTAGGGGTTAGGGCACAACACTTGTAAATCACACAAAGCACCTGTTCACTGACGTTCCGACCTGCCTCAGCCCTCTGTCCGCAAGGTGTGAGGGATGGTCTGGGCTGGTTGCAGGTGGTGTTCTGGTTGGGTGTGGATGTAGGAGGTGGTGTGGGGAAGGGGGTATATGTATGGAAGGTCGGCAATGTGGGGTGCGAGTGTTGGAGGACGCCACGGGCCAGGGCCCACCATGCCAGTGCCTGCCCTCGGAAATGGCAGGGGCTTGGGCCAGAGATGCGGGGGCACCATTTGACAGGGCCTACCTGGTTCATGATCAATCACCGCTCGACAGTGCCTCTCAACCCACAAGCCACACCCCCTGGCTTCTCCCCCCGCACCCCCCACACCCCCCCCCCCCCATCGCCCTGGACCCCAGCCTCACCCCCAGCCCACCCGCCATAAGAACCGTGGGCCTGTGTGATGGAACGGCCAGCATGCATGCATGCAGGGATCACTGTGGAGGTCACAGCAGGACACCATGAGACAGAAGACCCTCCCAGGGATGTAATACGAGG
The DNA here is from genome assembly GCF_047496885.1 of Scyliorhinus torazame. Lineage (NCBI taxonomy): Eukaryota > Metazoa > Chordata > Chondrichthyes > Carcharhiniformes > Scyliorhinidae > Scyliorhinus > Scyliorhinus torazame. The sequence goes on from NC_092708.1 coordinate 307,012,097, forward strand.
CAAGCCGGCAATGGCAGTGGATCCCGCTGCCTGGACATCCTCGTGGACTCGGTCCACATCAAAGGTAATGTATTGAGACTTCCGGGCATACAGAGCATCTGATACGGGACAGATGTACCTGTGCACAGAGGTCTGGAAGATCCCAGACCGGATCCTCTTGGTACCTAGAAGAACCCCGTGGCAAAAAGGTTCAGGGTAATCTCACATTAACAGCCACCGGGAGCAGTTGCCATCCCCCATACTCCTGCGGTTCCAGATGCATCATGATCTGGCATAGATATCGCATGGTCTGTCTGCTCAGCCGCAGTCATCGATGGCACGCCCTGTCCATACAACAGGTGCTGTCGGTAGACAGGAGGCCCGATGCAACGCCTCCTTCCTATCTCCTCCGCGACATGCGGAGCGGCCGGCTTTCCATCGTCACTGGCTGGTTCCTGCTCCTTTGCGGCAGGCTCCTGTTCTGCAGGGTCATCCCCGAGCAGCTCCTGCTCATGGACTCTCAGTGCATCCACCAGGGCTGCAGCAGCAAGGCAGATGTCAACCACACCCCGCTGTACACCAAAATCCATTCTCTGCAGGGGGTAAAGGGCAGAGATGTTAGCATGGTGAGTGCTCCTGTGCCCAACCAGATCCAATGGGCTGCACGGGGGGCCCTGGCCAACACGACAGCTCCTGTCCCTGCATGTCTCTCTTCCCCTTCACGAGCCTAGCCCCCCCCCCCCCCACCTACCCCCCCCCCGGGATCATTTCCTCTGACACTCTTCCCTCTGCACCGCATCCCTGGCCCCGCAAGTGACCCCCCCATCCCATCCCTCCCCCCCCCCCCCCCGCCTGCAGGGTGCCACCAAGTTGCACGGGGGGGGACCTGTGTGCCACCGACTTAGTGGCATGCCAGTGGGCAGGGACTGCTGATGTGTTGGACAAGGGGGTGAACACCTGCTGGGACAGCGGCTGTAGTGTGCCATGGGTCCTCTGTGCGATGCATGGATTTTGCCATTCTGTCTGGGGTGCGGGATGGATGGGCGCAGAGTCACAGTGGACAGGCGGGGCTTGGTGATGGCCAGTGTTCCCATGGGGTTGGCTAGCTGATGGTGCCACTGGAGGGGCATCCACCCTGGGGGGCCAGTGTGCCAGGGTAGGCAGCAAAGGCCACGGTGCATGCATCCACTGTTTGGGCTGCACTCTACAACCTGCCCAACTCCCCCTGCAGTGGGGCAGTGCCTCGGATGGGATCACTGAGGGATGTCAACACCTGGTGGGCGACTGGTTGTGCTGGATCGTGGGCACCTTGATGATGGATGGCTGGTGTCTAGAGATTCCTGAGGAGGTGGCTTGAGTGAATGGAGGAACCAGTACACACTTTATGGGACAAGGTGCGCAGTCAGTGGAGTGCGCAGCCAGATGGCTGCCTTGCAGGCAGCAGCAATCGTGGCCCATTCCTGGACATCCCAGTCCGGGAGGGGGTCAAGGGGTACCCTGAACCTATGGCCCCTCTCCTGGTGACCCGTCCGCTACTCCCCTTGGCCCTGGCAGATGCCCGCTCAGCTAGCGGCACAACTGGCTGCTCAGCCTTGCCCTTTGGAAACATGGTTTACCTTCTCACTTACCCTCAGCAGCCACGGCGGCCAGTTGCCGTTTTTAAATACCGCAAGTGAACCTTGCCGCCATCACTTCCACCTGGTGGGGGCGGAGCATCGCAGTTGCGCTGGAAAATACTGTGTCAGGCCCTTTGCTGATATGCTGACTGTTGTTACCATATGATTTGCATGCCCGCGCCAGCACGAGGGTGGAACGCACTCACGCCACCATCGAAGCGCCGGAGCTTGGAGTTCCATTGGGCACCCAGTGCTCGCCTCGATTTTTGCTGACGCCCAATTCTCCGCCCGATCGTGATCCACGATTCCGACGTCGCTGCACGGAGAATCCCGCCCATTATCTTTACCTATTCTGGGACACTCGGTATTAATATTCTATCAGTGTTGTGTACTGCTGTACAATCTTGTTCACATACTATTAACATAATCACAAGGTAATTAAGCACAAAATGGCTCCGTCCAGTGCGGAGCAGGGGATGTCTACTTGTGTCGGTGGAAAACAGGTTAATTTGATATTGAAAACTCTGGTGGATATTATTTTGTACCAAATCCGGGTAGCAGATGTATTGTAAGCTTTGAGGCTGATATTTCCCTTAAAGACCGTTGACTGAACATAGGCAGAAAGGTTTACATGGGCTCCACAGATTGTTTTCCACCTTACAAGTCACAAAAGTCTGACTGTCAAACACGAAGTTAATATTTAGAATGCATAATCATTATTTAAATGATTTGCCTTCGAGTTGTACCATGCAAAATCAAATTCTGCAGTCCCTGCTGGTCCCACTGCTCAGTCTGACCCAGTTTACAAATGACAAGATTCCAATTAATCTGGCCTCCAAACCATTGCACTATGGTGCGTTCAGTTTATTTAAAATTCATTGCTCAGATGGGAAGGAACTCACGTGAGGTATTTTCTTCATGGTGACAAAAATGAAATAAAAATGAAACGCCCCCATTTAACCTTTGGGATGTTGTGTCCATAAATGCAAGTTTTTTTTGCTGTTGTTGAGTAATCTACCTGACAATTCTCCACCAGATGTTGAGCAATTGTGATGTGTATAATTCCAACTTGTAACGTTCAAAGTTATCTCAACTCCACAGGGCTTAGGAGGTGTGGTTTCATTATAATCAGGCTGCGCCACGCAATGTGATATGCTTCAGAAAACTTCATATCAGAAAGGTAGCTTCCACTGCAAGATTGTTTGAAAAAGAATCCATCGAATGTGCAGGGATTGCATTGTAATCACAATACACGATGACCCTCTCATTCAACAGTTAGACTTTGTAATGTGAAAAAGAAATATTTTGAATATTTGTGTGATAGAGAAACAGAGTTAAGAGGTGGAATCCCTTCCGGGTCAAAGTACCTTGGCAGGACGGGATGGAGAATGTTTCCCGCTCTGGAGGCTGCCGGAAAATCCCACGGAATCTTACATCCCTGACGTAATTAATTATGCGTTCAAGGGTGTACTGGCTGTAACGTGGTGGGGAGGGGTGAATGGTGCCTGCCCCACCGTCATATGCAGGTGCCATATTTAACAGGCACCAGGGCAACAATAGGAAAAGGAAAACATTGAACCTCTCCTATCAGTCCAGGCAGATCGTTTCATACATGAAAAACATAAGACACACGATAAATACACGTTGTAAAGGCACAGACATCGGGTGCAGAAGATTCATGGAGAGACCAGTTCAGTCCATAAGAGGGCCATTCAGAAGTCTGGTAACAGTGGGGGAGAAGCTGTTTTTGAATCTGTTAGTGCGTGTGCTCAGACTTTTGTATCTTCTGCCTGATGGAAGATGTTGGAAGAGAGAATAACCCAGGTGGGAGGGGTCTTTGATTATGCTGCCCACTTTCCCACAGCGTTGGGAGGTGTAGACAGTCAATGGTTGGGAGATGGATTTGTGTGATAGATTGGGTGGTGTTCATGATTCTCTGTAGTTTATTAAGGTCTTGGCTGAGCAGTTGCCATACCAGGCTGTGATGCAGCCAGTTAGGATGTTTGATATGGCACATCTGTAAAAATTGGTAAGAGTCAATGTGGACATGTCAAATTTCCTTAGTGTGTGAGGAAGTATATGCGCTGTAGGGAGTGCATCTCCCGGTTAAACTCTGGTTTCCGGTTGGGGAATGGACGCAATCTTCAACACACTTACTGATGAAGTCTGTGATGGTGATGGCATACTCCTTTAGGTTGGCCCCTGAGTTCTGAATATGGACCAGTCCACTGACTCCAAGCAGTCATGTAGGAGCTCTTCCATTGCCTCGGAGCAGCATTGCACAAACTTCTTAACCGGATTCTCCCACTTAAGTTTCTCCTTATTTGCAGGGACAAGGAGCACAGTCTTGTTGTCTGATTTTCTGAAGTGCGGTTGGTGGATGGATCGGTAGGCACCTGTGATGTTTGTGTAACAGTGGTCTCGGACTTTGCAGTCCTTGGTGGGATAGGAGATGTGTCGGTGGAATTTTGGCAGTGCATTCTGGAGGCTGGCCTGGTTGAAGACCCCGGCCGCGAAGGTCCCCAGCCACAAAAAAAAAAGAACACTCCTCCACAGGCATGGGGGAAATGTGCAGACTCCGCACAGACAGTGACTAAGGCTGGGAATCGAACCCGGGTCCCTGACGCTGTGAAGCAACAGTGCTAACTACGGTGCTACCATGCCACCCTGAAAGAGTTATTTATTTTCAAATCTTTCATAGCATGTGGGCATCGCTGGTTTGGCCAGCAGTTATTGACCATCCCTTATTATACTTGAACTGAATGGTTTGCCAGGCCATTTCAGAAGGCAGCTTGCTGTAGATTTGGAGCCATGTGTAGACCGATAAAGAGGCACATTTCGTTCCCTAAATTCCTTAAAAGACATGAGTGAACCAGAGATTTTTTACGTGGCGCAATTCAAATACTGGGCCCTGGAGCATTACCCTGGGTCTCTGGATTACTCGTCCAGTGACAATACCACATCACCACTGCCTCTCAGATCAAGGGAACGGCAGCCCAGCTGGCAGGTGTGCAGTGGGATTCGGCAGTCGGCAATGGGGAGCGTGGTTTTGGGCCACCACCCAGTAAGGATCCATGCACGGTATAGAAACTTCAGTGCCAAAAGTTCCTCCAGGGTGGACACATCTCATGCTGCCACTCATACTCTCCTCTCTCACTTATAGGGCCAAAGCCCAAGCCAGAGGAATCCCTGTCTGGACTCAGCAGAAGCCCTAGCCCGAAAAGGAGCCAATAGAGTGGACAGGAGGAGATATGTGCACCTTCAGATGTGTCCCAGAAGGTACCTGAAACCTCCACCATCCCAGGTATATACACCTCAGTGGGTATGAGCTCTAGTTCAGGAGGGGTCTCACAATCTGATGGTCACTGCACGGACACGTGGAGGCAGGGTTGGCCTTGCTCACTCGCACTAGGAGGAGGGAAGGGAAAGTGGTATCAGCAAGGCCAAAGTCCGATGCTGGGCTTCGAGAATCATCCTTCCAATTGATGGCAGAAAGTCAACAAGAGGTGGGGGAACATCAGGCAGAGGTGTCAGAGTCCTCCAACAGAATGGCACGCCCTCCTGCTGTATGATGAAGTGGTGCCAACCTGTGCGTGCATTGACGTCTCCATGGGAGGCTGGTGGACTCTATGAAGATCCGAGTCCAACCGGCTCTCCCGGCGAGCTTCTGCAGTTGGCATAAAAGAGGGGAATGGACCAACCCAATCGACCTCCAGGTGCCTCTTTCCTCAACGAGTCAGGTTTGGGCCTTCAGGCACACTAAAGGTGGAGCAGCGGCAGCTGGCACCCCTGGGTCATCCACTCAGGAATCTCAGAGGCTTGGTCCGGATCTTCCGCATCCCCCACTGTGTCCCCTTTCAATCTTGGCGTCTTCCACCAAAGGGGAGCATCTGAACCACAACAGGACAGACAAAGGAATCTGGGATCCTCCAGGCCCCAGTTTTCCAGAGTACGGACACCAAAGTCATCCACGAATATTCGGCCACCTAGTCAGCAAGCTGCCTCCAGCCTGACTGCGGGTATTGGGGGAGCATCTAGAAGGAATAGCAGGCCAAGCTAAATCAAGGTCACAATCAGAAATTAGGAAAATATAACTTTCACTTCAATAATGACGACTGTCTTGTTTCAGCGTCGCCTTAAGGTGCAATGAATGTCCACGTCCCCGTCTCCTGCAGACACCTGACACCCCCCCTCCCTCCCACCAAATGAACCGGCAGTGAAAACGGTATGTGCCAGGGCTGTTGCGACCCATGTATAAGCACACACCCACACTCGCTGAGCCTCCATCCATCAAAGTCCCTACCATTGTCAATATTGTTGGGTTTTCCATTTGGTTGTGCAGTGGAGATAACCTGCATCTCCACCCATCCATTGACCTAATCTCATGCAACTTCGCGGGATCTCCAACAGGAGCTCTGCTTAGTTTCAGCCAGACTCGCAATGATGGTCATCATATTCTTCATCGAGTTTTGGCATTGTGTCCCCTCCCCCCAAAATCATCCACAACTTATCCCCCATTAACATTGACCCCTCCCAGATTTATGTCCTACCTTCCCACCATTACCCTCCAACCTTCTCCCTTTTCCTTTGACAATGTGCAAGGCAACATCCACATTTCCCTTCCTCCCTGAGAATCCCATCCCCAGAGTCATTGACCTGCCCAGCCTCCTACTGCCCACCCCTATGAGTCCGTGTGTATCTACGCACATGCATTCAAGACCCTAGCTGTCCACTCATGTGAAACCGTTGCACTCTAACCTTCCCACCTACCTGCTCCCACTGTTCCCTGAAACACTCACTATTCTCTCCTTCCAAGCCTGCTGTGAATTTGTTTCTTAGGAGTCAACAATTGACTCCACTAACATAAGAACATAAGGACTAGGAACAGGAGTAGGCCATCTGGCCCCTCGAGCCTGCTCTGCCATTTAATGAGATCATGGCTGATCTTTGTGGACTCAGCTCCACTCTCCGGCCCGTACACCATATCCCCGAATCCCTTTATTCTTTAGAAAGGTATCTATCTTTTTCTTAAAAACGTTTAAAGAAGGAGCCTCAACTGCTTCACTGGGCAAGGAATTCCAGAGATTCACAACCCTTTGGGTGATGAAGTTCCTCCTACACTCCGTCCTAAATCTACTTCCCCTTATTTTGAGGCTATGCCCCCTAGTTCTGCTTTCCCCGACCAGTGGAAACAACCTGCCCGCATCTATCCTATCTATTCCCTTCATAATTTTATATGTTTCAATAAGATCCCCCCGCATCCTTCTAAACTCCAATGAGTACAGTCCCAGTCTACTCAACCTCTCGTCATAATCTAATCCCCTCAACTCTGGGATCAACCGAGTGAATCTTCTCTGCACTCCCTCCAGTGCCATGTCCTTTCTCAGGTAAGAAGACCAAAACTGAACACAATACTCCAGATGCGGCCTCACCAACACCCTATACAATTGCAGCATAACTTCCCTAGTCTTGAACTCCATCCCTCTAGCAATGAAAGACAAAACTCAATTAGCCTTCTTAATCACCTGTTGCACCTGCACACCAACTTTTTGCGACTCGTGCACCAGCACACCCAGGTCCCTCTGCACAGCAGCATGTTTTAACATATTACCGTTTAAATAATATTCCATTCTGCTGTTATTCCTCCCAAAATGGATAGCCTCACACTTGGCAACATTGAATTCCATCTGCCAGACCCTAGCCCATTCACCTAACCTATCCAAATCCTTCTGCAGACATCCGGTATCCTCTGCACTTTTTGCTTTACCACTCATCTTAGTGTCGTCTGCAAACTTTGACACATTGCACTTGGTCCCCAACTCCAAATCATCTATGTAAATTGTGAACAACTGCGGGCCCAACACTGATCCTTGAGGGACCCTACTAGTTACAGGTTGCCAACCAGAGAAACACCCATTTATCCCCACTCTCTGCTTTCTGTCTAACCCCTCCCTGTGAGCCCTCCACACCTGAACATGCAACCCCATGCCACTTCACACCTGCGTATAACCCTGCCCCCACCCTGCACCCAACATAGGTCCTTCCCACGATCATCCTCCATTCTATCTGCTACTTTACTACACCTCGATAATATCCTTTCCTGGATACTCATACTCCCCTCCAGACTTCCACAGCCTCACAGCCCCATCACCTCTTCAGTCTTCTCCAATTTCCTCTAACTCCCCATCCCCCCAAAAACTCTTGCCCCCCCAACAGTATCTCCTGCTGCCTGCCACCTACAGCTTGATCATCTGTTCCCATGATCATCTGTTCCCTGGAAGAAGCTCCAAAGGCTGACCGAGATTGCTATGTGGAAAGGTCCCATCTTCTGGAAGCAACTTTGCGGAGGACTCTAATGGATGAAATTCCACCCACCCTGTGCTGCGTGTGGTGTTCAAGCCTCCAGTAGCTGGAGGCTTGCGGCGCAGACTCGATGGGCCAAGTGGGCTAATTCTGCTCCTATGTCTTATGGTCTTATGGTCTCCTTGGACGTTTGCGAGCTGATCAAGGCTATTAGCGGGATGCAAATCACTAACATGCTGGTTTCTGTAAACATGTTGTGGGTTCATTCATTAAGCCTAGGCACATGAGAATAATGTGTGTAAACATACATGTAAAGCTCAATTTTACTTGGTAAGAATGTTAACTGAACCGAAGATATTGATCTGCACTTGTTCATTTCAGACTGCTCAACACAAATTCTTCATTGACTGGATTGTTACTCGTGTGAGCTCCCAACATGCTGGTAGAGTTGGAATCACTGAGCCTTTAGTTTCCACAACATAGGACAATTGTGACACACAGGAGGATTGATTTTACTTGTGCTCCAGGACTATGAACTGTTGTACGCGGAAAGTTTCACAGCAGTAGATTTCACCATGGCCTTCCACGTCAGTGGATGCACGTCTTTTAGAATTCACAGAGGTAGCATGTGTCAATTTTGTCCAACAACAAATAGTGATCGACAAAGAACAGATAATTCAATCTTGGCAAACACACTGGAGAGTGTGATGGCATTTATTTTCACCACGAGACTGATGATGTGAAACATATTTTCACCGCATTTCCTCTTGTGCACCATCATCATAATTTTCTGGTTTGTCAATTACCTCAGTTATCTGTTCCTGATGGTCATGCTTCTTGTTTGGAGGTACCCATTGTGTGTGGTCTATTTGAATCAGTGTATGGCTCTTTGTAGTTGCATCAACATTTGCTCTAGGGCACTGCCACTACCAGTGGACATTCTGTCATGTGCCTTGCAGTATTGTTGCAGGGCTGGGCATTTCCTTCATGCATGCAGAAAGCACAACTTCCACATGTCTTGTTAGATTTGGGTATACTAATGAGTGCACCAACAGTTGGGGTTGTGCTTAAGACCTGCAAGCTTTGCTAACACGTAATGGTTGCTTCAAACTTATGTCAATCCTCAAGTAGCTCATCTAGCAGATCTTTCCAGAATGCTTTCTTGGGAGCGATGCGATCGTCAGCTCAACAATCACGCCTGCTAGCTCTGCATTTGAAAAAAATCACCTTGGGCCAATTTACTGTAAAAGACACAAGGCATCCATCACTCATAAAGGATTGGGTAAATATGTTGTGTATTTGATTAGGTACAAGAGAACATTTATAAATAGGTGTAAAACTTGAAGGCATCAGTGCTGTGTGTGTGTGCTCTGCTCAAAGCAAAAGTGAAACTACGACTGGATCAGATAACACATTTCATGCTGATATACCTTCAAGGCATATTACAACAATGTGGAAGGATGACGCTGAAAGAGAAAGCATCGCATCTGATTAAGAGTGGAATACTTACAGTGATGTTATAGCCAAAGTCACTCAAAATGAATCTGATGAATTCTTTGTGTGGAATGCCAAAAGCAATGAATTGATGGTTTCAAAACAATTGGATTGTAGTTTAAGGTATCTTTGTACGATTAATTTATTCAATAAACCGTGAAATATTAATTTAATATGAATGGCCATTGTTAGGTTTTATTTTCACATTTTAAAATGGCCACCCACACCGGCATCACATCACATTTTATACTCAGCATTTAAGCTAACTCCTATTTTAGGGAGGATTTGTGGAGACTCCAAAGATTGACTGCTATGCTGTGATCTATACAGTACCTTTGAATCAAAAGATTGTAGGTTAAACCCCTTCAAGTAATTTGAGCTTTCAGCCGAGCTGACACCGCATGGTTGAACTGCGAGGGCACTATACTTTTGGAGGTGATGACTTTCAGGTGAAATGTTAACTGTTGTCTCATGTGGGAATAAAACACCTCAACACAGTAACATAAGGAGAGCAGGGCAGTTCTCCCAATATCCTGGTCAACATTCATTCCTCAACTTCATTATCAAATAGATTATCTGAGGGTGAATTTTATGTTCCCGACCCACCATTGCTGGCACATTTCGAAGGTGGGAGGAAATGTAAAATAAAACACCATCCTGCCACCTTTCTTCCCACCCCAACCCTATCCCCCATATTACAGGAGGCAGGTGAGGCATCAGGCAGCCCACCTGCTCTTAGGCCTATTGAGGCCCTTAAGTGAACTATTAACTGCCACATAAGTGCCTCACTCCTACTCTGCCACCATTTTTATTTCTTTGGGGGAAGGCGGCGGCATGATGAACACTGGTTGCTGGTGGGCTGGAAGGAGGGGGTCCTTCTTTGGAAAGCCTCCTATGCCCAATGATGGCAACCACCCCATGACACTGCCCTTTCTTTGACACTCCCCCCTCTCCAACTTGAACTCCCAAATTTCCTTGTTGGATTCTCCCAGCCATGACTGCCCAAACTTCCCAGGCTTGCCTGTCGTCCGGAATAAATCTTCCTTTTCCCAGGGACTGCTTGTAGTTCCTTCGCTGGCCACTACTCTCTTCTGGCGCTGCTGGGGCCAGAGAACTGCCAGTCAATCAGATTATCCAGCAGCTGTGTGGGGTGGGACTTGTCCTGGCGGAGCAGTGTCCCACTCTGATCCCATTAAAGCTGTCCCCAATATATTATCACCGTGGGGCAACCAAATTTAATGTTGGCAATGTAGCAACTGACTTTAATTTGTGGAGGGTGAGCGATCCTTCTGCTCAGAAAATCCACAATACCATTTATCTCTTTTGTGTGAGGTTGCTCTGCATAAATTAGATTACATTACAACAGTGTCTGTGCTTAAACAGTATTTCACTGGCGGTAAAGTACTTTGGGACATTGTGAAAGATGAGACAGAATTTCAAATTCATTTATTTGAAAAACGTAGCTATTCCATTCAACCTCCCCGCAAAGCTTTGCAAGGCTGGATTTATTTTCCTTTATTTGTTCTTGGTCTGCCCATATCAATGGTAAGGCCTCCATTTATTGCCAATCCATAATTGTCCTTGAGAAGGTGATGGTGAGACATCCTCCTGAATTGTTATGTGGTGCAGGAACACCCACGGTCCAGTTCGTTGGGAGTCCCAAACTTTTGACCCACCAATGGTGAAGGAAAGGATTATGTCCAAATCAGGATGATGTGTGCCTTGGTGGGAACCTTCCATGTGCTTGCTTCCTTGAACTTCTAAAGTTGAAGTAAAGTAAAGTCGCCGTAGTCCCAGATGACCATAGGCCGCTTCCCCATTTGAGGTGATGAACTGACTGGTGTTGATTTAACCTGAGGATTAACACAACTCAGGCGAGGTGCAAGGTTGAGAAGGTAAAACCTCATGAATAGCCTCAGCCGGTTATAGAATCATTGAATGGCTACAGCACAGAAGGAGACCATTCAGCCCATCATGCTCACTCCCTGCAAGAGCAACTCAGGTAGGTTCTAGCGGTTACAGATTTGGAAGGTGCCGTTGGAGAAGCCTTGGTGAATGGATCTTACGAATGGCACTGGCATTGTGCACAGTGGTGGAGGATGGGAATATTTATAACAGCAGATGGGCTGACAATCAAGCAGGCTGCTTTGTTGTGGATGGTGCCAAACTTCTTAAATGTTATTAGAGCAGTTTTCCTCTCAGCATGTACTGCTGACTTGTAGGTGGTGAAAAATCTTTGGGAATAGATGATCATAGAATTTACAGTGGAGAAGGAGGCCATTCGGCCAATCGAGTCTGCACTGGCCCTTGGAAAGAGCACCCCACTTAAACCCTAATACCCATAACCCCACCTAGCCTTTTTGGACACTAAGGGCAATTTAGCATGGCCAATCCACCGAACCTGCACATCTTTGGACTGTGGGAGGAAACCGGAGCACTCGGAGGAAACCCATGCAGATACGAGGAGAACGTGCAGATTCAGCACAGACAGTGACCCAAGCCGGGAATCGAACCTGGGACCCTGGAGCTGTGAAGCAACAATGCTAACCACTATGCTACCGTGTCCCCCATATCAGGAGGTAAGTTCCTCAGTAAAGAATATCCAACCCACTATGTCTGCTCTTGTAGCCTCAGTTTTTGATGTGGCTGATTCAATTAAACTTCTGGTCAAGGGTGGCCCAAATAGTGGAAAATTAAGCGGTGGTAATGTCATTCAAACTCAAGGTTAGGGTGTTCGTCTATTTGTTTGGAGCTGGCCATTGCTTGACACTTGCATAAAGTAAATGTTACTTGTCACTTATCAGCCCAAGTCTGAATGTTGTCCAGCTCTACAGGCAAGAACCGCTTCAAATTATCTGAGGGGTTGTGAATGGTATTGAGCACGATAAAATATGCACTTTTGACCTGATGATGAAGGAAAAGTCACTGATGTGGCAGGTGAAGATGGTTGGGCCTGGCAAACTTACCTGAGGGCCTCCAGTTGAGACGATTGTCTTCTAATGCATACATACATTTGCAGTCTTTCCCGATTTGCAACACGTTAGCACAATTGAAGATGTAACAGTCTACACAGTCATATTATTTGCAACTGAATTATAATTTTTGACGGTGATTCTAGTGCTGTGACATTAATGTTTATTAATTTTGGAAAGGCACAAGGCTTTTATTTGACAACGCAGCATATTAATCGTCACTGTCATTTGAAAATGAAAAATGAAATGAAAATCGCTTATTGTCACAAGTAGGCTTCAAATGAAGTTACTGTGAAAAGGCCCTAGTCGCCACATTCCGGCGCCTGTTCGGGGAGGCAGGTACGGGAAATGAAGTCGCGCTGCTGGCCTTGTTCTGCATTACAAGCCAGCTGTTTAGCCCACTGTGAATATTTTAATTTACATGAGCCTTCAATAAGTACTGCTCCTAGAACAGTCAGATATTACCTGTACGAATGTTTTACCAAAATAAAGATCGTTCTGATGTCATTGCACCCAAGAACATACGTTATAAAATCACATATTAAAAGGCAGAATAAAGCAGACGGGGCATCAATGATGGGATGTTCCCCATCTAAATCAGTGATGTTTGGACACAAACACCCAGGCATACCTGGCAACCGAGACAAATTCTTCTAATTACCCAGTTTGCAATGGAAAGGAAAATAAATACATATCTCTGTCAACTAGACTTCTCTGTAAAGAGTATGGGCAGGATTCTCCATCCCGCCAGATCCGTTTTCTGGTGCAGTGCACCCTCGCCGGCAGCGTGATCCTCCGTCCCAGCAGCCGGCCAATGGGGTTTCTCGTTGTGGCTACCCCCACGCCGTCGGGAAATCGCTGGGTGTGAGTACTCTGCCGGCGAAGAGGAGGATCCCGCCCTGTGCTTTTTATTTTTAAAATGGACAACGTTTTATCCTGACTAGCTACGACTCATTCCAGAGGAATTTCTAATCTTCAAACAAACCGTTAGAGTCTCACACAACGGGTTCAATTCTGGCCTTGGCTGATAATCTGTGTGGAATTTGCACCAAATCTCATACACTGTAAGAGTGACCCCTCCCTAAACCTCACACACTGTAAGTGACCACTCCACTAACCTCACACACTGTAACAGTGATCCCTCCCCAAACCTCACACACTGTAACAGTAACCCCTCCCCAAACCTCACACACTGTAACAGTGACCCCTCCCCAAACCTCACACACTGTAACAGTGAACCCTCCCCAAACCTCACACACTGTAACAGTAACCCCTCCCCAAACCTCACACACTGTAACAGTGACCACTACCCAAACCTCACACACTGTAACAGTGATCCCTCCCCAAACCTCACACACTGTACCAATAACCCCTCCCCAAACCTCACACACTGTAACAGTGACCCCTCCCCAAACCTCACACACTGTAACAGTGACCCCTCCCCAAACCTCACACACTGTAACAGTGAACCCTCCCCAAACCTCACACACTGTAACAGTAACCCCTCCCCAAACCTCACACACTGTAACAGTGACCACTACCCAAACCTCACACACTGTAACAGTGATCCCTCCCCAAACCTCACACACTGTACCAATAACCCCTCCCCAAACCTCACACACTGTAACAGTGACCCCTCCCCAAACCTCACACACTGTAACAGTGAACCCTCCCCAAACCTCACACACTGTAACAGTGACCCCTCCCCAAACCTCACACACTGTAACTGTGATCCCTCCCCAAACCTCACACACTGTAACAGTGATCCCTCCCAAAACCTCACACACTGTAAGTGACCCTCCCCAAACTTCACACATTGTACCAATAACCCCTCCCCAAACCTCACAGACTGTAACAGTGACCCCCTCCCCAAACCTCACACACTGTAACAGTGAACCCTCCACAAACCTCACACACTGTAAGTGACCACTCCACAAACCTCACACACTGTACCAGTAACCCCTCCCCAAACCTCACACACTGTAACAGTGACCCCTCCCTAAACCTCACACACTGTAACAGTGACCCCTCCCCAAACCTCACACAATGTAACAGTGACCCCTCCCCAAACCTCACACACGGTAACAGTGACCCCTCTCCAAACCTCACACACTGTAACAGTGACCCCTCCCCAAACCTCACACACTGTAACAGTGACCCCTCCCCAAACCTCACACACTGTAACAGTGACCCCTCCCCAAACCTCACACACTATAAGTGACCACTCCACAACCCTCACACACTGTACCAATAACCCCTCCCCAAACCTCACACACTGTAACAGTGAACCCTCCACAAACCTCACACACTGTAAGTGACCACTCCACAAACCTCACACACTGTACCAGTAACCCCTCCCCAAACCTCACACACTGTAACAGTGACCCCTCCCTAAACCTCACACACTGTAACAGTGACCCCTCCCCAAACCTCACACAATGTAACAGTGACCCCTCCCCAAACCTCACACACGGTAACAGTGACCCCTCTCCAAACCTCACACACTGTAACAGTGACCCCTCCCCAAACCTCACACACTGTAACAGTGACCACTCCCCAAACCTCACACACTGTAACAGTGACCCCTCCCCAAACCTCACACACTGTAAGTGACCACTCCACAAACCTCACACACTGTAACAGTAACCCCTCCCCAAACCTCACACACTGTAACAGTGATCCCTCCCCAAACCTCACACACGGTAAGTGACCACTCCCCAAACCTCACACACTGTAAGTGACCCCTACCCAAACCTCACACACTGTAAGTGACCACTCCACAAACATCACACACTGTAAGTGACCCCGACCCAAACCTCACACACGGTAAGTGACCACTCCCCAAACCTCACACACTGTAAGTGACCCCTACCCAAACCTCACACACTGTAAGTAACCACTCCACAAACCTCACACACTGTAAGTGACCCCTACCCAAACCTCACACACTGT
The DNA here is from genome assembly GCF_047496885.1 of Scyliorhinus torazame. Lineage (NCBI taxonomy): Eukaryota > Metazoa > Chordata > Chondrichthyes > Carcharhiniformes > Scyliorhinidae > Scyliorhinus > Scyliorhinus torazame. The sequence continues at coordinate 307,027,413 of NC_092708.1, forward strand.
AAGTGACCCCTCCCCAAACCTCACACACTGTAGCAGTGACCCCTCCCCAAACCTCACACACTGTACGTGACCACTCCACAAACCTCACACACTGCAAGTGACCCCTCTCCAAACCTCAACACTGTAAGTGACCACTCCAGAAACCTCACACACTGTACCAATAACGCCTCCCCAAACCTCACACACTGTAACAGTGACCCCTCCCCAAACCTCACACACTGTAAGTGACCCCTCCCCAAACCTCACACACTGTAACAGTGACCCCTCCCCAAAACTCACACACTGTAAGTGACCCCTCCCCAAACCTCACACACTGTAACAGTGACCCCTCCCAAACCTCACACACTGTAAGTGACCCCTCCCCAAACCTCACACACTGTAACAGTGACCCCACCCCAAACCTCACACACTGTAAGGGACCACTCCACAAACCTCACACACTGTAACAGTAACCCCTCCCCAAACCACACACACTGTAAGTGACCCCTCCCCAAACCTCACACACTGTAAGTGAACCCTCCCCAAACCTCACACACTGTAAGTGACCCCTCCACAAACCTCACACACTGTAAGTGACCCCTCCCCAAACTTCACACACTGTAACTGTGACCACTCCACAAACCTCACACAATGTAACAGTGACCCCTCCACAAACCTCACACACTGTAACAGTAACCCCTCCACAAACCTCACACACTGTAACAGTGACCCCTCCACAAGCCTCACACACTGTAACTGTGACCACTACCAGAAACCTCACACACTGTAACAGTGACCCCTCCCCAAACCTCACACACCGTAACAGTGACCCCTCCCCAAACCTCACACACCGTAAGTGACCACTCCACAAACCTCACACACTGTAACAGTGACCCCTCCACAAACCTCACACTCTGTAACAGTGACCCCTCCCCAAACCTCACACACCGTAAGTGACCACTCCACAAACCTCACACACTGTAACAGTAACCCCTCCCCTAACCTCACACACTGTAACAGTAACCCCTCCCCAAACCTCACACACTTTAAGTGACCACTCCCCAAAACTCACACACTGTAAGTGACCCCTACCCAAACCTCACACACTGTTAGTGACCCCTCCCAAACCTAACACACTGTAACAGTGATCCCTCCCCAAACCTCACACACTGTAAGTGACCACTCCACAAACCTCACACACTGTAACAGTAACCCCTCCCCAAACCTCACACACTGTAACAGTGACCCCTCCCCAAACCTCACACACTGTAACAGTGACCCCTCCTCAAACCTCACACACTGTAACAGTGACCCCTCCCCAAACCTCACACACTGTAAGTGACCCCTCCCCAAACCTAACACACTGTAACAGTGACCACTCCCCAAACCTCACAAACTGTAAGTGACCCCTCCTCAAACCTCACACACTGTAAGTGACCTCTACACAAACCTCACACACTGTAACAGTAACCCCTCCCCAAACCTCACACAATGTAAGTGACCCCTCCTCAAACCTCACACACTGTAACAGTGACCCCTCCCCAAACCTCACACACTGTAAGTGACCCCTCCCCAAACCTCACACACTGTAACAGTGACCACTCCCCAAACCTCACACACTGTAAGTGACCCCTCCCCAAACCTCACACACTGTAACAGTGACCACTCCCCAAACCTCACAAACTGTAAGTGACCCCTCCTCAAACCTCACACACTGTAAGTGACCACTCCACAAACCTCACACACTGTAACAGTAACCCCTCCCCAAACCTCACACACTGTAACAGTAACCCCTCCCCAAACCTCACACAATGTAAGTGACCCCTCCTCAAACCTCACACACTGTAACAGTGACCCCTCCCCAAACCTCACACACTGTAAGTGACCCCTCCCCAAACCTCACACACTGTAACAGTGACCACTCCCCAAACCTCACAAACTGTAAGTGACCCCTCCTCAAACCTCACACACTGTAAGTGACCTCTACACAAACCTCACACACTGTAACAGTAACCCCTCCCTAACCCTCACACACTGTAAGTGACCCGTCCCCAAACCTCACACACTGTTAGTGACACCTCCCCAAACATCACACACTGTAAGTGACCCCTCCTCAAACCTCACACACTGTAACAGTTACCCCTCCCCAAACCTCACACACTGTAAGTGACCCCTCCCCAAACCTCACACACTGTAACAGTGACCTCTCCCCAAACCTCACACACTGTAAGTGACCCCTCCCCAAATCTCAAACACTGTAACAGTGACTCCTCCCCAAACCTCACACATTGTAAGTGACCCCTCCCCAAACCTCACACACTGTAAGTGACCCCTCCCCAAACCTCACACACTGTAAGTGACCCCCCCAAACCTCACACACTGTAAGTAACCACTCCCCAAACCTCACACACTGTAACAGTGATCCCTCCCCAAACCTCACACATTCTAAGTGACCCCTCCCCAAACCTCACACACTGTAGGTGACCACTCCCCAAACGTCACACACTGTAAGTGACCCCTCCTCAAACCTCACACACTGTAACAGTGACCCCTCCCCAAACCTCACACACTGTAAATGACCACTCCCCAAACCTCACACACTGTAACAGTGACCTCTCCCCAAACCTCACACACTGTAAGTGACCCCTCCCCAAATCTCACACACTGTATCAGTGACTCCTCCCCAAACCTCACACACTGTAAGTGACCCCTCCCCAAACCTCACACACTGTAAGTGACCCCTCCCCTAACCTCACACACTGTAAGTGACCCCTCCCCAAACCTCACACACTGTAAGTGACCCCTCCCCAAACCTCACACACTGTAAGTAACCCCTCCCCAAACCTCACACACTGTAACAGTGATCCCTCCCCAAACCTCACACATTGTAAGTGACCACTCCACAAACCTCACACACTGTAACAGTGACCCCTCCCCAAACCTCACACACTGTAACAGTGATCCCTCCACAAACCTCACACACTGTAAGTGACCACTCCACAAACCTGACACACTGTAACAGTAACCCCTCCCCAAACCTCACACACTGTAACAGTGACCCCTCCCCAAACCTCACACACTGTAACAGTGACCCCTCCCCAAACCTCACACACTGTAAGTGACCCCTCCCCAAACCTCACACACTGAAACAGTAACCCCCCCCACAAACCCCACACACTGTAAGTGACCCCTCCCCAAACCTCACACACTGTAAGTGACCCCTCCCCAAACCTCACACACTGTAAGTGAACCCTCCCCAAACCTCACACACTGTAAGTAACCCCTCCCCAAACCTCACACACTGTAACAGTGATCCCTCCCCAAACCTCACACACTGTAAGTGACCACTCCACAAACCTCACACACTGTAACAGTGACCCCTCCCCAACCCTCACACACTATAACAGTGATCCCTCCACAACCTCACACACTGTAAGTGACCACTCCACAAACCTCACACACTGTAACAGTAACCCCTCCCCAAACCTCACACACTGTAACAGTGACCCCTCCCCAAACCTCACACACTGTAAGTCACCCCTCCCCAATCCTCACACACTGTAACAGTGACCCCTCCCCAAACCTCACACACTGTAAGTGACCCCTCCCCAAACCTCACACACTGTAACAGTAACCCCCCCACAAAGCTCACACACTGTAAGTGACCCCTCCCCAAACCTCACACACTGTAAGTGACCCCTCCACAAACCTCACACTCTGTAACAGTAACCCCTCCCCAAACCTCACACACTGTAACAGTGACCCCTCTCCAAACCTCACACACTGTAACAGTGACCACTCCACAAACCTCACACACTGTAACAGTGACCCCTCCCCAACCCTCACACACTATAACAGTGATCCCTCCACAAACCTCACACACTGTAAGTGACCACTCCACAAACCTCACACACTGTAACAGTAACCCCTCCCCAAACCTCACACACTGTAACAGTGACCCCTCCCTAAACCTCACACACTGTAAGTGACCCCTCCCCAAACCTCACACACTGTAAGTGACCCCTCCACAAACCTCACACTCTGTAACAGTAACCCCTCCCCAAACCTCACACACTGTAACAGTGACCCCTCCCCAAACCTCACACACTGTAACAGTGACCCCTCCACAAAACTCACACACTGTAAGTGACCCCTCCCCAAACCCCACACACTGTAAGTGACCACTCCACAAACCTCACACACTGTAACAGTGATCCCTCCCCAAACCTCACACACTGTAACAGTGACCCCTCCCCAAACCTCACACACTGTAAGTGACCCCACCCCAAACCTCACACACTGTAAGTGACCCCTCCCCAAACCTCACACACTGTAACAGTGACCCCTCCCCAAACCTCACACACTGTAAGTGACCCCTCCCCAAACTTCACACACTGTAACAGTGACCCCTCCCCAAACCTCACACACAGTAAGTGACCCCTCCCCAAACCTCACACACTGTAACATTGACCCCTCCCCAAACCTCACACACTGTAAGTGACCCCTCCCCAAACCTCACACACTGTAAGTGAACCCACCCCAAACCTCACACACTGTAAGTGACCCCTCCCCAAACCTCACACACTGTAAGTGACCCCTCCCCAAACCTCACACACTGTAAGTAACCCCTCCCCTAACCTCACACACTGTAACAGTGATCCCTCCCCAAACCTCACACACTGTAAGTGACCACTCCACAAACCTCACACACTGTAACAGTGTCCCCTCCCCAACCCTCACACACTATAACAGTGATCCCTCCACAAACCTCACACACTGTAACAGTGACCCCTCCCCAAACCTCACACACTGTAACAGTGATCCCTCCCCAAACCTCACACACTGTAAGTGACCACTCCACAAACCTCACACACTGTAACAGTGACCCCTCCCCAACCCTCACACACTATAAAAGTGATCCCTCCACAAACCTCACACGCTGTAAGTGAACACTCCACAAACCTCACACACTGTAACAGTAACCCCTCCCCAAACCTCACACACTGTAACAGTGACCCCTCCCCAAACCTCACACAATGTAAGTCACCCCTCCCCAATCCTCACACACTGTAACAGTGACCCCTCCCCAAACCTCACACACTGTAAGTAACCCCTCCCCAAACCTCACACACTTTAAGTGACCACTCCCCAAAACTCACACACTGTAAGTGACCCCTACCCAAACCTCACACACTGTTAGTGACCCCTCCCAAACCTAACACACTGTAACAGTGATCCCTCCCCAAACCTCACACACTGTAAGTGACCACTCCACAAACCTCACACACTGTAACAGTAACCCCTCCCCAAACCTCACACACTGTAACAGTGACCCCTCCCCAAACCTCACACACTGTAACAGTGACCCCTCCTCAAACCTCACACACTGTAACAGTGACCCCTCCCCAAACCTCACACACTGTAAGTGACCCCTCCCCAAACCTCACACACTGTAACAGTGACCACTCCCCAAACCTCACAAACTGTAAGTGACCCCTCCTCAAACCTCACACACTGTAAGTGACCTCTACACAAACCTCACACACTGTAACAGTAACCCCTCTCCAAACCTCACACAATGTAAGTGACCCCTCCTCAAACCTCACACACTGTAACAGTGACCCCTCCCCAAACCTCACACATTGTAAGTGACCCCTCCCCAAACCTCACACACTGTAACAGTGACCACTCCCCAAACCTCACAAACTGTAAGTGACCCCTCCTCAAACCTCACACACTGTAAGTGACCTCTACACAAACCTCACACACTGTAACAGTTACCCCTCCCTAAACCTCACACACTGTAACAGTGACCACTCCACAAACCTCACACACTGTACCAGTAACCCCTCCCCAAACCTCACACACTGTAACAGTGACCCCTCCCTAAACCTCACACACTGTAACAGTGACCCCTCCCCAAACCTCACACAATGTAACAGTGACCCCTCCCCAAACCTCACACACGGTAACAGTGACCCCTCTCCAAACCTCACACACTGTAACAGTGACCCCTCCCCAAACCTCACACACTGTAACAGTGACCCCTCCCCAAACCTCACACACTGTAACAGTGACCCCTCCCCAAACCTCACACACTATAAGTGACCACTCCACAACCCTCACACACTGTACCAATAACCCCTCCCCAAACCTCACACACTGTAACAGTGAACCCTCCACAAACCTCACACACTGTAAGTGACCACTCCACAAACCTCACACACTGTACCAGTAACCCCTCCCCAAACCTCACACACTGTAACAGTGACCCCTCCCTAAACCTCACACACTGTAACAGTGACCCCTCCCCAAACCTCACACAATGTAACAGTGACCCCTCCCCAAACCTCACACACGGTAACAGTGACCCCTCTCCAAACCTCACACACTGTAACAGTGACCCCTCCCCAAACCTCACACACTGTAACAGTGACCACTCCCCAAACCTCACACACTGTAACAGTGACCCCTCCCCAAACCTCACACACTGTAAGTGACCACTCCACAAACCTCACACACTGTAACAGTAACCCCTCCCCAAACCTCACACACTGTAACAGTGATCCCTCCCCAAACCTCACACACGGTAAGTGACCACTCCCCAAACCTCACACACTGTAAGTGACCCCTACCCAAACCTCACACACTGTAAGTGACCACTCCACAAACATCACACACTGTAAGTGACCCCGACCCAAACCTCACACACGGTAAGTGACCACTCCCCAAACCTCACACACTGTAAGTGACCCCTACCCAAACCTCACACACTGTAAGTAACCACTCCACAAACCTCACACACTGTAAGTGACCCCTACCCAAACCTCACACACTGTAAGTGACCCCTCCCCAAACCTCACACACTGTAGCAGTGACCCCTCCCCAAACCTCACACACTGTACGTGACCACTCCACAAACCTCACACACTGCAAGTGACCCCTCTCCAAACCTCAACACTGTAAGTGACCACTCCAGAAACCTCACACACTGTACCAATAACGCCTCCCCAAACCTCACACACTGTAACAGTGACCCCTCCCCAAACCTCACACACTGTAAGTGACCCCTCCCCAAACCTCACACACTGTAACTGTGACCCCTCCCCAAAACTCACACACTGTAAGTGACCCCTCCCCAAACCTCACACACTGTAACAGTGACCCCTCCCAAACCTCACACACTGTAAGTGACCCCTCCCCAAACCTCACACACTGTAACAGTGACCCCACCCCAAACCTCACACACTGTAAGGGACCACTCCACAAACCTCACACACTGTAACAGTAACCCCTCCCCAAACCACACACACTGTAAGTGACCCCTCCCCAAACCTCACACACTGTAAGTGAACCCTCCCCAAACCTCACACACTGTAAGTGACCCCTCCACAAACCTCACACACTGTAAGTGACCCCTCCCCAAACCTCACACACTGTAACTGTGACCACTCCACAAACCTCACACAATGTAACAGTGACCCCTCCACAAACCTCACACACTGTAACAGTAACCCCTCCACAAACCTCACACACTGTAACAGTGACCCCTCCACAAGCCTCACACACTGTAACTGTGACCACTACCAGAAACCTCACACACTGTAACAGTGACCCCTCCCCAAACCTCACACACCGTAACAGTGACCCCTCCCCAAACCTCACACACCGTAAGTGACCACTCCACAAACCTCACACACTGTAACAGTGACCCCTCCACAAACCTCACACTCTGTAACAGTGACCCCTCCCCAAACCTCACACACCGTAAGTGACCACTCCACAAACCTCACACACTGTAACAGTAACCCCTCCCCTAACCTCACACACTGTAACAGTAACCCCTCCCCAAACCTCACACACTTTAAGTGACCACTCCCCAAAACTCACACACTGTAAGTGACCCCTACCCAAACCTCACACACTGTTAGTGACCCCTCCCAAACCTAACACACTGTAACAGTGATCCCTCCCCAAACCTCACACACTGTAAGTGACCACTCCACAAACCTCACACACTGTAACAGTAACCCCTCCCCAAACCTCACACACTGTAACAGTGACCCCTCCCCAAACCTCACACACTGTAACAGTGACCCCTCCTCAAACCTCACACACTGTAACAGTGACCCCTCCCCAAACCTCACACACTGTAAGTGACCCCTCCCCAAACCTAACACACTGTAACAGTGACCACTCCCCAAACCTCACAAACTGTAAGTGACCCCTCCTCAAACCTCACACACTGTAAGTGACCTCTACACAAACCTCACACACTGTAACAGTAACCCCTCCCCAAACCTCACACAATGTAAGTGACCCCTCCTCAAACCTCACACACTGTAACAGTGACCCCTCCCCAAACCTCACACACTGTAAGTGACCCCTCCCCAAACCTCACACACTGTAACAGTGACCACTCCCCAAACCTCACACACTGTAAGTGACCCCTCCCCAAACCTCACACACTGTAACAGTGACCACGCCCCAAACCTCACAAACTGTAAGTGACCCCTCCTCAAACCTCACACACTGTAAGTGACCACTCCACAAACCTCACACACTGTAACAGTAACCCCTCCCCAAACCTCACACACTGTAACAGTAACCCCTCCCCAAACCTCACACAATGTAAGTGACCCCTCCTCAAACCTCACACACTGTAACAGTGACCCCTCCCCAAACCTCACACACTGTAAGTGACCCCTCCCCAAACCTCACACACTGTAACAGTGACCACTCCCCAAACCTCACAAACTGTAAGTGACCCCTCCTCAAACCTCACACACTGTAAGTGACCTCTACACAAACCTCACACACTGTAACAGTAACCCCTCCCTAAACCTCACACACTGTAAGTGACCCGTCCCCAAACCTCACACACTGTTAGTGACACCTCCCCAAACATCACACACTGTAAGTGACCCCTCCTCAAACCTCACACACTGTAACAGTTACCCCTCCCCAAACCTCACACACTGTAAGTGACCCCTCCCCAAACCTCACACACTGTAACAGTGACCTCTCCCCAAACCTCACACACTGTAAGTGACCCCTCCCCAAATCTCAAACACTGTAACAGTGACTCCTCCCCAAACCTCACACATTGTAAGTGACCCCTCCCCAAACCTCACACACTGTAAGTGACCCCTCCCCAAACCTCACACACTGTAAGTGACCCCCCCCAAACCTCACACACTGTAAGTAACCACTCCCCAAACCTCACACACTGTAACAGTGATCCCTCCCCAAACCTCACACATTCTAAGTGACCCCTCCCCAAACCTCACACACTGTAGGTGACCACTCCCCAAACGTCACACACTGTAAGTGACCCCTCCTCAAACCTCACACACTGTAACAGTGACCCCTCCCCAAACCTCACACACTGTAAATGACCACTCCCCAAACCTCACACACTGTAACAGTGACCTCTCCCCAAACCTCACACACTGTAAGTGACCCCTCCCCAAATCTCACACACTGTATCAGTGACTCCTCCCCAAACCTCACACACTGTAAGTGACCCCTCCCCAAACCTCACACACTGTAAGTGACCCCTCCCCTAACCTCACACACTGTAAGTGACCCCTCCCCAAACCTCACACACTGTAAGTGACCCCTCCCCAAACCTCACACACTGTAAGTAACCCCTCCCCAAACCTCACACACTGTAACAGTGATCCCTCCCCAAACCTCACACATTGTAAGTGACCACTCCACAAACCTCACACACTGTAACAGTGACCCCTCCCCAAACCTCACACACTGTAACAGTGATCCCTCCACAAACCTCACACACTGTAAGTGACCACTCCACAAACCTCACACACTGTAACAGTAACCCCTCCCCAAACCTCACACACTGTAACAGTGACCCCTCCCCAAACCTCACACACTGTAACAGTGACCCCTCCCCAAACCTCACACACTGTAAGTGACCCCTCCCCAAACCTCACACACTGAAACAGTAACCCCCCCCACAAACCCCACACACTGTAAGTGACCCCTCCCCAAACCTCACACACTGTAAGTGACCCCTCCCCAAACCTCACACACTGTAAGTGAACCCTCCCCAAACCTCACACACTGTAAGTAACCCCTCCCCAAACCTCACACACTGTAACAGTGATCCCTCCCCAAACCTCACACACTGTAAGTGACCACTCCACAAACCTCACACACTGTAACAGTGACCCCTCCCCAACCCTCACACACTATAACAGTGATCCCTCCACAACCTCACACACTGTAAGTGACCACTCCACAAACCTCACACACTGTAACAGTAACCCCTCCCCAAACCTCACACACTGTAACAGTGACCCCTCCCCAAACCTCACACACTGTAAGTCACCCCTCCCCAATCCTCACACACTGTAACAGTGACCCCTCCCCAAACCTCACACACTGTAAGTGACCCCTCCCCAAACCTCACACACTGTAACAGTAACCCCCCCACAAAGCTCACACACTGTAAGTGACCCCTCCCCAAACCTCACACACTGTAAGTGACCCCTCCACAAACCTCACACTCTGTAACAGTAACCCCTCCCCAAACCTCACACACTGTAACAGTGACCCCTCTCCAAACCTCACACACTGTAACAGTGACCACTCCACAAACCTCACACACTGTAACAGTGACCCCTCCCCAACCCTCACACACTATAACAGTGATCCCTCCACAAACCTCACACACTGTAAGTGACCACTCCACAAACCTCACACACTGTAACAGTAACCCCTCCCCAAACCTCACACACTGTAACAGTGACCCCACCCTAAACCTCACACACTGTAAGTGACCCCTCCCCAAACCTCACACACTGTAAGTGACCCCTCCACAAACCTCACACTCTGTAACAGTAACCCCTCCCCAAACCTCACACACTGTAACAGTGACCCCTCCCCAAACCTCACACACTGTAACAGTGACCCCTCCACAAAACTCACACACTGTAAGTGACCCCTCCCCAAACCCCACACACTGTAAGTGACCACTCCACAAACCTCACACACTGTAACAGTGATCCCTCCCCAAACCTCACACACTGTAACAGTGACCCCTCCCCAAACCTCACACACTGTAAGTGACCCCACCCCAAACCTCACACACTGTAAGTGACCCCTCCCCAAACCTCACACACTGTAACAGTGACCCCTCCCCAAACCTCACACACTGTAAGTGACCCCTCCCCAAACTTCACACACTGTAACAGTGACCCCTCCCCAAAACTCACACACAGTAAGTGACCCCTCCCCAAACCTCACACACTGTAACATTGACCCCTCCCCAAACCTCACACACTGTAAGTGACCCCTCCCCAAACCTCACACACTGTAAGTGAACCCACCCCAAACCTCACACACTGTAAGTGACCCCTCCCCAAACCTCACACACTGTAAGTGACCCCTCCCCAAACCTCACACACTGTAAGTAACCCCTCCCCTAACCTCACACACTGTAACAGTGATCCCTCCCCAAACCTCACACACTGTAAGTGACCACTCCACAAACCTCACACACTGTAACAGTGTCCCCTCCCCAACCCTCACACACTATAACAGTGATCCCTCCACAAACCTCACACACTGTAACAGTGACCCCTCCCCAAACCTCACACACTGTAACAGTGATCCCTCCCCAAACCTCACACACTGTAAGTGACCACTCCACAAACCTCACACACTGTAACAGTGACCCCTCCCCAACCCTCACACACTATAACAGTGATCCCTCCACAAACCTCACACGCTGTAAGTGACCACTCCACAAACCTCACACACTGTAACAGTAACCCCTCCCCAAACCTCACACACTGTAACAGTGACCCCTCCCCAAACCTCACACAATGTAAGTCACCCCTCCCCAATCCTCACACACTGTAACAGTGACCCCTCCCCAAACCTCACACACTGTAAGTAACCCCTCCCCAAACCTCACACACTTTAAGTGACCACTCCCCAAAACTCACACACTGTAAGTGACCCCTACCCAAACCTCACACACTGTTAGTGACCCCTCCCAAACCTAACACACTGTAACAGTGATCCCTCCCCAAACCTCACACACTGTAAGTGACCACTCCACAAACCTCACACACTGTAACAGTAACCCCTCCCCAAACCTCACACACTGTAACAGTGACCCCTCCCCAAACCTCACACACTGTAACAGTGACCCCTCCTCAAACCTCACACACTGTAACAGTGACCCCTCCCCAAACCTCACACACTGTAAGTGACCCCTCCCCAAACCTCACACACTGTAACAGTGACCACTCCCCAAACCTCACAAACTGTAAGTGACCCCTCCTCAAACCTCACACACTGTAAGTGACCTCTACACAAACCTCACACACTGTAACAGTAACCCCTCTCCAAACCTCACACAATGTAAGTGACCCCTCCTCAAACCTCACACACTGTAACAGTGACCCCTCCCCAAACCTCACACATTGTAAGTGACCCCTCCCCAAACCTCACACACTGTAACAGTGACCACTCCCCAAACCTCACAAACTGTAAGTGACCCCTCCTCAAACCTCACACACTGTAAGTGACCTCTACACAAACCTCACACACTGTAACAGTTACCCCTCCCTAAACCTCACACACTGTAACAGTTACCCCTCCCTAAACCTCACACACAGTAAGTGACCCCTCCCCAAACCTCACACACTGTAACATTGACCCCTCCCCAAACCTCACACACTGTAAGTGACCCCTCCCCAAACCTCACACACTGTAAGTGAACCCACCCCAAACCTCACACACTGTAAGTGACCCCTCCCCAAACCTCACACACTGTAAGTGACCCCTCCCCAAACCTCACACACTGTAAGTAACCCCTCCCCTAACCTCACACACTGTAACAGTGATCCCTCCCCAAACCTCACACACTGAAAGTGACCACTCCACAAACCTCACACACTGTAACAGTGTCCCCTCCCCAACCCTCACACACTATAACAGTGATCCCTCCACAAACCTCACACACTGTAACAGTGACCCCTCCCCAAACCTCACACACTGTAACAGTGATCCCTCCCCAAACCTCACACACTGTAAGTGACCACTCCACAAACCTCACACACTGTAACAGTGACCCCTCCCCAACCCTCACACACTATAACAGTGATCCCTCCACAAACCTCACACGCTGTAAGTAACCACTCCACAAACCTCACACACTGTAACAGTAACACCTCCCCAAACCTCACACACTGTAACAGTGACCCCTCCCCAAACCTCACACAATGTAAGTCACCCCTCCCCAATCCTCACACACTGTAACAGTGACCCCTCCCCAAACCTCACACACTGTAAGTAACCCCTCCCCAAACCTCACACACTTTAAGTGACCACTCCCCAAAACTCACACACTGTAAGTGACCCCTACCCAAACCTCACACACTGTTAGTGACCCCTCCCAAACCTAACACACTGTAACAGTGATCCCTCCCCAAACCTCACACACTGTAAGTGACCACTCCACAAACCTCACACACTGTAACAGTAACCCCTCCCCAAACCTCACACACTGTAACAGTGACCCCTCCCCAAACCTCACACACTGTAACAGTGACCCCTCCTCAAACCTCACACACTGTAACAGTGACCCCTCCCCAAACCTCACACACTGTAAGTGACCCCTCCCCAAACCTCACACACTGTAACAGTGACCACTCCCCAAACCTCACAAACTGTAAGTGACCCCTCCTCAAACCTCACACACTGTAAGTGACCTCTACACAAACCTCACACACTGTAACAGTAACCCCTCTCCAAACCTCACACAATGTAAGTGACCCCTCCTCAAACCTCACACACTGTAACAGTGACCCCTCCCCAAACCTCACACACTGTAAGTGACCCCTCCCCAAACCTCACACACTGTAACAGTGACCACTCCCCAAACCTCACAAACTGTAAGTGACCCCTCCTCAAACCTCACACACTGTAAGTGACCTCTACACAAACCTCACACACTGTAACAGTTACCCCTCCCTAAACCTCACACACTGTAAGTGACCCGTCCCCAAACCTCACACACTGTTAGTGACACCTCCCCAAACATCACACACTGTAAGTGACCCCTCCTCAAACCTCACACACTGTAACAGTTACCCCTCCCCAAACCTCACACACTGTAAGTGACCCCTCCCCAAACCTCACACACTGTAACAGTGACCTCTCCCCAAACCTCACACACTGTAAGTGACCCCTCCCCAAATCTCAAACACTGTAACAGTGACTCCTCCCCAAACCTCACACATTGTAAGTGACCCCTCCCCAAACCTCACACACTGTAAGTGACCCCTCCCCAAACCTCACACACTGTAAGTGACCCCCCCCAAACCTCACACACTGTAAGTAACCACTCCCCAAACCTCACACACTGTAACAGTGATCCCTCCCCAAACCTCACACATTCTAAGTGACCCCTCCCCAAACCTCACACACTGTAGGTGACCACTCCCCAAACGTCACACACTGTAAGTGACCCCTCCTCAAACCTCACACACTGTAACAGTGACCCCTCCCCAAACCTCACACACTGTAAATGACCACTCCCCAAACCTCACACACTGTAACAGTGACCTCTCCCCAAACCTCACACACTGTAAGTGACCCCTCCCCAAATCTCACACACTGTATCAGTGACTCCTCCCCAAACCTCACACACTGTAAGTGACCCCTCCCCAAACCTCACACACTGTAAGTGACCCCTCCCCTAACCTCACACACTGTAAGTGACCCCTCCCCAAACCTCACACACTGTAAGTGACCCCTCCCCAAACCTCACACACTGTAAGTAACCCCTCCCCAAACCTCACACACTGTAACAGTGATCCCTCCCCAAACCTCACACATTGTAAGTGACCACTCCACAAACCTCACACACTGTAACAGTGACCCCTCCCCAAACCTCACACACTGTAACAGTGATCCCTCCACAAACCTCACACACTGTAAGTGACCACTCCACAAACCTCACACACTGTAACAGTAACCCCTCCCCAAACCTCACACACTGTAACAGTGACCCCTCCCCAAACCTCACACACTGTAACAGTGACCCCTCCCCAATCCTCACACACTGTAAGTGACCCCTCCCCAAACCTCACACACTGAAACAGTAACCCCCCCCACAAACCCCACACACTGTAAGTGACCCCTCCCCAAACCTCACACACTGTAAGTGACCCCTCCCCAAACCTCACACACTGTAAGTGAACCCTCCCCAAACCTCACACACTGTAAGTAACCCCTCCCCAAACCTCACACACTGTAACAGTGATCCCTCCCCAAACCTCACACACTGTAAGTGACCACTCCACAAACCTCACATACTGTAACAGTGACCCCTCCCCAACCCTCACACACTATAACAGTGATCCCTCCACAACCTCACACACTGTAAGTGACCACTCCACAAACCTCACACACTGTAACAGTAACCCCTCCCCAAACCTCACACACTGTAACAGTGACCCCTCCCCAAACCTCACACACTGTAAGTCACCCCTCCCTAATCCTCACACACTGTAACAGTGACCCCTCCCCAAACCTCACACACTGTAAGTGACCCCTCCCCAAATCTCACACACTGTAACAGTAACCCCCCCCACAAAGCTCACACAGTGTAAGTGACCCCTCCCCAAACCTCACACACTGTAAGTGACCCCTCCACAAACCTCACACTCTGTAACAGTAACCCCTCCCCAAACCTCACACACTGTAACAGTGACCCCTCCCCAAACCTCACACACTGTAACAGTGACCACTCCACAAACCTCACACACTGTAACAGTGACCCCTCCCCAACCCTCACACACTATAACAGTGATCCCTCCACAAACCTCACACACTGTAAGTGACCACTCCACAAACCTCACACACTGTAACAGTAACCCCTCCCCAAACCTCACACACTGTAACAGTGACCCCTCCCTAAACCTCACACACTGTAAGTGACCCCTCCCCAAACCTCACACACTGTAAGTGACCCCTCCACAAACCTCACACTCTGTAACAGTAACCCCTCCCCAAACCTCACACACTGTAACAGTGACCCCTCCCCAAACCTCACACACTGTAACAGTGACCCCTCCACAAAACTCACACACTGTAAGTGACCCCTCCCCAAACCCCACACACTGTAAGTGACCACTCCACAAACCTCACACACTGTAACAGTGATCCCTCCCCAAACCTCACACACTGTAACAGTGACCCCTCCCCAAACCTCATACACTGTAAGTGACCCCACCCCAAACCTCACACACTGTAAGTGACCCCTCCCCAAACCTCACACACTGTAACAGTGACCCCTCCCCAAACCTCACACACTGTAAGTGACCCCTCCCCAAACTTCACACACTGTAACAGTGACCCCTCCCCAAACCTCACACACAGTAAGTGACCCCTCCCCAAACCTCACAAACTGTAACATTGACCCCTCCCCAAACCTCACACACTGTAAGTGACCCCTCCCCAAACCTCACACACTGTAAGTGAACCCACCCCAAACCTCACACACTGTAAGTGACCCCTCCCCAAACCTCACACACTGTAAGTGACCCCTCCCCAAACCTCACACACTGTAAGTAACCCCTCCCCAAACCTCACACACTGTAACAGTGATCCCTCCCCAAACCTCACACACTGTAAGTGACCACTCCACAAACCTCACACACTGTAACAGTGTCCCCTCCCCAACCCTCACACACTATAACAGTGATCCCTCCACAAACCTCACACACTGGAACAGTGACCCCTCCCCAAACCTCACACACTGTAAGTGACCCCTCCCCAAACCTCACACACTGTAACAGTGATCCCTCCACAAACCTCACACACTGGAAGTGACCACTCCACAAACCTCACACAATGTAACAGTAACCCCTCCCCAAACCTCACACACTGTAACAGTGACCCCTCCCCAAACCTCACACACTGTAACAGTGACCCCTCTCCAAACCTCACACACTGTAAGTGACCCCTCCCCAAACCTCACACACTGAAACAGTAACCCCCCCCACAAACCTCACACACTGTAAGTGACCCCTCCCCAAACCTCACACACTGTAAGTGACCCCTCCACAAACCTCACACACTGTAACATTGACCCCTCCCCACACCTCACACACTGTAAGTGACCCCTCCCCAAACCTCACACACTGTAAGTGAACCCTCCCCAAACCTCACACACTGTAAGTGACCCCTCCCAAAACCTCACACACTGTAAGTGACCCCTCCCCAAACCTCACACACTGTAAGTAACCCCTCCCCAAACCTCACACACTGTAACAGTGACCCCTCCCCAAACCTCACACACTGTAACAGTGACCCCTCCCCAAACCTCACACACTGTAAGTGACCCCTCCCCAAACCTCACACACTGAAACAGTAACCCCCCCCACAAACCTCACACACTGTAAGTGACCCCTCCCCAAACCTCACACACTGTAAGTGACCCCTCCACAAACCTCACACACTGTAACATTGACCCCTCCCCAAACCTCACACACTGTAAGTGACCCCTCCCCAAACCTCACACACTGTAAGTGAACACTCCCCAAACCTCACACACTGTAAGTGACCACTCCACAAACCTCACACACTGTAACAGTGACCCCTCCCCAACCCTCACACACTATAACAGTGATCCCTCCACAAACCTCACACACTGTAAGTGACCACTCCACAAACCTCACACACTGTAACAGTAACCCCTCCCCAAACCTCACACACTGTAACAGTGACCCCTCCCCAAACCTCACACACTGTAAGTCACCCTTCCCCAATCCTCACACACTGTAACAGTGACCCCTCCCCAAACCTCACACACTGTAAGTGACCCCACCCCAAACCTCACACAATGTAAGTGACCCCTCCCCAAACCTCACACAATGTAACAGTGACCCCTCCCCAAACCTCACACACTGCAAGTGGCCCCTCCACAAACCTCACACACTGTAACAGTGACCCCTCCCCAAACCTCACACACTATAACAGTGATCACTCCACAAACCTCACACACTGTAAATGACCCCTCCACAAACCTCACACTCTGTAACAGTAACCCCTCCCCAAACCTCACACACTGTAACAGTGACCCCTCCCCAAACCTCACACACTGTAAGTGACCACTCCACAAACCTCACACATTGTAAGTGACCACTCCACAAACCTCACACACTGTAACAGTGACCCCTCCCCAAACCTCACACGCTGTAACAGTGATCCCTCCACAAACCTCACACACTGGAAGTGACCACTCCACAAACCTCACACACTGTAACAGTAACCCCTCCCCAAACCTCACACACTGTAACAGTGACCCCTCCGCAAACCTCACACACTGTAACAGTGACCCCTCCCCAAACCTCACACACTGTAAGTGACCCCTCCCCAAACCTCACACACTGAAACAGTAACCCCCCCCACAAACCTCACACACTGTAAGTGACCCCTCCCCAAACCTCACACACTGTAAGTGACCCCTCCACAAACCTCACACACTGTAACATTGACCCCTCCCCACACCTCACACACTGTAAGTGACCCCTCCCCAAACCTCACACACTGTAAGTGAACCCTCCCCAAACCTCACACACTGTAAGTGACCCCTCCCAAAACCTCACACACTGTAAGTGACCCCTCCCCAAACCTCACACACTGTAAGTAACCCCTCCCCAAACCTCACACACTGTAACAGTGACCCCTCCCCAAACCTCACACACTGTAACAGTGACCCCTCCCCAAACCTCACACACTGTAAGTGACCCCTCCCCAAACCTCACACACTGAAACAGTAACCCCCCCCACAAACCTCACACACTGTAAGTGACCCCTCCCCAAACCTCACACACTGTAAGTGACCCCTCCACAAACCTCACACACTGTAACATTGACCCCTCCCCAAACCTCACACACTGTAAGTGACCCCTCCCCAAACCTCACACACTGTAAGTGAACCCTCCCCAAACCTCACACACTGTAAGTGACCCCTCCACAAACCTCACACACTGTAACAGTGACCCCTCCCCAACCCTCACACACTATAACAGTGATCCCTCCACAAACCTCACACACTGTAAGTGACCACTCCACAAACCTCACACACTGTAACAGTGACCCCTCCCCAACCCTCACACACTATAACAGTGATCCCTCCACAAACCTCACACACTGTAAGTGACCACTCCACAAACCTCACACACTGTAACAGTAACCCCTCCCCAAACCTCACACACTGTAACAGTGACCCCTCCCCAAACCTCACACACTGTAAGTCACCCCTCCCCAATCCTCACACACTGTAACAGTGACCCCTCCCCAAACCTCACACACTGTAAGTGACCCCACCCCAAACCTCACACAATGTAAGTGAACCCTCCCCAAACCTCACACAATGTAACAGTGACCCCTCCCCAAACCTCACACACTGCAAGTGGCCCCTCCACAAACCTCACACCCTGTAACAGTGACCCCTCCCCAAACCTCACACACTATAACAGTGATCACTCCACAAACCTCACACACTGTAAATGACCCCTCCACAAACCTCACACTCTGTAACAGTAACCCCTCCCCAAACCTCACACACTGTAACAGTGACCCCTCCCCAAACCTCACACACTGTAAGTGACCCCTCCCCAAACCTCACACACTGAAACAGTAACCCCCCCCACAAACCTCACACACTGTAAGTGACCCCTCCCCAAACCTCACACACTGTAAGTGACCCCTCCACAAACCTCACACACTGTAACATTGACCCCTCCCCACACCTCACACACTGTAAGTGACCCCTCCCCAAACCTCACACACTGTAAGTGAACCCTCCCCAAACCTCACACACTGTAAGTGACCCCTCCCAAAACCTCACACACTGTAAGTGACCCCTCCCCAAACCTCACACACTGTAAGTAACCCCTCCCCAAACCTCACACACTGTAACAGTGACCCCTCCCCAAACCTCACACACTGTAAGTGACCCCTCCCCAAACCTCACACACTGAAACAGTAACCCCCCCCACAAACCTCACACACTGTAACAGTGACCCCTCCCCAAACCTCACACACTGTAAGTGACCCCTCCACAAACCTCACACACTGTAACATTGACCCCTCCCCAAACCTTACACACTGTAAGTGACCCCTCCCCAAACATCACACACTGTAAGTGAACCCTCCCCAAACCTCACACACTGTAAGTGACCACTCCACAAACCTCACACACTGTAACAGTGACCCCTCCCCAACCCTCACACACTATAACAGTGATCCCTCCACAAACCTCACACACTGTAAGTGACCACTCCACAAACCTCACACACTGTAACAGTAACCCCTCCCCAAACCTCACACACTGTAACAGTGACCCCTCCCCAAACCTCGCACACTGTAAGTCACCCCTCCCCAATCCTCACACACTGTAACAGTGACCCCTCCCCAAACCTCACACACTGTAAGTGACCCCACCCCAAACCTCACACAATGTAAGTGATCCCTCCCCAAACCTCACACAATGTAACAGTGACCCCTCCCCAAACCTCACACACTGCAAGTGGCCCCTCCACAAACCTCACACACTGTAACAGTGACCCCTCCCCAAACCTCACACACTATAAAAGTGATCACTCCACAAACCTCACACACTGTAAATGACCACTCCACAAACCTCACACACTGAAACAGTGACCCCTCCCCAAATCTCACACACTGTAAGTCACCCCTCCCCAAACCTCACACACTGTAACAGTGACCCCTCCCCAAACCTCACACACTGTAAGTGACCCCTCCCCAAACCTCACACACTGTAAGTGACCCCTCCCCAAACCTCACACACTGTAACAGTGACCCCTCCCCAAACCTCACACACTGCAAGTGACCCCTCCACAAACCTCACACACTGTAACAGTAACCCCCCCACAAACCTCACACACTGTAAGTGACCCCTCCCCAAACCTCACACACTGTAAGTGACCACTCCACAAACCTCACACACTGTAACAGTGATCCCTCCCCAAACCTCACACACTGTAACAGTGACCCCTCCCCAAACCTCACACACTGTAAGTGACCCCTCCCCAAACCTCACACACTGTAACAGTGACCCCTCCCCAAACCTCACACACTGTAAGTGACCCCTCCCCAAACCTCACACACTGTAAGTGACCCCTCCCCAAACCTCACACACTGTAACAGTGACCCCTCCCCAAACCTCACACACTGCAAGTGACCCCTCCACAAACCTCACACACTGTAACAGTAACCCCCCCACAAACCTCACACACTGTAAGTGACCCCTCCCCAAACCTCACACACTGTAAGTGACCACTCCACAAACCTCACACACTGTACCAATAACCCCTCCCCAAACCTCAGACACTGTAACAGTGACCCCTCCCCAAACCTCACACACTGTAAGTGACCCCTCCCCAAACCTCACACACTGTAACAGTGATCCCTCCACAAACCTCACACACTGTAACAGTGACCCCTCCCCAAACCTCACACACTGTAAGTGACCCCTCCACAAACCTCACACACTGTAAGTGACCACTCCACAAACCTCACACACCGTAACAGTAACCCCTCCCCAAACCTCACACACTGTAACTGTGACCACTACCAGAAACCTCACACACTGTAACAGTGACCCCTCCCCAAATCTCACACACCGTAACAGTGACCCCTCCCCAAACCTCACACACCGGAAGTGACCACTCCACAAACCTCACACACTGTAACAGTGACCCCTCCACAAACCTCACACACTGTAACAGTGACCCCTCCCCAAACCTCACACACAGTAAGTGACCACTCCACAAACCTCACACACTGTAACAGTAACCCCTACCCAAACCTCACACACTGTAAGTGACCTCTCCACCAAAGCTCACACACTGTAAGTGGCCCCTACCCAAACCTCACACACTGTAAGTGACCCCTCCCCAAACCTCACACACTGTAAGTGACCCCTCCCCAAACCTCACACACTGTAAGTAACCCCTCCCCAAACCGCACACACTGTAACAGTGATCCCTCCCCAAACCTCACACACTGTAAGTGACCACTCCACAAAACTCACACACTGTAACAGTGACCCCTCCCCAAACCTCACACACTATAACAGTGATCACTCCACAAACCTCACACACTGTAAGTGACCACTCCACAAACCTCACACACTGTAACAGTAACCACTCCCCAAACCTCACACACTGAAACAGTGACCCCTCCCCAAATCTCACACACTGTAAGTCACCCCTCCCCAAACCTCACACACTGTAACAGTGACCCCTCCCCAAACCTCACACACTGTAAGTGACCCCTCCCCAAACCTCACACACTGTAAGTGACCCCTCCCCAAACCTCACACACTGCAAGTGACCCCTCCACAAACCTCACACACTGTAACAGTAACACCCCCACAAACCTCACACACTGTAAGTGACCCCTCCCCAAACCTCACACACTGTAAGTGACCACTCCACAAACCTCACACACTGTAACAGTGATCCCTCCCCAAACCTCACACACTGTAACAGTAACCCCTCCCCAAACCTCACACACTGTAACAGTGACCCCTCCCCAAACCTCACACACTGTAACAGTGACCCCTCCACAAACCTCACACACTGTAAGTGACCCCTCCCCAAACCTCACACACCGTAAGTGACCACTACCCAAACCTCACGCACTGTAAGTGACCCCTCCACAAACCTCACACACTGTAGCAGTGACCCCTCCCCAAACCTCACACACTGTAAGTGACCACTCCACAAACCTCACACACTGTAAGAGACCACTCCACAAACCTCACACACTGTAACAGTGACCCCTCCCCAAACCTCACACACTGTAAGTGACCCCTCCCCAAACCTCACACACTGTAACAGTGACCCCTCCCCAAACCTCACACACTGTAAGTGACCCCTCCCCAAACCTCACACACTGTAAGTGACCCCTCCCCAAACCTCACACACTGTAACAGTGACCCCTCCCCAAACCTCACACACTGCAAGTGACCCCTCCACAAACCTCACACACTGTAACAGTAACCCCCCCACAAACCTCAGACACTGTAAGTGACCCCTCCCCAAACCTCACACACTGTAAGTGACCACTCCACAAACCTCACACACTGTAACAGTGATCCCTCCCCAAACCTCACACACTGTAACAGTAACCCCTCCCCAAACCTCACACACTGTAACAGTGACCCCTCCCCAAACCTCACACACTGTAACAGTGACCCCTCCACAAACCTCACACACTGTAAGTGACCCCTCCCCAAACCTCACACACCGTAAGTGACCACTACCTGTGGTGTTGGGTGCTCTGGTGCACAGATGATCCAACACAGTTGTATGTGGTACAACTCTATTTTATTATAACTCTTATAATACAGTTCGTTCTGGATACTCTGCACGTGCTGTCTCCCTGAGTGTGTTTGGCAATAGATGTGTCCTGGTTCTCCTCTGCAGCTAATACTGACCACCAGGTGTCGTGCTCGTGCTTTTTATGTGGTTGGTGTTCTTGTCTGTGATTGGTTGTGATGTTGTGTGCTCTGATTTGCCTGTTGGTGTGTCCATCATGATGTGTGTGTTTGAATATCATGACATCCCCCCTTTTTACAAAGATATGTGCCTACGTGGTAATAAATATGATCGTGTCGTGAGTGCATCTAAGAGTGTGTGTGTGTCGTGTGCAGCATGTGCATATGACGGAACTATGTACATGGGGCGATGTCGGGTGCGTCACATGAACCAAGTTGTACCATAACATAACATAAATGCGAAGGAGAGAAGAAGAAAAAAAAAAAAACTTGAACAGTTGTCCAGTCAGACGACATCTGGAACGATAAACAACAACAGGTTATCATGTAAAGTTGTGCAACTTGTTAAACATATGAACGGTATTATGAGTCCAGTCCAATGGGTGACCGCCTCAAGAATGGGCTGGTCCTCAAGCCGGTTCAGCTGTGGAGATTTGGTTCTGGTGGCGATGGAAGGGGCATGATCCGTGGCATCTCCACGAAGTCATCCTTGGGAACCAGTGGAGGATCCGGCGTGTGCGTACGGTTCAGTTGCGAGCATGGAAGGCGGCGCAAAGCTCGCTGATTGCGCCTACGCACCAATCCATCCGCCCTGCATGCCAGGAACAAGGTGGAGTCTGTTTTCTTTTTATGTTTGTGGTGGACGGCATCTTGTAGCCGATGGGTCGTTGCCATCGAAGTAGCACCATCACTAATATCATGCAAGGCGATGACTGTGCCAGATGTGGAAGTTGGCCGAGACCGTGTACGCTGGTTCCGGCCACCTGCTGTGCCGGAAGGGCGACTCCGCAGAGAAACGTCGAAGCATGTCGCCTTGGAGAGAGAATTGTTGCTCGCATCAACGTCTGGCGATGGCGCGAATTGGTGTGTCCATCTTGGACCGCCGGTGCTGGTTGCCACTGCCGACCCAATGGGACTGCCACGCGATCCATTCCCTGTCGCCGTGGCATCTGCCGTCACCCTGAGCGTGCCATCACCGAGGCCGCGACACCGCCCGTCCGGAGCAAGGTCTGGCGTGCGCAAATCAGAGTCGGCGCTTGGCTGCTCCCCATCTGGAGTCCGGTCTGCCTTCCGTCGATGCCCCCCGTCCGGAGTCCCAACAGGTTCACTGGAGGCAGCCGAGATTCCCTGAAGCTGCACTTCTGGAGTCGGAACATGCAGGAATGCACCAACCAGTGGAGAGGCTCGAGCCATCGAGGGTGGAAGCGGTGCGCCGCCACCGCAGTCGTCAGTGGTCCCACCGTGATCGTCGAGTGCCTCGGTACGCACTAGGCGAGGTCTGTCACCTTGCACCTTTTGCATGGGAAGTGGGATGCTGTCGTCACTCGTCTCACATCCCGTGGATAGATCGTCATTAGCAGCTTGCTGTTCACTAGGGTTGGGTAAATTGTCAGAGTTTTCATCTGGTGGTGCACACCATGTCGGTGGACTGTCATTGTCTTGCCATTGTCCTTCATTTGGGCTTTTCTTCTTTGGAACTTTAAATCTTCCCCCAGACATTGCAGAACCTTGTTTATTACCCCCAAATTCTCCCATATGTATGGTCTCGAATATAGGATCCACTGTTTCTATCGACATTGTACCATTTTCCAAAGAACATTCCGTTTCACTTTTCTTCTCAGGTACCTCATATGTAACTTTGTTTAATGTACATGCCTTCATGGTCTCTGGGTCTGATTTTGCTGGGACTGGCATGGTCACAGTCTCTCTTTTACTGTTCTCAATTGCCCACATTATACTCCCCATACATAACTGCTTAATCACTGGGGTTAGTGTGGTACAATGGATAATCGGGTCGACCTTATCTGCATCTTCACCATTAGTGGAAAGCACACTTGGTTCACTTGAAACTGCTGTGGGTTTTAAATTCGTTATCTGGCTACTCGATGTCGGTGTCCTCAGGATTCTTGCTCCAATGTTCTGCTCAATAATCAGTGGAGTGTGTATAGGTTCAATGCAATTAATGTTCCCCTCCAGGTTTGAAGAGTCATTACTGACTAACTGCTGGTCTCCGAAGTTGGGATTTTGCGGCATTGTGTTGAAGGGAGACATTTGTCCCTGCTGTAGATATGATTCAGGTTGTGTTATTTCCATTACCTGAGGATCAATGTCTTGTCCATTTTTTTGATCCGTACTAAAACACTGGCAATTCTCAGTCTGCTCCTTGCAAGTTAAACATTCAATTAATTTCGTTAGCAAATCCTCAGCATCCTTCTGTGGCCGTGCAGCATTATTAATCTCTGTTCGGCTACAATGATCCTGAAGGTCAGCGCATAAACCTTTTTTCTTCGGGCTTGGACGAGGCGATTCCTTTGGCTTGTCTTCAGTTGGGCTTGAACAGTCTTCAGCGCTGTGCCCTTCATTGTAGCATGAGAGACCGTCATGGTCATGCTGCTGTGTAGTGGAGCATGGTAGGCTGTTATAGCCTTCTCGCTGTTCACGTGAGCATGGCAGACTTGCATCGTCTGCCGCTGGTTGGTCAGGAGAGGTTGCTAGACCCTCATGGTCTTGTTCCTGCAAGGACTGCGCTCTGGAGTCTTGCGTTCCTTCCATCGTGGAGTCCGTCCACGAGCTCTCTGTGGAGGCCTGTGACACTGGAGTCACTTCTTGTTCGTGCAAGGACTGCGCTCTGGAGTCTTGCGTTGCTTCTATCGTGGAGGCTGTCCACGAGCTCTCTGTGGAGTCTTGTGACACTGGAGTCACTTCTTGTCCGTGCAAGGACTGCGCTCTGGAGTCTTGCATTTCTGCAATTGTGGAGTCTGTCCACGAGCTTGCTGTGGAAGCTTGTGACACTGGAGTCACTTCTGGTTCATGCGAGGACTGCACCCTGGAGTCTTGCATGTCTTCTTTCATAGAGTCGGGAACGTTGAGCGGGACGTGGACTACACTCTGTGTGGCAGCAGGGCACTCTCCGTGTGCTTGCACCGCTCCCTGTCTGTTAATGTCAGGCTGCAGCATCATCCGGTACTGATAAGTTGGAACGTCATATCTGCTGGATTGAAGATCCTCAAATCCGAAAAATGAATCCGCATCTGCGTCGGATTCAATGTGGGGGCCGCCAATGTGCAACACGAAAGGTTCGTCCGAGTCATAGATATATAGGACCACGGAGCTATCATTGGGCTCGCGAGGTCCGGAAACCCTGTAAAAATCGTCATCGAAGTATTCAAGGTCTGAATTATCGGCTTGTGCGTAGGTAACTGCTTGTCGGAGGGTTCTTCGGAGGTCAAATTCATCTCCTGGGTCAATTTGCGGCACTGTGCTGTCATTCCAGGTGAGGGAAGGTTGTTTTACAGCTTTAACAGATTTTTGTTTTTTTGATTTGGGACGTTTCCCTTTTAAATTGGATTTGGGACATTTCCCTTTTAAATTGGTGCAGTCTGGGGCCTCTGACATCCTGACGCTCGGTATGTAGCACGTAGGAAGCGACTGCGCATGCTCAGATCGCTGTTCCTTTACAGATGGCCGTTTTCTTGACTGCGCATGCGCAGCGTCTCGCGCATGCGCAAACGAAACTTCCGGTTCTGCGCACTTCTCGCGCAACTGTGCTAGCGTTATACCTTTAGCAAGATGGCCGCCGACCTCGACCCAGCCTTTTCTCAGGCCCGGGATTTCGGGCTCCGGGATCCCAGCCACGAGGTGAGTACTGCAGCTTTTCTTACCTTTAAGTGCCCATTGGATTGCGTATTCTTCACAGTACTTGGAGAATTTGCCCAGGACTGCCTGGTAATCGTACCTTTGCTGCCTCCTGAAGAACCTGAACCTTCTGAATATTTCTCTTGCCCTTGCACCGGAGATGGTGAGGAGAAATTCAATTTTTTCCCTATCATCCAGGTCTTTGAGTTCAGCTGCCACCAGGAACAATTCGAAATTTTGCCGGAATCGCCGCCAGTTTTCGTGGAGGTCGCCGTCGCACTGGAGCGCCTGCGGAACCGGGAGCTTGTACATCATGCCTGGACACTGCTGGTTGTCTCTGTACACTGAGGTATGCTGGCAGGTATCGATCCACTCCTGTACCATGTGGTGTTGGGTGCTCTGGTGCACAGATGAGCCAACACAGTTGTATGTGGTACAACTCTATTTTATTATAACTCTCATAATACAGTTCGTTCTGGATACTCTGCACGTGCTGTCTACCTGAGTGTGTTTGGCAATAGATGTGTCCTGGTTCTCCTCTGCAGCTAATACTGACCACCAGGTGTCGTGCTCGTGCTTTTTATGTGGTTGGTGTTCTTGTCTGTGATTGGTTGTGATGTTGTGTGCTCTGATTTGCCTGTTGGTGTGTCCATCATGATGTGTGTGTTTGAATATCATGACACTACCCAAACCTCACACACTGTAAGTGACCCCTCCACAAACCTCACACACTGTAACAGTGATCCCTCCCCAAACCTCACACATTCTAAGTGACCCCTCCCCAAACCTCACACACTGTAGGTGACCACTCCCCAAACGTCACACACTGTAAGTGACCCCTCCTCAAACCTCACACACTGTAACAGTGACCCCTCCCCAAACCTCACACACTGTAAATGACCACTCCCCAAACCTCACACACTGTAACAGTGACCTCTCCCCAAACCTCACACACTGTAAGTGACCCCTCCCCAAATCTCACACACTGTATCAGTGACTCCTCCCCAAACCTCACACACTGTAAGTGACCCCTCCCCAAACCTCACACACTGTAAGTGACCCCTCCCCTAACCTCACACACTGTAAGTGACCCCTCCCCAAACCTCACACACTGTAAGTGACCCCTCCCCAAACCTCACACACTGTAAGTAACCCCTCCCCAAACCTCACACACTGTAACAGTGATCCCTCCCCAAACCTCACACATTGTAAGTGACCACTCCACAAACCTCACACACTGTAACAGTGACCCCTCCCCAAACCTCACACACTGTAACAGTGATCCCTCCACAAACCTCACACACTGTAAGTGACCACTCCACAAACCTCACACACTGTAACAGTAACCCCTCCCCAAACCTCACACACTGT
This sequence comes from Scyliorhinus torazame, assembly GCF_047496885.1. Classification (NCBI taxonomy): domain Eukaryota; kingdom Metazoa; phylum Chordata; class Chondrichthyes; order Carcharhiniformes; family Scyliorhinidae; genus Scyliorhinus; species Scyliorhinus torazame. The sequence goes on from NC_092708.1 coordinate 307,055,980, forward strand.
AACAGTGACCCCTCCCCAAACCTCACACACTGTAACAGTGACCCCTCCCCAAACCTCACACACTGTAAGTGACCCCTCCCCAAACCTCACACACTGAAACAGTAACCCCCCCCACAAACCCCACACACTGTAAGTGACCCCTCCCCAAACCTCACACACTGTAAGTGACCCCTCCCCAAACCTCACACACTGTAAGTGAACCCTCCCCAAACCTCACACACTGTAAGTAACCCCTCCCCAAACCTCACACACTGTAACAGTGATCCCTCCCCAAACCTCACACACTGTAAGTGACCACTCCACAAACCTCACACACTGTAACAGTGACCCCTCCCCAACCCTCACACACTATAACAGTGATCCCTCCACAACCTCACACACTGTAAGTGACCACTCCACAAACCTCACACACTGTAACAGTAACCCCTCCCCAAACCTCACACACTGTAACAGTGACCCCTCCCCAAACCTCACACACTGTAAGTCACCCCTCCCCAATCCTCACACACTGTAACAGTGACCCCTCCCCAAACCTCACACACTGTAAGTGCCCCCTCCCCAAACCTCACACACTGTAACAGTAACCCCCCCACAAAGCTCACACAGTGTAAGTGACCCCTCCCCAAACCTCACACACTGTAAGTGACCCCTCCACAAACCTCACACTCTGTAACAGTAACCCCTCCCCAAACCTCACACACTGTAACAGTGACCCCTCCCCAAACCTCACACACTGTAACAGTGACCACTCCACAAACCTCACACACTGTAACAGTGACCCCTCCCCAACCCTCACACACTATAACAGTGATCCCTCCACAAACCTCACACACTGTAAGTGACCACTCCACAAACCTCACACACTGTAACAGTAACCCCTCCCCAAACCTCACACACTGTAACAGTGACCCCTCCCTAAACCTCACACACTGTAAGTGACCCCTCCCCAAACCTCACACACTGTAAGTGACCCCTCCACAAACCTCACACTCTGTAACAGTAACCCCTCCCCAAACCTCACACACTGTAACAGTGACCCCTCCCCAAACCTCACACACTGTAACAGTGACCCCTCCACAAAACTCACACACTGTAAGTGACCCCTCCCCAAACCCCACACACTGTAAGTGACCACTCCACAAACCTCACACACTGTAACAGTGATCCCTCCCCAAACCTCACACACTGTAACAGTGACCCCTCCCCAAACCTCACACACTGTAAGTGACCCCACCCCAAACCTCACACACTGTAAGTGACCCCTCCCCAAACCTCACACACTGTAACAGTGACCCCTCCCCAAACCTCACACACTGTAAGTGACCCCTCCCCAAACTTCACACACTGTAACAGTGACCCCTCCCCAAAACTCACACACAGTAAGTGACCCCTCCCCAAACCTCACAAACTGTAACATTGACCCCTCCCCAAACCTCACACACTGTAAGTGACCCATCCCCAAACCTCACACACTGTAAGTGAACCCACCCCAAACCTCACACACTGTAAGTGACCCCTCCCCAAACCTCACACACTGTAAGTGACCCCTCCCCAAACCTCACACACTGTAAGTAACCCCTCCCCAAACCTCACACACTGTAACAGTGATCCCTCCCCAAACCTCACACACTGTAAGTGACCACTCCACAAACCTCACACACTGTAACAGTGTCCCCTCCCCAACCCTCACACACTATAACAGTGATCCCTCCACAAACCTCACACACTGTAACAGTGACCCCTCCCCAAACCTCACACACTGTAAGTGACCCCTCCCCAAACCTCACACACTGTAACAGTGATCCCTCCCCAAACCTCACACACTGTAAGTGACCACTCCACAAACCTCACACACTGTAACAGTGACCCCTCCCCAACCCTCACACACTATAACAGTGATCCCTCCACAAACCTCACACACTGTAAGTGACCACTCCACAAACCTCACACACTGTAACAGTAACCCCTCCCCAAACCTCACACACTGTAACAGTGACCCCTCCCCAAACCTCACACAATGTAAGTCACCCCTCCCCAATCCTCACACACTGTAACAGTGACCCCTCCCCAAACCTCACACACTGTAAGTGACCCCACCCCAAACATCACACACTGTAAGTGACCCCTCCCCAAACATCACACACTGTAACAGTGACCCCTCCCCAAACCTCACACACTGCAAGTGGCCCCTCCACAAACCTCACACACTGTAACAGTGACCCCTCCCCAAACCTCACACACTGTAAGTGACCCCCCCCACAAACCTCACACACTGTAACAGTAACCCCCCCACAAACCTCACACACTGTAAGTGACCCCTCCCCAAACCTCACACACTGTAAGTGACCCCTCCACAAACCTCACACTCTGTAACAGTAACCCCTCCCCAAACCTCACACACTGTAACAGTGACCCCTCCCCAAACCTCACACACTGTAAGTGACCACTCCACAAACCTCACACATTGTAAGTGACCACTCCACAAACCTCACACACTGTAACAGTGACCCCTCCCCAAACCTCACACGCTGTAACAGTGATCCCTCCACAAACCTCACACACTGGAAGTGACCACTCCACAAACCTCACACAATGTAACAGTAACCCCTCCCCAAACCTCACACACTGTAACAGTGACCCCTCCCCAAACCTCACACACTGTAACAGTGACCCCTCCCCAAACCTCACACACTGTAAGTGACCCCTCCCCAAACCTCACACACTGAAACAGTAACCCCCCCCACAAACCTCACACACTGTAAGTGACCCCTCCCCAAACCTCACACACTGTAAGTGACCCCTCCACAAACCTCACACACTGTAACATTGACCCCTCCCCACACCTCACACACTGTAAGTGACCCCTCCCCAAACCTCACACACTGTAAGTGAACCCTCCCCAAACCTCACACACTGTAAGTGACCCCTCCCAAAACCTCACACACTGTAAGTGACCCCTCCCCAAACCTCACACACTGTAAGTAACCCCTCCCCAAACCTCACACACTGTAACAGTGACCCCTCCCCAAACCTCACACACTGTAACAGTGACCCCTCCCCAAACCTCACACACTGTAAGTGACCCCTCCCCAAACCTCACACACTGAAACAGTAACCCCCCCCACAAACCTCACACACTGTAAGTGACCCCTCCCCAAACCTCACACACTGTAAGTGACCCCTCCACAAACCTCACACACTGTAAGTGACCCCTCCCCAAACCTCACACACTGTAAGTGACCCCTCCCCAAACCTCACACACTGTAAGTGAACACTCCCCAAACCTCACACACTGTAAGTGACCACTCCACAAACCTCACACACTGTAACAGTGACCCCTCCCCAACCCTCACACACTATAACAGTGATCCCTCCACAAACCTCACACACTGTAAGTGACCACTCCACAAACCTCACACACTGTAACAGTAACCCCTCCCCAAACCTCACACACTGTAACAGTGACCCCTCCCCAAACCTCACACACTGTAAGTCACCCCTCCCCAATCCTCACACACTGTAACAGTGACCCCTCCCCAAACCTCACACACTGTAAGTGACCCCACCCCAAACCTCACACAATGTAAGTGACCCCTCCCCAAACCTCACACAATGTAACAGTGACCCCTCCCCAAACCTCACACACTGCAAGTGGCCCCTCCACAAACCTCACACACTGTAACAGTGACCCCTCCCCAAACCTCACACACTATAACAGTGATCACTCCACAAACCTCACACACTGTAAATGACCCCTCCACAAACCTCACACTCTGTAACAGTAACCCCTCCCCAAACCTCACACACTGTAACAGTGACCCCTCCCCAAACCTCACACACTGTAAGTGACCACTCCACAAACCTCACACATTGTAAGTGACCACTCCACAAACCTCACACACTGTAACAGTGACCCCTCCCCAAACCTCACACGCTGTAACAGTGATCCCTCCACAAACCTCACACACTGGAAGTGACCACTCCACAAACCTCACACACTGTAACAGTAACCCCTCCCCAAACCTCACACACTGTAACAGTGACCCCTCCGCAAATCTCACACACTGTAACAGTGACCCCTCCCCAAACCTCACACACTGTAAGTGACCCCTCCCCAAACCTCACACACTGAAACAGTAACCCCCCCCACAAACCTCACACACTGTAAGTGACCCCTCCCCAAACCTCACACACTGTAAGTGACCCCTCCACAAACCTCACACACTGTAACATTGACCCCTCCCCACACCTCACACACTGTAAGTGACCCCTCCCCAAACCTCACACACTGTAAGTGAACCCTCCCCAAACCTCACACACTGTAAGTGACCCCTCCCAAAACCTCACACACTGTAAGTGACCCCTCCCCAAACCTCACACACTGTAAGTAACCCCTCCCCAAACCTCACACACTGTAACAGTGACCCCTCCCCAAACCTCACACACTGTAACAGTGACCCCTCCCCAAACCTCACACACTGTAAGTGACCCCTCCCCAAACCTCACACACTGAAACAGTAACCCCCCCCCACAAACCTCACACACTGAAAGTGACCCCTCCCCAAACCTCACACACTGTAAGTGACCCCTCCACAAACCTCACACACTGTAACATTGACCCCTCCCCAAACCTCACACACTGTAAGTGACCCCTCCCCAAACCTCACACACTGTAAGTGAACCCTCCCCAAACCTCACACACTGTAAGTGACCCCTCCACAAACCTCACACACTGTAACAGTGACCCCTCCCCAACACTCACACACTATAACAGTGATCCCTCCACAAACCTCACACACTGTAAGTGACCACTCCACAAACCTCACACACTGTAACAGTCACCCCTCCCCAACCCTCACACACTATAACAGTGATCCCTCCACAAACCTCACACACTGTAAGTGACCACTCCACAAACCTCACACACTGTAACAGTAACCCCTCCCCAAACCTCACACACTGTAACAGTGACCCCTCCCCAAACCTCACACACTGTAAGTCACCCCTCCCCAATCCTCACACACTGTAACAGTGACCCCTCCCCAAACCTCACACACTGTAAGTGACCCCACCCCAAACCTCACACAATGTAAGTGAACCCTCCCAAAACCTCACACAATGTAACAGTGACCCCTCCCCAAACCTCACACACTGCAAGTGGCCCCTCCACAAACCTCACACACTGTAACAGTGACCCCTCCCCAAACCTCACACACTATAACAGTGATCACTCCACAAACCTCACACACTGTAAATGACCCCTCCACAAACCTCACACTCTGTAACAGTAACCCCTCCCCAAACCTCACACACTGTAACAGTGACCCCTCCCCAAACCTCACACACTGTAAGTGACCCCTCCCCAAACCTCACACACTGAAACAGTAACCCCCCCCACAAACCTCACACACTGGAAGTGACCCCTCCCCAAACCTCACACACTGTAAGTGACCCCTCCACAAACCTCACACACTGTAACATTGACCCCTCCCCACACCTCACACACTGTAAGTGACCCCTCCCCAAACCTCACACACTGTAAGTGAACCCTCCCCAAACCTCACACACTGTAAGTGACCCCTCCCAAAACCTCACACACTGTAAGTGACCCCTCCCCAAACCTCACACACTGTAAGTAACCCCTCCCCAAACCTCACACACTGTAACAGTGACCCCTCCCCAAACCTCACACACTGTAAGTGACCCCTCCCCAAACCTCACACACTGAAACAGTAACCCCCCCCACAAACCTCACACACTGTAACAGTGACCCCTCCCCAAACCTCACACACTGTAAGTGACCCCTCCACAAACCTCACACACTGTAACATTGACCCCTCCCCAAACCTCACACACTGTAAGTGACCCCTCCCCAAACCTCACACACTGTAAGTGAACCCTCCCCAAACCTCACACACTGTAAGTGACCACTCCACAAACCTCACACACTGTAACAGTGACCCCTCCCCAACCCTCACACACTATAACAGTGATCCCTCCACAAACCTCACACACTGTAAGTGACCACTCCACAAACCTCACACACTGTAACAGTAACCCCTCCCCAAACCTCACACACTGTAACAGTGACCCCTCCCCAAACCTCGCACACTGTAAGTGACCCCTCCCCAAACCTCACACACTGTAAGTAACCCCTCCCCAAACCTCACACACTGTAACAGTGACCCCTCCCCAAACCTCACACACTGTAAGTGACCCCTCCCCAAACCTCACACACTGAAACAGTAACCCCCCCCACAAACCTCACACACTGTAACAGTGACCCCTCCCCAAACCTCACACACTGTAAGTGACCCCACCCCAAACCTCACACAATGTAAGTGATCCCTCCCCAAACCTCACACAATGTAACAGTGACCCCTCCCCAAACCTCACACACTGCAAGTGGCCCCTCCACAAACCTCACACACTGTAACAGTGACCCCTCCCCAAACCTCACACACTATAACAGTGATCACTCCACAAACCTCACACACTGTAAATGACCACTCCACAAACCTCACACACTGAAACAGTGACCCCTCCCCAAATCTCACACACTGTAAGTCACCCCTCCCCAAACCTCACACACTGTAACAGTGACCCCTCCCCAAACCTCACACACTGTAAGTGACCCCTCCCCAAACCTCACACACTGTAAGTGACCCCTCCCCAAACCTCACACACTGTAACAGTGACCCCTCCCCAAACCTCACACACTGCAAGTGACCCCTCCACAAACCTCACACACTGTAACAGTAACCCCTCCACAAACCTCACACACTGTAAGTGACCCCTCCCCAAACCTCACACACTGTAAGTGACCACTCCACAAACCTCACACACTGTAACAGTGATCCCTCCCCAAACCTCACACACTGTAACAGTGACCCCTCCCCAAACCTCACACACTGTAAGTGACCCCTCCCCAAACCTCACACACTGTAACAGTGACCCCTCCCCAAACCTCACACACTGTAAGTGACCCCTCCCCAAACCTCACACACTGTAAGTGACCCCTCCCCAAACCTCACACACTGTAACAGTGACCCCTCCCCAAACCTCACACACTGCAAGTGACCCCTCCACAAACCTCACACACTGTAACAGTAACCCCCCCACAAACCTCACACACTGTAAGTGACCCCTCCCCAAACCTCACACACTGTAAGTGACCACTCCACAAACCTCACACACTGTACCAATAACCCCTCCCCAAACCTCAGACACTGTAACAGTGACCCCTCCCCAAACCTCACACACTGTAAGTGACCCCTCCCCAAACCTCACACACTGTAACAGTGATCCCTCCACAAACCTCACACACTGTAACAGTGACCCCTCCCCAAACCTCACACACTGTAAGTGACCCCTCCACAAACCTCACACACTGTAAGTGACCACTCCACAAACCTCACACACCGTAACAGTAACCCCTCCCCAAACCTCACACACTGTAACTGTGACCACTACCAGAAACCTCACACACTGTAACAGTGACCCCTCCCCAAATCTCACACACCGTAACAGTGACCCCTCCCCAAACCTCACACACCGTAAGTGACCACTCCACAAACCTCACACACTGTAACAGTGACCCCTCCACAAACCTCACACACTGTAACAGTGACCCCTCCCCAAACCTCACACACAGTATGTGACCACTCCACAAACCTCACACACTGTAACAGTAACCCCTACCCAAACCTCACACACTGTAAGTGACCTCTCCACCAAAGCTCACACACTGTAAGTGGCCCCTACCCAAACCTCACACACTGTAAGTGACCCCTCCCCAAACCTCACACACTGTAAGTGACCCCTCCCCAAACCTCACACACTGTAAGTAACCCCTCCCCAAACCGCACACACTGTAACAGTGATCCCTCCCCAAACCTCACACACTGTAAGTGACCACTCCACAAAACTCACACACTGTAACAGTGACCCCTCCCCAAACCTCACACACTATAACAGTGATCACTCCACAAACCTCACACACTGTAAGTGACCACTCCACAAACCTCACACACTGTAACAGTAACCACTCCCCAAACCTCACACACTGAAACAGTGACCCCTCCCCAAATCTCACACACTGTAAGTCACCCCTCCCCAAACCTCACACACTGTAACAGTGACCCCTCCCCAAACCTCACACACTGTAAGTGACCCCTCCCCAAACCTCACACACTGTAAGTGACCCCTCCCCAAACCTCACACACTGCAAGTGACCCCTCCACAAACCTCACACACTGTAACAGTAACACCCCCACAAACCTCACACACTGTAAGTGACCCCTCCCCAAACCTCACACACTGTAAGTGACCACTCCACAAACCTCACACACTATAACAGTGATCCCTCCCCAAACCTCACACACTGTAACAGTAACCCCTCCCCAAACCTCACACACTGTAACAGTGACCCCTCCCCAAACCTCACACACTGTAACAGTGACCCCTCCACAAACCTCACACACTGTAAGTGACCCCTCCCCAAACCTCACACACCGTAAGTGACCACTACCCAAACCTCACGCACTGTAAGTGACCCCTCCACAAACCTCACACACTGTAGCAGTGACCCCTCCCCAAACCTCACACACTGTAAGTGACCACTCCACAAACCTCACACACTGTAAGTGACCACTCCACAAACCTCACACACTGTAAGTGACCCCTCCCCAAACCTCACACACTGTAACAGTGACCCCTCCCCAAACCTCACACACTGCAAGTGACCCCTCCACAAACCTCACACACTGTAACAGTAACCCCCCCACAAACCTCAGACACTGTAAGTGACCCCTCCCCAAACCTCACACACTGTAAGTGACCACTCCACAAACCTCACACACTGTAACAGTGATCCCTCCCCAAACCTCACACACTGTAACAGTAACCCCTCCCCAAACCTCACACACTGTAACAGTGACCCCTCCCCAAACCTCACACACTGTAACAGTGACCCCTCCACAAACCTCACACACTGTAAGTGACCCCTCCCCAAACCTCACACACCGTAAGTGACCACTACCTGTGGTGTTGGGTGCTCTGGTGCACAGATGATCCAACACAGTTGTATGTGGTACAACTCTATTTTATTATAACTCTTATAATACAGTTCGTTCTGGATACTCTGCACGTGCTGTCTCCCTGAGTGTGTTTGGCAATAGATGTGTCCTGGTTCTCCTCTGCAGCTAATACTGACCACCAGGTGTCGTGCTCGTGCTTTTTATGTGGTTGGTGTTCTTGTCTGTGATTGGTTGTGATGTTGTGTGCTCTGATTTGCCTGTTGGTGTGTCCATCATGATGTGTGTGTTTGAATATCATGACATCCCCCCTTTTTACAAAGATATGTGCCTACGTGGTAATAAATATGATCGTGTCGTGAGTGCATCTCAGAGTGTGTGTGTGTCGTGTGCAGCATGTGCATATGACGGAACTATGTACATGGGGCGATGTCGGGTGCGTCACATGAACCAAGTTGTACCATAACATAACATAAATGCGAAGGAGAGAAGAAGAAAAAAAAAAAAACTTGAACAGTTGTCCAGTCAGACGACATCTGGAACGATAAACAACAACAGGTTATCATGTAAAGTTGTGCAACTTGTTAAACATATGAACGGTATTATGAGTCCAGTCCAATGGGTGACCGCCTCAAGAATGGGCTGGTCCTCAAGCCGGTTCAGCTGTGGAGATTTGGTTCTGGTGGCGATGGAAGGGGCATGATCCGTGGCATCTCCACGAAGTCATCCTTGGGAACCAGTGGAGGATCCGGCGTGTGCGTACGGTTCAGTTGCGAGCATGGAAGGCGGCGCAAAGCTCGCTGATTGCGCCTACGCACCAATCCATCCGCCCTGCATGCCAGGAACAAGGTGGAGTCTGTTTTCTTTTTATGTTTGTGGTGGACGGCATCTTGTAGCCGATGGGTCGTTGCCATCGAAGTAGCACCATCACTAATATCATGCAAGGCGATGACTGTGCCAGATGTGGAAGTTGGCCGAGACCGTGTACGCTGGTTCCGGCCACCTGCTGTGCCGGAAGGGCGACTCCGCAGAGAAACGTCGAAGCATGTCGCCTTGGAGAGAGAATTGTTGCTCGCATCAACGTCTGGCGATGGCGCGAATTGGTGTGTCCATCTTGGACCGCCGGTGCTGGTTGCCACTGCCGACCCAATGGGACTGCCACGCGATCCATTCCCTGTCGCCGTGGCATCTGCCGTCACCCTGAGCGTGCCATCACCGAGGCCGCGACACCGCCCGTCCGGAGCAAGGTCTGGCGTGCGCAAATCAGAGTCGGCGCTTGGCTGCTCCCCATCTGGAGTCCGGTCTGCCTTCCGTCGATGCCCCCCGTCCGGAGTCCCAACAGGTTCACTGGAGGCAGCCGAGATTCCCTGAAGCTGCACTTCTGGAGTCGGAACATGCAGGAATGCACCAACCAGTGGAGAGGCTCGAGCCATCGAGGGTGGAAGCGGTGCGCCGCCACCGCAGTCGTCAGTGGTCCCACCGTGATCGTCGAGTGCCTCGGTACGCACTAGGCGAGGTCTGTCACCTTGCACCTTTTGCATGGGAAGTGGGATGCTGTCGTCACTCGTCTCACATCCCGTGGATAGATCGTCATTAGCAGCTTGCTGTTCACTAGGGTTGGGTAAATTGTCAGAGTTTTCATCTGGTGGTGCACACCATGTCGGTGGACTGTCATTGTCTTGCCATTGTCCTTCATTTGGGCTTTTCTTCTTTGGAACTTTAAATCTTCCCCCAGACATTGCAGAACCTTGTTTATTACCCCCAAATTCTCCCATATGTATGGTCTCGAATATAGGATCCACTGTTTCTATCGACATTGTACCATTTTCCAAAGAACATTCCGTTTCACTTTTCTTCTCAGGTACCTCATATGTAACTTTGTTTAATGTACATGCCTTCATGGTCTCTGGGTCTGATTTTGCTGGGACTGGCATGGTCACAGTCTCTCTTTTACTGTTCTCAATTGCCCACATTATACTCCCCATACATAACTGCTTAATCACTGGGGTTAGTGTGGTACAATGGATAATCGGGTCGACCTTATCTGCATCTTCACCATTAGTGGAAAGCACACTTGGTTCACTTGAAACTGCTGTGGGTTTTAAATTCGTTATCTGGCTACTCGATGTCGGTGTCCTCAGGATTCTTGCTCCAATGTTCTGCTCAATAATCAGTGGAGTGTGTATAGGTTCAATGCAATTAATGTTCCCCTCCAGGTTTGAAGAGTCATTACTGACTAACTGCTGGTCTCCGAAGTTGGGATTTTGCGGCATTGTGTTGAAGGGAGACATTTGTCCCTGCTGTAGATATGATTCAGGTTGTGTTATTTCCATTACCTGAGGATCAATGTCTTGTCCATTTTTTTGATCCGTACTAAAACACTGGCAATTCTCAGTCTGCTCCTTGCAAGTTAAACATTCAATTAATTTCGTTAGCAAATCCTCAGCATCCTTCTGTGGCCGTGCAGCATTATTAATCTCTGTTCGGCTACAATGATCCTGAAGGTCAGCGCATAAACCTTTTTTCTTCGGGCTTGGACGAGGCGATTCCTTTGGCTTGTCTTCAGTTGGGCTTGAACAGTCTTCAGCGCTGTGCCCTTCATTGTAGCATGAGAGACCGTCATGGTCATGCTGCTGTGTAGTGGAGCATGGTAGGCTGTTATAGCCTTCTCGCTGTTCACGTGAGCATGGCAGACTTGCATCGTCTGCCGCTGGTTGGTCAGGAGAGGTTGCTAGACCCTCATGGTCTTGTTCCTGCAAGGACTGCGCTCTGGAGTCTTGCGTTCCTTCCATCGTGGAGTCCGTCCACGAGCTCTCTGTGGAGGCCTGTGACACTGGAGTCACTTCTTGTTCGTGCAAGGACTGCGCTCTGGAGTCTTGCGTTGCTTCTATCGTGGAGGCTGTCCACGAGCTCTCTGTGGAGTCTTGTGACACTGGAGTCACTTCTTGTCCGTGCAAGGACTGCGCTCTGGAGTCTTGCATTTCTGCAATTGTGGAGTCTGTCCACGAGCTTGCTGTGGAAGCTTGTGACACTGGAGTCACTTCTGGTTCATGCGAGGACTGCACCCTGGAGTCTTGCATGTCTTCTTTCATAGAGTCGGGAACGTTGAGCGGGACGTGGACTACGCTCTGTGTGGCAGCAGGGCACTCTCCGTGTGCTTGCACCGCTCCCTGTCTGTTAATGTCAGGCTGCAGCATCATCCGGTACTGATAAGTTGGAACGTCATATCTGCTGGATTGAAGATCCTCAAATCCGAAAAATGAATCCGCATCTGCGTCGGATTCAATGTGGGGGCCGCCAATGTGCAACACGAAAGGTTCGTCCGAGTCATAGTCATATAGGACCACGGAGCTATCATTGGGCTCGCGAGGTCCAGAAACCCTGTAAAAATCGTCATCGAAGTATTCAAGGTCTGAATTATCGGCTTGTGCGTAGGTAACTGCTTGTCGGAGGGTTCTTCGGAGGTCAAATTCATCTCCTGGGTCAATTTGCGGCACTGTGCTGTCATTCCAGGTGAGGGAAGGTTGTTTTACAGCTTTAACAGATTTTTGTTTTTTTGATTTGGGACGTTTCCCTTTTAAATTGGATTTGGGACATTTCCCTTTTAAATTGGTGCAGTCTGGGGCCTCTGACATCCTGACGCTCGGTATGTAGCACGTAGGAAGCGACTGCGCATGCTCAGATCGCTGTTCCTTTACAGATGGCCGTTTTCTTGACTGCGCATGCGCAGCGTCTCGCGCATGCGCAAACGAAACTTCCGGTTCTGCGCACTTCTCGCGCAACTGTGCTAGCGTTATACCTTTAGCAAGATGGCCGCCGACCTCGACCCAGCCTTTTCTCAGGCCCGGGATTTCGGGCTCCGGGATCCCAGCCACGAGGTGAGTACTGCAGCTTTTCTTACCTTTAAGTGCCCATTGGATTGCGTATTCTTCACAGTACTTGGAGAATTTGCCCAGGACTGCCTGGTAATCGTACCTTTGCTGCCTCCTGAAGAACCTGAACCTTCTGAATATTTCTCTTGCCCTTGCACCGGAGATGGTGAGGAGAAATTCAATTTTTTCCCTATCATCCAGGTCTTTGAGTTCAGCTGCCACCAGGAACAATTCGAAATTTTGCCGGAATCGCCGCCAGTTTTCGTGGAGGTCGCCGTCGCACTGGAGCGCCTGCGGAACCGGGAGCTTGTACATCATGCCTGGACACTGCTGGTTGTCTCTGTACACTGAGGTATGCTGGCAGGTATCGATCCACTCCTGTACCATGTGGTGTTGGGTGCTCTGGTGCACAGATGAGCCAACACAGTTGTATGTGGTACAACTCTATTTTATTATAACTCTTATAATACAGTTCGTTCTGGATACTCTGCACGTGCTGTCTACCTGAGTGTGTTTGGCAATAGATGTGTCCTGGTTCTCCTCTGCAGCTAATACTGACCACCAGGTGTCGTGCTCGTGCTTTTTATGTGGTTGGTGTTCTTGTCTGTGATTGGTTGTGATGTTGTGTGCTCTGATTTGCCTGTTGGTGTGTCCATCATGATGTGTGTGTTTGAATATCATGACACTACCCAAACCTCACACACTGTAAGTGACCCCTCCACAAACCTCACACACTGTAGCAGTGACCCCTCCCCAAACCTCACACACTGTAAGTGACCACTCCACAAACCTCACACACTGTAAGTGACCCCTCTCCAAACCTCAACACTGTAAGTGACCACTCCACAAACCTCACACACTGTACCAATAACCCCTCCCCAAACCTCAGACACTGTAACAGTGACCCCTCCCCAAACCACACACTCTGTAAGTGACCCCTCCCCAAACCTCACACACTGTAACAGTGATCCCTCCCCAAACCTCACACACTGTAAGTGACCACTCCACAAACCTCACACACTGTAACAGTGACCCCTCCCCAAAACTCACACACTGTAACTGTGACCCCACCACAAACCTCACACACTGTAACAGTGACCCCTCCCCAAACATCACACACTGTAAGTGACCCCTCCCCAAACCTCACACACTGCAAGTGACCCCTCCACAAACCTCACACACTGTAACAGTAACACCCCCACAAACCTCACACACTGTAAGTGACCCCTCCCCAAACCTCACACACTGTAAGTGACCACTCCACAAACCTCACACACTGTAACAGTGATCCCTCCCCAAACCTCACACACTGTAACAGTAACCCCTCCCCAAACCTCACACACTGTAACAGTGACCCCTCCCCAAACCTCACACACTGTAACAGTGACCCCTCCACAAACCTCACACACTGTAAGTGACCCCTCCCCAAACCTCACACACCGTAAGTGACCACTACCCAAACCTCACGCACTGTAAGTGACCCCTCCACAAACCTCACACACTGTAGCAGTGACCCCTCCCCAAACCTCACACACTGTAAGTGACCACTCCACAAACCTCACACACTGTAAGTGACCACTCCACAAACCTCACACACTGTAACAGTGACCCCTCCCCAAACCTCACACACTGTAAGTGACCCCTCCCCAAACCTCACACACTGTAACAGTGACCCCTCCCCAAACCTCACACACTGTAAGTGACCCCTCCCCAAACCTCACACACTGTAAGTGACCCCTCCCCAAACCTCACACACTGTAACAGTGACCCCTCCCCAAACCTCACACACTGCAAGTGACCCCTCCACAAACCTCACACACTGTAACAGTAACCCCCCCACAAACCTCAGACACTGTAAGTGACCCCTCCCCAAACCTCACACACTGTAAGTGACCACTCCACAAACCTCACACACTGTAACAGTGATCCCTCCCCAAACCTCACACACTGTAACAGTAACCCCTCCCCAAACCTCACACACTGTAACAGTGACCCCTCCCCAAACCTCACACACTGTAACAGTGACCCCTCCACAAACCTCACACACTGTAAGTGACCCCTCCCCAAACCTCACACACCGTAAGTGACCACTACCTGTGGTGTTGGGTGCTCTGGTGCACAGATGATCCAACACAGTTGTATGTGGTACAACTCTATTTTATTATAACTCTTATAATACAGTTCGTTCTGGATACTCTGCACGTGCTGTCTCCCTGAGTGTGTTTGGCAATAGATGTGTCCTGGTTCTCCTCTGCAGCTAATACTGACCACCAGGTGTCGTGCTCGTGCTTTTTATGTGGTTGGTGTTCTTGTCTGTGATTGGTTGTGATGTTGTGTGCTCTGATTTGCCTGTTGGTGTGTCCATCATGATGTATGTGTTTGAATATCATGACATCCCCCCTTTTTACAAAGATATGTGCCTACGTGGTAATAAATATGATCGTGTCGTGAGTGCATCTAAGAGTGTGTGTGTGTCGTGTGCAGCATGTGCATATGACGGAACTATGTACATGGGGCGATGTCGGGTGCGTCACATGAACCAAGTTGTACCATAACATAACATAAATGCGAAGGAGAGAAGAAGAAAAAAAAAAAAACTTGAACAGTTGTCCAGTCAGACGACATCTGGAACGATAAACAACAACAGGTTATCATGTAAAGTTGTGCAACTTGTTAAACATATGAACGGTATTATGAGTCCAGTCCAATGGGTGATCGCCTCAAGAATGGGCTGGTCCTCAAGCCGGTTCAGCTGTGGAGATTTGGTTCTGGTGGCGATGGAAGGGGCATGATCCGTGGCATCTCCACGAAGTCATCCTTGGGAACCAGTGGAGGATCCGGCGTGTGCGTACGGTTCAGTTGCGAGCATGGAAGGCGGCGCAAAGCTCGCTGATTGCGCCTACGCACCAATCCATCCGCCCTGCATGCCAGGAACAAGGTGGAGTCTGTTTTCTTTTTATGTTTGTGGTGGACGGCATCTTGTAGCCGATGGGTCGTTGCCATCGAAGTAGCACCATCACTAATATCATGCAAGGCGATGACTGTGCCAGATGTGGAAGTTGGCCGAGACCGTGTACGCTGGTTCCGGCCACCTGCTGTGCCGGAAGGGTGACTCCGCAGAGAAACGTCGAAGCATGTCGCCTTGGAGAGAGAATTGTTGCTCGCATCAACGTCTGGCGATGGCGCGAATTGGTGTGTCCATCTTGGACCGCCGGTGCTGGTTGCCACTGCCGACCCAATGGGACTGCCACGCGATCCATTCCCTGTCGCCGTGGCATCTGCCGTCACCCTGAGCGTGCCATCACCGAGGCCGCGACACCGCCCGTCCGGAGCAAGGTCTGGCGTGCGCAAATCAGAGTCGGCGCTTGGCTGCTCCCCATCTGGAGTCCGGTCTGCCTTCCGTCGATGCCCCCCGTCCGGAGTCCCAACAGGTTCACTGGAGGCAGCCGAGATTCCCTGAAGCTGCACTTCTGGAGTCGGAACATGCAGGAATGCACCAACCAGTGGAGAGGCTCGAGCCATCGAGGGTGGAAGCGGTGCGCCGCCACCGCAGTCGTCAGTGGTCCCACCGTGATCGTCGAGTGCCTCGGTACGCACTAGGCGAGGTCTGTCACCTTGCACCTTTTGCATGGGAAGTGGGATGCTGTCGTCACTCGTCTCACATCCCGTGGATAGATCGTCATTAGCAGCTTGCTGTTCACTAGGGTTGGGTAAATTGTCAGAGTTTTCATCTGGTGGTGCACACCATGTCGGTGGACTGTCATTGTCTTGCCATTGTCCTTCATTTGGGCTTTTCTTCTTTGGAACTTTAAATCTTCCCCCAGACATTGCAGAACCTTGTTTATTACCCCCAAATTCTCCCATATGTATGGTCTCGAATATAGGATCCACTGTTTCTATCGACATTGTACCATTTTCCAAAGAACATTCCGTTTCACTTTTCTTCTCAGGTACCTCATATGTAACTTTGTTTAATGTACATGCCTTCATGGTCTCTGGGTCTGATTTTGCTGGGACTGGCATGGTCACAGTCTCTCTTTTACTGTTCTCAATTGCCCACATTATACTCCCCATACATAACTGCTTAATCACTGGGGTTAGTGTGGTACAATGGATAATCGGGTCGACCTTATCTGCATCTTCACCATTAGTGGAAAGCACACTTGGTTCACTTGAAACTGCTGTGGGTTTTAAATTCGTTATCTGGCTACTCGATGTCGGTGTCCTCAGGATTCTTGCTCCAATGTTCTGCTCAATAATCAGTGGAGTGTGTATAGGTTCAATGCAATTAATGTTCCCCTCCAGGTTTGAAGAGTCATTACTGACTAACTGCTGGTCTCCGAAGTTGGGATTTTGCGGCATTGTGTTGAAGGGAGACATTTGTCCCTGCTGTAGATATGATTCAGGTTGTGTTATTTCCATTACCTGAGGATCAATGTCTTGTCCATTTTTTTGATCCGTACTAAAACACTGGCAATTCTCAGTCTGCTCCTTGCAAGTTAAACATTCAATTAATTTCGTTAGCAAATCCTCAGCATCCTTCTGTGGCCGTGCAGCATTATTAATCTCTGTTCGGCTACAATGATCCTGAAGGTCAGCGCATAAACCTTTTTTCTTCGGGCTTGGACGAGGCGATTCCTTTGGCTTGTCTTCAGTTGGGCTTGAACAGTCTTCAGCGCTGTGCCCTTCATTGTAGCATGAGAGACCGTCATGGTCATGCTGCTGTGTAGTGGAGCATGGTAGGCTGTTATAGCCTTCTCGCTGTTCACGTGAGCATGGCAGACTTGCATCGTCTGCCGCTGGTTGGTCAGGAGAGGTTGCTAGACCCTCATGGTCTTGTTCCTGCAAGGACTGCGCTCTGGAGTCTTGCGTTCCTTCCATCGTGGAGTCCGTCCACGAGCTCTCTGTGGAGGCCTGTGACACTGGAGTCACTTCTTGTTCGTGCAAGGACTGCGCTCTGGAGTCTTGCGTTGCTTCTATCGTGGAGGCTGTCCACGAGCTCTCTGTGGAGTCTTGTGACACTGGAGTCACTTCTTGTCCGTGCAAGGACTGCGCTCTGGAGTCTTGCATTTCTGCAATTGTGGAGTCTGTCCACGAGCTTGCTGTGGAAGCTTGTGACACTGGAGTCACTTCTGGTTCATGCGAGGACTGCACCCTGGAGTCTTGCATGTCTTCTTTCATAGAGTCGGGAACGTTGAGCGGGACGTGGACTACGCTCTGTGTGGCAGCAGGGCACTCTCCGTGTGCTTGCACCGCTCCCTGTCTGTTAATGTCAGGCTGCAGCATCATCCGGTACTGATAAGTTGGAACGTCATATCTGCTGGATTGAAGATCCTCAAATCCGAAAAATGAATCCGCATCTGCGTCGGAATCAATGTGGGGGCCGCCAATGTGCAACACGAAAGGTTCGTCCGAGTCATAGTCATATAGGACCACGGAGCTATCATTGGGCTCGCGAGGTCCGGAAACCCTGTAAAAATCGTCATCGAAGTATTCAAGGTCTGAATTATCGGCTTGTGCGTAGGTAACTGCTTGTCGGAGGGTTCTTCGGAGGTCAAATTCATCTCCTGGGTCAATTTGCGGCACTGTGCTGTCATTCCAGGTGAGGGAAGGTTGTTTTACAGCTTTAACAGATTTTTGTTTTTTTGATTTGGGACGTTTCCCTTTTAAATTGGATTTGGGACATTTCCCTTTTAAATTGGTGCAGTCTGGGGCCTCTGACATCCTGACGCTCGGTATGTAGCACGTAGGAAGCGACTGCGCATGCTCAGATCGCTGTTCCTTTACAGATGGCCGTTTTCTTGACTGCGCATGCGCAGCGTCTCGCGCATGCGCAAACGAAACTTCCGGTTCTGCGCACTTCTCGCGCAACTGTGCTAGCGTTATACCTTTAGCAAGATGGCCGCCGACCTCGACCCAGCCTTTTCTCAGGCCCGGGATTTCGGGCTCCGGGATCCCAGCCACGAGGTGAGTACTGCAGCTTTTCTTACCTTTAAGTGCCCATTGGATTGCGTATTCTTCACAGTACTTGGAGAATTTGCCCAGGACTGCCTGGTAATCGTACCTTTGCTGCCTCCTGAAGAACCTGAACCTTCTGAATATTTCTCTTGCCCTTGCACCGGAGATGGTGAGGAGAAATTCAATTTTTTCCCTATCATCCAGGTCTTTGAGTTCAGCTGCCACCAGGAACAATTCGAAATTTTGCCGGAATCGCCGCCAGTTTTCGTGGAGGTCGCCGTCGCACTGGAGCGCCTGCGGAACCGGGAGCTTGTACATCATGCCTGGACACTGCTGGTTGTCTCTGTACACTGAGGTATGCTGGCAGGTATCGATCCACTCCTGTACCATGTGGTGTTGGGTGCTCTGGTGCACAGATGAGCCAACACAGTTGTATGTGGTACAACTCTATTTTATTATAACTCTTATAATACAGTTCGTTCTGGATACTCTGCACGTGCTGTCTACCTGAGTGTGTTTGGCAATAGATGTGTCCTGGTTCTCCTCTGCAGCTAATACTGACCACCAGGTGTCGTGCTCGTGCTTTTTATGTGGTTGGTGTTCTTGTCTGTGATTGGTTGTGATGTTGTGTGCTCTGATTTGCCTGTTGGTGTGTCCATCATGATGTGTGTGTTTGAATATCATGACACTACCCAAACCTCACACACTGTAAGTGACCCCTCCACAAACCTCACACACTGTAGCAGTGACCCCTCCCCAAACCTCACACACTGTAAGTGACCACTCCACAAACCTCACACACTGTAAGTGACCCCTCTCCAAACCTCAACACTGTAAGTGACCACTCCACAAACCTCACACACTGTACCAATAACCCCTCCCCAAACCTCAGACACTGTAACAGTGACCCCTCCCCAAACCACACACTCTGTAAGTGACCCCTCCCCAAACCTCACACACTGTAACAGTGATCCCTCCCCAAACCTCACACACTGTAAGTGACCACTCCACAAACCTCACACACTGTAACAGTGACCCCTCCCCAAAACTCACACACTGTAACTGTGACCCAACCACAAACCTCACACACTGTAACAGTGACCCCTCCCCAAACATCACACACTGTAAGTGACCCCTCCACAAACCTCACACACTGTAAGTGACCACTCCACAAACCTCACACACCGTAACAGTAACCCCTCCCCAAACCTCACACACTGTAACTGTGACCACTACCAGAAACCTCACACACTGTAACAGTGACCCCTCCCCAAACCTCACACACCGTAACAGTGACCCCTCCCCAAACCTCACACACCGTAAGTGACCACTCCACAAACCTCACACACTGTAACAGTGACCCCTCCACAAACCTCACACACTGTAACAGTGACTCCTCCCCAAACCTCACACACTGTAACAGTGACCCCTCCCCAAACGTCACACACCGTAAGTGACCACTCCACAAACCTCACACACTGTAACAGTAACCCCTCCCCAAACCTCACACACTGTAACAGTAACCCCTCCCCAAACCTCACACACTTTAAGTGACCACTCCCCAAACCTCACACACTGTAAGTGACCTCTCGCCAAAGCTCACACACTGTAAGTGACCCCTACCCAAACCTCACACACTGTAAGTGACCCCTCCCCAAACCTCACACACTGTAACAGTGACCCCTCCCCAAACCTCACACTGTAAGTGACCACTCCACAAATCTCACACACTGTAAGTGACCCCTCCCCAAACCTCACACACTGTAACAGTGACCCCTCCCCAAACCTCACACACTGTAACAGTGATCCCTCCCCAAACCTCACACACTGTAAGTGACCACTCCACAAACCTCACACACTGTAACAGTAACCCCTCCCCAAACCTCACACACGGAAACAGTGACCCCTCCCCAAACCTCACACACTGTAACTGTGACCCCTCCCCAAACCTCACACACTGTAACAGTGACCCCTCCCCAAACCTCACACACTGTAAGTGAACACTCCACTACCCTCACACTCTGTAACAGTAACCCCTCCCCAAACCTCACACACTGTAAGTGACCACTCCACAAACCTCACACAATGTAACAGTGACCCCTACCCAAACCTCACCAACTGTAACAGTGACCCCTCCCCAAACCTCACACACTGTAAGTGACCCCTCCCCAAACCTCACACACTGTAAGGGACCCCTCCCCAAACCTCACACACTGTAAGTGACCCCTGCCTAAACCTCACACTGTAAGTGACCCCTCCCCAAACCTCACACACTGTAAGTGACCCCTCCACAAACCTCACACACTGTATGTGAACCCTCCCCAAACCTCACACACTGTAACAGTGACCCCTCCCCAAACCTCACACACTGTAAGTGACCCCTCATCAAACCTCACACACTGTCACAGTAACCCCTCCCCAAACTTCACACACTGTAAGTGACCCCTCCTCAAACCTCACACACTGTCACAGTAACCCCTCCCCAAACTTCACACACTGTAAGTGACCCCTCCCCAAACCTCACACACTGTAACAGTGACCCCTCCCCAAACCTCACACACTGTAAGTGACCCCTCCCCAAACCTCACACACTGTAAGTGACCCCTCCCCAAACCTCACACACTGTAAGAGACCCCTCCACAAACCTCACAAACTGTAACAGTGACCCCTCCCCAAACCTCACACACTGTAACAGTGACCCCTCCCCAAACCTCACACACTGTAATAGTGACCCCTCCCCAAACCTCACACACTGTAAGCGACCCCTCCACAAACCTCACACACTGTAACAGTAACCCCTAGCCAAACCACACACACTGGAAGTGACCCCTCCCCAAACCTCACACACTGTAAGTGACCCCACACCAAACCTCACACACTGTCACAATAACCCCTCCCCAAACCTCACACACTGTAACAGTAACCCCTCCCCAAACCTCACACACTGTAAGTGACCCCTCCCCAAACCTCACACACTGTAATAGAAGCCTCCACAAACCTCACACACTGTAACAGTGACACCTCCCCAAACCTCACACACTGTAAGTGACCCCTCCCGAAACCTCACACACTGTAATAGTGACCCCTCCCCAAACCTCACACGCTGTAAGCGACCCCTCCAAAAACCTCATCACTGTAACAGTGACCCCTCCTCAAACCTCACACACTGTAAGTGACCCCTATCCAAACCTCACACACTGTAAGTGACTCCTGCCCAAACCTCACACACTGTAAGTGACCCCTACCCAAACCTCACACACTGTAACAGTGACCCCTCCCCAAACCTCACACACTGTAACAGTGACCCCTCCCCAAACCTCACACACTGTAAGTGACCCCTCCACAAACCTCACACTCTGTAACAGTAACCCCTCCCCAAACCTCACACACTGTAAGTGACCACTCCACAAACCTCACACAATGTAACAGTGACCCCTCCCCAAACCTCACACACTGTAACAGTGACCCCTCCCCAAACCTCACACACTGTAAGCGACCCCTCCACAAACCTCACACACTGTAACAGCAACCCCTCCCCAAACCTCACACACTGTAAGTGACCCCTACCCAAACCTCACACACTGTAAGTGACCCCACCCCAAACCTCACACAGTGTCACAATAACCCCTCCCCAAACCTCACACACTGTAAGTGACCCCACCCCAAACCTCGCACACTGTAACAGTAACCCCTCGCCAAACCTCACACACTGAAAGTGACCCCTCCCCAAACCTCACACACTGTAAGTGACCACTCCACAAACCTCACACAATGTAACAGTGACCCCTCCCCAAACCTCACACACTGTAACAGTGACCCCTCCCCAAACCTCACACACTGTAAGCGACCCCTCCACAAACCTCACACACTGTAACAGCAACCCCTCCCCAAACCTCACACACTGTAAGTTACACCTACCCAAACCTCACACACTGTAAGTGACCCCACCCCAAACCTCACACAGTGTCACAATAACCCCTCCCCAAACCTCACACACTGTAAGTGACCACTCCACAAACCTCACACAATGTAACAGTGACCCCTCCCCAAACCTCACCAACTGTAACAGTGACCCCTCCCCAAACCTCACACACTGTAAGTGACCCCTCCCCATATCTCACACACTGTAAGGGACCCCTCCCCAAACCTCACACACTGTAAGTGACCCCTGCCTAAACCTCACACACTGTAAGTGACCCCTCCCCAAACCTCACACACTGTAAGTGATCCCTCCACAAACCTCACACACTGTACGTGAACCCTCCCCAAACCTCACACACTGTAACAGTGACCCCTCCCCAAACCTCACACACTGTAAGTGACCCCTCATCAAACCTCACACACTGTCACAGTAACCCCTCCCCAAACTTCACACACTGTAAGTGACCCCTCCTCAAACCTCACACACTGTCACAGTAACCCCTCCCCAAACTTCACACACTGTAAGTGACCCCTCCCCAAACCTCACACACTGTAACAGTGACCCCTCCCCAAACCTCACACACTGTAAGTGACCCCTCCCCAAACCTCATACACTGTAAGTGACCCCTCCCCAAACCTCACACACTGTAAGAGACCACTCCACAAACCTCACAAACTGTAACAGTGACCCCTCCCCAAACCTCACACACTGTAACAGTGACCCCTCCCCAAACCTCACACACTGTAATAGTGACCCCTCCCCAAACCTCACACACTGTAAGCGACCCCTCCACAAACCTCACACACTGTAACAGTAACCCCTCGCCAAACCACACACACTGGAAGTGACCCCTCCCCAAACCTCACACACTGTAAGTGACCCCACACCAAACCTCACACACTGTCACAATAACCCCTCCCCAAACCTCACACACTGTAACAGTAACCCCTCCCCAAACCTCACACACTGTAAGTGACCCCTCCCCAAACCTCACACACTGTAATAGACGCCTCCACAAACCTCACACACTGTAACAGTGACACCTCCCCAAACCTCACACACTGTAAGTGACCCCTCCCGAAACCTCACACACTGTAATAGTGACCCCTCCCCAAACCTCACACACTGTAAGCGACCCCTCCACAAACCTCACACACTGTAACAGTGACCCCTCCTCAAACCTCACACACTGTAAGTGACCCCTATCCAAACCTCACACACTGTAAGTGACTCCTGCCCAAACCTCACACACTGTAAGTGACCCCTACCCAAACCTCACACACTGTAACAGTGACCCCTCCCCAAACCTCACACACTGTAACAGTGACCCCTCCCCAAACCTCACACACTGTAAGTGACCCCTCCACAAACCTCACACTCTGTAACAGTAACCCCTCCCCAAACCTCACACACTGTAAGTGACCACTCCACAAACCTCACACAATGTAACAGTGACCCCTCCCCAAACCTCACACACTGTAAGCGACCCCTCCACAAACCTCACACACTGTAACAGCAACCCCTCCCCAAACCTCACACACTGTA
Source organism: Scyliorhinus torazame (assembly GCF_047496885.1). Lineage (NCBI taxonomy): Eukaryota > Metazoa > Chordata > Chondrichthyes > Carcharhiniformes > Scyliorhinidae > Scyliorhinus > Scyliorhinus torazame. The sequence goes on from NC_092708.1 coordinate 307,080,312, forward strand.
AGTGACCCCTACCCAAACCTCACGCACTGTAAGTGACCCCACCCCAAACCTCACACAGTGTCACAATAACCCCTCCCCAAACCTCACACACTGTAAGTGACCCCACCCCAAACCTCGCACACTGTAACAGTAACCCCTCCCCAAACCTCACACACTGAAAGTGACACCTCCCCAAACCTCACACACTGTAATAGACGCCTCCACAAACCTCACACACTGTAACAGTGACCCCTCCCCAAACCTCACACACTGTAACAGTGACCCCTCCCCAAACCTCACAGACTGTAACAGTGACCCCTCCCGAAACCTCACACACTGTAATAGTGACCCCTCCCCAAACCTGACACACTGTAAGCGACCCCTCCACAAACCTCACACACTGTAACAGTAACCCCTCCCCAAACCACACACACTGTAAGTGACCCCTCCCCAAACCTCACACACTGTAAGTGACCCCTCCCCAAACCTCACACACTGTAATAGACCCCTCCCCAAACCTCACACACTGTAACTGTGACCCCTCCACAAACCTCACACACTGTAACAGTGAACCCTCCCCAAACATCACACACTGTAAGTGACCCCTCCACAAACCTCACACACTGTAAGTGACCACTCCACAAACCTCACACACCGTAACAGTAACCCCTCCCCAAACCTCACACACTGTAACTGTGACCACTACCAGAAACCTCACACACTGTAACAGTGACCCCTCCCCAAACCTCACACACCGTAACAGTGACCCCTCCCCAAACGTCACACACCGTAAGTGACCACTCCACAAACCTCACACACTGTAACAGTGACCCCTCCACAAACCTCACACACTGTAACAGTGACCCCTCCCCAAACATCACACACTGTAACAGTGGCCCCTCCCCAAACCTCACACACCGTAAGTGACCACTCCACAAACCTCACACACTGTAACAGTAACCCCTCCCCAAACCTCACACACTGTAACAGTATCCCCTCCCCAAACCTCACACACTTTAAGTGACCACTCCCCAAACCTCACACACTGTAAGTGACCTCTCCCCAAAGCTCACACACTGTAAGTGACCCCTACCCAAACCTCACACACTGTAAGTGACCCCTCCCCAAACCTCACACACTGTAACAGTGACCCCTCCCCAAACCTCACACTGTAAGTGACCACTCCACAATCTCACACACTGTAAGTGACCCCTCCCCAAACCTCACACACTGTAACAGTGACCCCTCCCCAAACCTCACACACTGTAACAGTGATCCCTCCCCAAACCTCACACACTGTAAGTGACCACTCCACAAACCTGACACACTGTAACAGTAACCCCTCCCCAAACCTCACACACGGAAACAGTGACCCCTCCCCAAACCTCACACACTGTAACTGTGACCCCTCCCCAAACCTCACACACTGTAACAGTGACCCCTCCCCAAACCTCACACACTGTAAGTGAACACTCCACTACCCTCACACTCTGTAACAGTAACCCCTCCCCAAACCTCACACACTGTAAGTGACCACTCCACAAACCTCACACAATGTAACAGTGACCCCTCCCCAAACCTCGCGCACTATAAGTGACCCCTCCCCAAACCTCACACACTGTAACAGTGACCCCTCCCCAAACCTCACACACTGTAAGTGAACACTCCACTACCCTCACACTCTGTAACAGTAACCCCTCCCCAAACCTCACACACTGTAAGTGACCACTCCACAAACCTCACACAATGTAACAGTGACCCCTCCCCAAACCTCGCGCACTGTAAGTGACCCCTCCCCAAACCTCACACACTGTAACAGTGACCCCTCCCCAAACCTCACCAACTGTAACAGTGACCCCTCCCCAAACCTCACACACTGTAAGTGACCCCTACCTAAACCTCACACACTGTAAGTGACCCCTACCCAAACCTCACATACTGTAAGTGACCCCTCCACAAACCTCACACACTGTACGTGACCCCTCCCCAAACCTCACACACTGTAACAGTGACCCCTCCCCAAACCTCACACACTGTAAGTGACCCCTCCTCAAACCTCACACACTGTCACAGTAACCCCTCCCCAAACTTCACACACTGTAAGTGACCCCACCTCAAACCTCACACACTGTCACAGTAACCCCTCCCCAAACTTCACACACTGTAAGTGACCCCTCCCCAAAACTCACACACTGTAACAGTGACCCCTCCCCAAACCTCACACACTGTAAGTGACCCCTCCCCAAACCTCACACACTGTAAGTGACCCCTCCCCAAACCTCACACACGAGAAGAGTCCCCTCCACAAACCTCACAAACTGTAACAGTGACCCCTCCCCAAACCTCACACACTGTAACAGTGACCCCTCCCCAAACCTCACACACTGCAATAGTGACCCCTCCCCAAACCTCACACACTGTAAGCGACCCCTCCACAAACCTCACACACTGTAAGTGACCCCTCCCCAAACCTCACACACTGTAAGTGACCCCACCCCAAACCTCGCACACTGTAACAGTAACCCCTCCCCAAACCTCACACACTGAAAGTAACCCCTCCCCAAACCTCACACACTGTAATAGACGCCTCCACAAACCTCACACACTGTAACAGTGACCCCTCCCCAAACCTCACACACTGTAACAGTGACCCCTCCCGAAACCTCACACACTGTAATAGTGACCCCTCCCCAAACCTCACACACTGTAAGCGACCCCTCCACAAACCTCACACACTGTAACAGTAACCCCTCCCCAAACCACACACACTGTAAGTGACCCCTCCCCAAACCTGACACACTGTAAGTGACCCCACCCCAAACCTCGCACACTGTAACAGTAACCCCTCGCCAAACCTCACACACTGAAAGTGACCCCTCCCCAAACCTCACACACTGTAAGTGACCACTCCACAAACCTCACACAATGTAACAGTGACCCCTCCCCAAACCTCACACACTGTAACAGTGACCCCTCCCCAAACCTCACACACTGTAAGCGACCCCTCCACAAACCTCACACACTGTAACAGCAACCCCTCCCCAAACCTCACACACTGTAAGTTACACCTACCCAAACCTCACACACTGTAAGTGACCCCACCCCAAACCTCACACAGTGTCACAATAACCCCTCCCCAAACCTCACACACTGTAAGTGACCACTCCACAAACCTCACACAATGTAACAGTGACCCCTCCCCAAACCTCACCAACTGTAACAGTGACCCCTCCCCAAACCTCACACACTGTAAGTGACCCCTCCCCATATCTCACACACTGTAAGGGACCCCTCCCCAAACCTCACACACTGTAAGTGACCCCTGCCTAAACCTCACACACTGTAAGTGACCCCTCCCCAAACCTCACACACTGTAAGTGATCCCTCCACAAACCTCACACACTGTACGTGAACCCTCCCCAAACCTCACACACTGTAACAGTGACCCCTCCCCAAACCTCACACACTGTAAGTGACCCCTCATCAAACCTCACACACTGTCACAGTAACCCCTCCCCAAACTTCACACACTGTAAGTGACCCCTCCTCAAACCTCACACACTGTCACAGTAACCCCTCCCCAAACTTCACACACTGTAAGTGACCCCTCCCCAAACCTCACACACTGTAACAGTGACCCCTCCCCAAACCTCACACACTGTAAGTGACCCCTCCCCAAACCTCATACACTGTAAGTGACCCCTCCCCAAACCTCACACACTGTAAGAGACCACTCCACAAACCTCACAAACTGTAACAGTGACCCCTCCCCAAACCTCACACACTGTAACAGTGACCCCTCCCCAAACCTCACACACTGTAATAGTGACCCCTCCCCAAACCTCACACACTGTAAGCGACCCCTCCACAAACCTCACACACTGTAACAGTAACCCCTCGCCAAACCACACACACTGGAAGTGACCCCTCCCCAAACCTCACACACTGTAAGTGACCCCACACCAAACCTCACACACTGTCACAATAACCCCTCCCCAAACCTCACACACTGTAACAGTAACCCCTCCCCAAACCTCACACACTGTAAGTGACCCCTCCCCAAACCTCACACACTGTAATAGACGCCTCCACAAACCTCACACACTGTAACAGTGACACCTCCCCAAACCTCACACACTGTAAGTGACCCCTCCCGAAACCTCACACACTGTAATAGTGACCCCTCCCCAAACCTCACACACTGTAAGCGACCCCTCCACAAACCTCACACACTGTAACAGTGACCCCTCCTCAAACCTCACACACTGTAAGTGACCCCTATCCAAACCTCACACACTGTAAGTGACTCCTGCCCAAACCTCACACACTGTAAGTGACCCCTACCCAAACCTCACACACTGTAACAGTGACCCCTCCCCAAACCTCACACACTGTAACAGTGACCCCTCCCCAAACCTCACACACTGTAAGTGACCCCTCCACAAACCTCACACTCTGTAACAGTAACCCCTCCCCAAACCTCACACACTGTAAGTGACCACTCCACAAACCTCACACAATGTAACAGTGACCCCTCCCCAAACCTCACACACTGTAACAGTGACCCCTCCCCAAACCTCACACACTGTAAGCGACCCCTCCACAAACCTCACACACTGTAACAGCAACCCCTCCCCAAACCTCACACACTGTAAGTGACCCCTACCCAAACCTCACACACTGTAAGTGACCCCACCCCAAACCTCACACAGTGTCACAATAACCCCTCCCCAAACCTCACACACTGTAAGTGACCCCACCCCAAACCTCGCACACTGTAACAGTAACCCCTCCCCAAACCTCACACACTGAAAGTGACACCTGCCCAAACCTCACACACTGTAATAGACGCCTCCACAAACCTCACACACTGTAACAGTGACCCCTCCCCAAACCTCACACACTGTAACAGTGACCCCTCACCAAACCTCACAGACTGTAACAGTGACCCCTCCCGAAACCTCACACACTGTAATAGTGACCCCTCCCCAAACCACACACACTGTAAGTGACCCCTCCCCAAACCTCACACACTGTAAGTGACCCCTCCCCAAACCTCACACACTGTAATAGACCCCTCCCCAAACCTCACACACTGTAACTGTGACCCCTCCACAAACCTCACACACTGTAACAGTGACCCCTCCCCAAACATCACACACTGTAAGTGACCCCTCCACAAACCTCACACACTGTAAGTGACCACTCCACAAACCTCACACACCGTAACAGTAACCCCTCCCCAAACCTCACACACTGTAACTGTGACCACTACCAGAAACCTCACACACTGTAACAGTGACCCCTCCCCAAACCTCACACACCGTAACAGTGACCCCTCCCCAAACGTCACACACCGTAAGTGACCACTCCACAAACCTCACACACTGTAACAGTGACCCCTCCACAAACCTCACACACTGAAACAGTGACCCCTCCCCAAACATCACACACTGTAACAGTGACCCCTCCCCAAACCTCACACACCGTAAGTGACCACTCCACAAACCTCACACACTGTAACAGTAACCCCTCCCCAAACCTCACACACTGTAACAGTAACCCCTCCCCAAACCTCACACACTTTAAGTGACCACTCCCCAAACCTCACACACTGTAAGTGACCTCTCCCCAAAGCTCACACACTGTAAGTGACCCCTCCCCAAACCTCACACACTGTAACAGTGACCCCTCCCCAAACCTCACACTGTAAGTGACCACTCCACAATCTCACACACTGTAAGTGACCCCTCCCCAAACCTCACACACTGTAACAGTGACCCCTCCCCAAACCTCACACACTGTAACAGTGATCCCTCCCCAAACCTCACACACTGTAAGTGACCACTCCACAAACCTGACACACTGTAACAGTAACCCCTCCCCAAACCTCACACACGGAAACAGTGACCCCTCCCCAAACCTCACACACTGTAACTGTGACCCCTCCCCAAACCTCACACACTGTAACAGTGACCCCTCCCCAAACCTCACACACTGTAAGTGAACACTCCACTACCCTCACACTCTGTAACAGTAACCCCTCCCCAAACCTCACACACTGTAAGTGACCACTCCACAAACCTCACACAATGTAACAGTGACCCCTCCCCAAACCTCGCGCACTATAAGTGACCCCTCCCCAAACCTCACACACTGTAACAGTGACCCCTCCCCAAACCTCACACACTGTAAGTGAACACTCCACTACCCTCACACTCTGTAACAGTAACCCCTCCCCAAACCTCACACACTATAAGTGACCACTCCACAAACCTCACACAATGTAACAGTGACCCCTCCCCAAACCTCGCGCACTGTAAGTGACCCCTCCCCAAACCTCACACACTGTAACAGTGACCCCTCCCCAAACCTCACCAACTGTAACAGTGACCCCTCCCCAAACCTCACACACTGTAAGTGACCCCTCCCCAAACCTCACACACTGTAGGGGACCCCTCCCCAAACCTCACACACTGTAAGTGACCCCTACCTAAACCTCACACACTGTAAGTGACCCCTACCCAAACCTCACATACTGTAAGTGACCCCTCCACAAACCTCACACACTGTACGTGACCCCTCCCCAAACCTCACACACTGTAACAGTGACCCCTCCCCAAACCTCACACACTGTAAGTGACCCCTCCTCAAACCTCACACACTGTCACAGTAACCCCTCCCCAAACTTCACACACTGTAAGTGACCCCTCCTCAAACCTCACACACTGTCACAGTAACCCCTCCCCAAACTTCACACACTGTAAGTGACCCCTCCCCAAAACTCACACACTGTAACAGTGACCCCTCCCCAAACCTCACACACTGTAAGTGACCCCTCCCCAAACCTCACACACTGTAAGTGACCCCTCCCCAAACCTCACACACTATAAGAGTCCCCTCCACAAACCTCACAAACTGTAACAGTGACCCCTCCCCAAACCTCACACACTGTAACAGTGACCCCTCCCCAAACCTCACACACTGCAATAGTGACCCCTCCCCAAACCTCACACACTGTAAGCGACCCCTCCACAAACCTCACACACTGTAAGTGACCCCTCCCCAAACCTCACACACTGTAAGTGACCCCACCCCAAACCTCGCACACTGTAACAGTAACCCCTCCCCAAACCTCACACACTGAAAGTAACCCCTCCCCAAACCTCACACACTGTAATAGACGCCTCCACAAACCTCACACACTGTAACAGTGACCCCTCCCCAAACCTCACACACTGTAACAGTGACCCCTCCCGAAACCTCACACACTGTAATAGTGACCCCTCCCCAAACCTCACACACTGTAAGCGACCCCTCCACAAACCTCACACACTGTAACAGTAACCCCTCCCCAAACCACACACACTGTAAGTGACCCCTCCCCAAACCTGACACACTGTAAGTGACCCCACCCCAAACCTCGCACACTGTCACAATAACCCCTCCCCAAACCTCACACACTGTAACAGTAACCCCTCCCCAAACCTCACACACTGTAACAGTGACCCATCCCCATACCTCACACACTGTAACAGTGACCCCTCCCCAAACCTCGCACACTGTAAAAGTGACCCTTCCCCAAACCTCACACACTGTAAGTGACCCCTCCACAAACCTCACACACTGTAAGTGACCCCTACCCAAACCTCACACACTGTAACAGTGATCCCTCCCCAAACCTCACACACTGTAACAGTGACCCCTCCCCAAACCTCACACACTGTAACAGTGAACCCTCCCCAAACCTCACACACTGTAAGTGACCCATCCCCATACCTCACACACTGTAAGTGACCCCTTCCCAAACCTCACACACTGTAAGTGACCCCTCCAGAAACCTCACACACTGTAAGTGACCCCTCCCCAAACGTCACACACTGTAACAGTGACCCCTCCTCAAACCTCACACACTGTAACAGTGACCCCTCCCCAAACCTCACACGCTGTAACAGTGACCCCTCCCCAAACCTCACACACTGTAAGTGACCCCTCCTCAAACCTCACACACTGTCACAGTAGCCCCTCCCCAAACTTCACACCCTGTAACAGTGACCCCTCCCCAAACCTCACACACTGTAACACTGACCCCTCCCCAAACATCACACACTGTAAGTGACCCGTCCCCAAACCTCACAGATTGTAAGTGACCCCTCCCCAAACCTCACACACTGTAAGTGACCCCTCCACAAACCTCACACACTGTAACAGTGATCCCTCCCTAAACCACACACACTGTAACTGTGCCCCCTCCCCCAACCTCACACACTGTAACAGTAACCCCTCCCCAAACCACACACACTGTAAGTGATCCCTCCCCAAACCTCACACACTGTAAATGACCCCTCCCCAAACCTCACACACTGTAACAGTGACCCCTCCCCAAACCTCACACACTGTAAGTGACCCCTCCCCAAACCTCACACACTGTAACAGTGACCCCTCCCCAAACCTCACACACTGTAACAGTGACCCCTCCCCAAACCTCACACACTGTAAGTGACCCCTCCCCAAACCTCACACACTGTAACAGTGACCCCTCCACAAACCTCACACACTGTAAGTGACCCCTCCCCAAACCTCACACACTGTAAGTGACCCCTCCCCAAACCTCACACACTGTACATGACCCCTCCTCAAACCTCACACACTGTAACAGTGACCCCTCCCCAAACCTCACAAACTGTATGTGACCCCTCCACAAACCTCACACACTGTAAGTGACCACTCCCCAAACCTCACACACTGTAACAGTGACCCCTCCCCAAACCTCACACACTGTAAGTGACCCCTCCCCAAACCTCACACACTGTAAGTGACCCCTCCCCAAACCTCACACACTGTAAGTGACCACTCCCCAAACCTCACACACTGTAAGTGACCCCTCCCCAAACCTCACACACTGTAAGTGACCCCTCCCCAAACCTCACACACTGTAAGTGACCCCTCCCCAAACCTCACACACTGTAAGTGACCCCTCACCAAACCTCACACACAGTAACAGTGACCCCTCCCCAAACCTCACACACTGTAACAGTAACCCCTCCCCAAACCTCACACAATGTAAGTGACCCCTCCTCAAACCTCACACACTGTAACAGTGACCCCTCCCCAAACCTCACACACTGTAAGTGACCCCTTCTCAAACCTCACACACTGTTAGTGACCCCTCCCCAAACCTCACACACTGTAACAGTGACCCTCCCCAAACCTCACACACTGTAAGTGACCCCTCCCCAAACCTCACACACTGTAAGTGACCCCTCCCCAAACCTCACACACTGTAACAGTGACCCCTCCCCAAACCTCATACACTGTAAGTGACCCCTCCCCAAACCTCACACACCGTAACAGTGACCCCTCCCCAAACCTCACACACTGTAAGTGACCCACCCCCCAAACCTCACACACTGTAAGTGACCCCTCCCCAAACCTCACACACTGTAAGTGACACCTCCCCAAACCTCACACACTGTAAGTAACCCCTCCCCAAACCTCACACACTGTAACAGTGACCCCTCCCCAAACCTCACACACTGTAAGTGACCCCTCCCCAAACCTCACACACTGTAAGTGACCCCTCCCCAAACCTCACACACTGTAAGTGACCCCTCCCCAAACCTCACACACTGTAGGTGACCCCTGCACAAACCTCACACACTGTAAGTGAACACTCCACAAACCTCACACACTGTAAGTGACCCCTCCTCAAACCTCACACACTGTAACAGTGACCCCTCCCCAAACCTCACACACTGTAAGTGACCCTTCCACAAACCTCACACACTGTAAGTGACCCCTCCCCAAACCTCACACACTATAAGTGACCCCTCCCCAAACCTCACACACTGTAACAGTAACTCCTCCCCAAAACCTCACACACTGTAAGTGACCCCTCCCCAAACCTCACACACTGTAAGTTACCCCTCCTCAAACCTCACACACTATAAGTGACCCCTCCCCAAACCTCACACACTGTAAGTGACCCCTCCCCAAACCTCACACACTGTAAGTGACCCCTCCTCAAACCTCACACACAGTAAGTGACCCCTCCCCAAACCTCACACACTGGAAGTGACCACTCCACAAACCTCACACACTGTAAGTGACCCCTCCTCAAACCTCACACACTGTAACAGTGACCCCTCCCCAAACCTCACACACTGTAAGTAACCCCTCCCCAAACCACACACACTGTAAGTGACCCCTCCCCAAACCTCACACACTGTAATTGACCCCTCCCCTAACCTCACACACTGTAACAGTGACCCCTCCCCAAACCTCTCACACTGTAACAGTTACCCCTCCCCAAACCTCACACACTGTAAGTGACCCCTCCCCAAACCTCACACACTGTAAGTGACCCCTCCCCAATCTTCACACACTGTAAGTGACCCCTCCCCAAACCTCACACAATGTAACAGTGACCCCTCCCCAAACCTCACACACTGTAACAGTAACCCCTCCACTAACCTCACACACTGTAACAGTGACCCCTCCCCAAACCTCACACACTGTAAGTTACCCCTCCCCAAACCTCACACACTGTAACAGTGACCCCTCCCCAAACCTCACACACTGTAAGTGACCCCTCCCCAAACCTCACACACTGTAGGTGACCCCTGCACAAACATCACACACTGTAAGTGAACACTCCACAAACCTCACACTCTGTAACAGTAACCCCTCCCCAAACCTCACACACTGTAAGTGACCCCTCCCCAAACCTCACACACTGTAAGTTACCCCTCCTCAAACCTCACACACTATAAGTGACCCCTCCCCAAACCTCACACACTGTAACAGTGACCCCTCCCCAAACCTCTCACACTGTAACAGTTACCCCTCCCCAAACCTCACACACTGTAAGTGACCCCTCCCCAAACCTCACACACTGTAAGTGACCCCTCCCCAAACCTCACACACTGTAAGTGACCCCTCCTCAAACCTCACACACTGTAAGTGACCCCTCCCCAAACCTCACACACTGTAAGTGACCACTCCACAAACCTCACACACTGTAATTGACCCCTCCTCAAACCTCACACACTGTAACAGTGACCCCTCCCCAAACCTCACACACTGTAAGTGACCCCTCCCCAAACCTCACACACTGTAAGTGACCCCTCCCCAATCCTCACACACTGTAAGTGACCCCTCCCCAAACCTCACACAATGTAACAGTGACCCCTCCCCAAACCTCACACACTGTAACAGTGACCCCTCCCCAAACCTCACACACTGTAAGTGACCCCTCCCCAAACCTCACGCACTGTAGGTGACCCCTGCACAAACATCACACACTGTAAGTGAACACTCCACAAACCTCACACACTGTAAGTGACCCCTCCTCAAACCTCACACACTGTAACAGTGACCCCTCCCCAAACCTCACACACTGTAAGTGACCCCTCCACAAACCTCACACACTGTAAGTTACCCCTCCTCAAACCTCACACACTATAAGTGACCCCTCCCCAAACCTCACACACTGTAAGTGACCCCTCCCCAAACCTCACACACTGTAACAGTGACCCCTCCCCAAACCTCTAACACTGTAACAGTTACCCCTCCCCAAACCTCACACACTGTAAGTGACCCCTCCCCAAACCTCACACACTGTAAGTGACCCCTCCCCAATCCTCACACACTGTAAGTGACCCCTCCCCAAACCTCACACAATGTAACAGTGACCCCTCCCCAAACCTCACACACTGTAACAGTAACCCCTCCCCAAACCTCACACACTGTACGTGACCCCTCCTCAAACCTCACACACTGTCACAGTAGCCCCTCCCCAAACTTCACACCCTGTAACAGTGACCCCTCCCCAAACCTCACACACTGTAACACTGACCCCTCCCCAAACATCACACACTGTAAGTGACCCGTCCCCAAACCTCACAGACTGTAAGTGACCCCTCCCCAAACCTCACACACTGTAAGTGACCCCTCCACAAACCTCACACACTGTAACAGTGACCCCTCCCTAAACCACACACACTGTAACTGTGCCCCCTCCCCCAACCTCACACACTGTAACAGTAACCCCTCCCCAAACCACACACACTGTAAGTGACCCCTCCCCAAACCTCACACACTGTAAATGACCCCTCCCCAAACCTCACACACTGTAACAGTGACCCCTCCCCAAACCTCACACACTGTAAGTGACCCCTCCCCAAACTTCACACACTGTAACAGTGACCCCTCCCCAAACCTCACACACTGTAACAGTGACCCCTCCCCAAACCTCACACACTGTAAGTGACCCCTCCCCAAACCTCACACACTGTAACAGTGACCCCTCCCCAAACCTCACACACTGTAACAGTGACCCATCCCCATACCTCACACACTGTAACAGTGACCCCTCCCCAAACCTCACACACTGTAACAGTGACCCTTCCCCAAACCTCACACACTGTAAGTGACCCCTCCACAAACCTCACACACTGTAAGTGACCCCTACCCAAACCTCACACACTGTAACAGTGATCCCTCCCCAAACCTCACACACTGTAACAGTGACCCCTCCCCAAACCTCACACACTGTAACAGTGAACCCTCCCCAAACCTCACACACTGTAAGTGACCCATCCCCATACCTCACACACTGTAAGTGACCCCTTCCCAAACCTCACACACTGTAAGTGACCCCTCCAGAAACCTCACACACTGTAAGTGACCCCTCCCCAAACGTCACACACTGTAACAGTGACCCCTCCTCAAACCTCACACACTGTAACAGTGACCCCTCCCCAAACCTCACACGCTGTAACAGTGACCCCTCCCCAAACCTCACACACTGTAAGTGACCCCTCCTCAAACCTCACACACTGTCACAGTAGCCCCTCCCCAAACTTCACACACTGTAACAGTGACCCCTCCCCAAACCTCACACACTGTAACACTGACCCCTCCCCAAACATCACACACTGTAAGTGACCCGTCCCCAAACCTCACAGATTGTAAGTGACCCCTCCCCAAACCTCACACACTGCAAGTGACCCCTCCACAAACCTCACACACTGTAACAGTGATCCCTCCCTAAACCACACACACTGTAACTGTGCCCCCTCCCCCAACCTCACACACTGTAACAGTAACCCCTCCCCAAACCACACACACTGTAAGTGATCCCTCCCCAAACCTCACACACTGTAAATGACCCCTCCCCAAACCTCACACACTGTAACAGTGACCCCTCCCCAAACCTCACACACTGTAAGTGACCCCTCCCCAAACCTCACACACTGTAACAGTGACCCCTCCCCAAACCTCACACACTGTAACAGTGACCCCTCCCCAAACCTCACACACTGTAAGTGACCCCTCCCCAAACCTCACACACTGTAACAGTGACCCCTCCACAAACCTCACACACTGTAAGTGACCCCTCCCCAAACCTCACACACTGTAAGTGACCCCTCCCCAAACCTCACACACTGTACATGACCCCTCCTCAAACCTCACACACTGTAACAGTGACCCCTCCCCAAACCTCACACACTGTATGTGACCCCTCCACAAACCTCACACACTGTAAGTGACCACTCCCCAAACCTCACACACTGTAACAGTGACCCCTCCCCAAACCTCACACACTGTAAGTGACCCCTCCCCAAACCTCACACACTGTAAGTGACCACTCCCCAAACCTCACACACTGTAAGTGACCCCTCCCCAAACTTCACACACTGTAAGTGACCCCTCCCCAAACCTCACACACTGTAAGTGACCCCTCCCCAAACCTCACACACTGTAAGTGACCCCTCACCAAACCTCACACACTGTAACAGTGACCCCTCCCCAAACCTCACACACTGTAACAGTAACCCCTCCCCAAACCTCACACAATGTAAGTGACCCCTCCTCAAACCTCACACACTGTAACAGTGACCCCTCCCCAAACCTCACACACTGTAAGTGACCCCTCCCCAAACCTCACACACTGTTAGTGACCCCTCCCCAAACCTCACACACTGTAACAGTGACCCTCCCCAAACCTCACACACTGTAAGTGACCCCTCCCCAAACCTCACACACTGTAAGTGACCCCTCCCCAAACCTCACACACTGCAACAGTGACCCCTCCCCAAACCTCATACACTGTAAGTGACCCCTCCCCAAACCTCACACACCGTAACAGTAACCCCTCCCCAAACCTCACACACTGTAAGTGACCCACCCCCCAAACCTCACACACTGTAAGTGACCCCTCCCCAAACCTCACACACTGTAAGTGACACCTCCCCAAACCTCACACACTGTAAGTAACCCCTCCCCAAACCTCACACACTGTAACAGTGACCCCTCCCCAAACCTCACACACTGTAAGTGACCCCTCCCCAAACCTCACACACTGTAAGTGACCCCTCCCCAAACCTCACACACTGTAAGTGACCCCTCCCCAAACCTCACACACTGTAGGTGACCCCTGCACAAACCTCACACACTGTAAGTGAACACTCCACAAACCTCACACACTGTAAGTGACCCCTCCTCAAACCTCACACACTGTAACAGTGACCCCTCCCCAAACCTCACACACTGTAAGTGACCCTTCCACAAACCTCACACACTGTAAGTGACCCCTCCCCAAACCTCACACACTATAAGTGACCCCTCCCCAAACCTCACACACTGTAACAGTAACTCCTCCCCAAAACCTCACACACTGTAAGTGACCCCTCCCCAAACCTCACACACTGTAAGTTACCCCTCCTCAAACCTCACACACTATAAGTGACCCCTCCCCAAACCTCACACACTGTAAGTGACCCCTCCCCAAACCTCACACACTGTAAGTGACCCCTCCTCAAACCTCACACACAGTAAGTGACCCCTCCCCAAACCTCACACACTGGAAGTGACCACTCCACAAACCTCACACACTGTAAGTGACCCCACCTCAAACCTCACACACTGTAACAGTGACCCCTCCCCAAACCTCACACACTGTAAGTAACCCCTCCCCAAACCACACACACTGTAAGTGACCCCTCCCCAAACCTCACACACTGTAATTGACCCCTCCCCTAACCTCACACACTGTAACAGTGACCCCTCCCCAAACCTCTCACACTGTAACAGTTACCCCTCCCCAAACCTCACACACTGTAAGTGACCCCTCCCCAAACCTCACACACTGTAAGTGACCCCTCCCCAATCCTCACACACTGTAAGTGACCCCTCCCCAAACCTCACACAATGTAACAGTGACCCCTCCCCAAACCTCACACACTGTAACAGTAACCCCTCCACTAACCTCACACACTGTAACAGTGACCCCTCCCCAAACCTCACACACTGTAAGTTACCCCTCCCCAAACCTCACACACTGTAACAGTGACCCCTCCCCAAACCTCACACACTGTAAGTGACCCCTCCCCAAACCTCACACACTGTAGGTGACCCCTGCACAAACATCACACACTGTAAGTGAACACTCCACAAACCTCACACTCTGTAACAGTAACCCCTCCCCAAACCTCACACACTGTAAGTGACCCCTCCCCAAACCTCACACACTGTAAGTGACCCCTCCCCAAACCTCACACACTGTAACAGTGACCCCTCCCCAAACCTCTCACACTGTAACAGTTACCCCTCCCCAAACCTCACACACTGTAAGTGACCCCTCCCCAAACCTCACACACTGTAAGTGACCCCTCCCCAAACCTCACACACTGTAAGTGACCCCTCCTCAAACCTCACACACTGTAAGTGACCCCTCCCCAAACCTCACACACTGTAAGTGACCACTCCACAAACCTCACACACTGTAATTGACCCCTCCTCAAACCTCACACACTGTAACAGTGACCCCTCCCCAAACCTCACACACTGTAAGTGACCCCTCCCCAAACCTCACACACTGTAAGTGACCCCTCCCCAATCCTCACACACTGTAAGTGACCCCTCCCCAAACCTCACACAATGTAACAGTGACCCCTCCCCAAAACTCACACACTGTAACAGTGACCCCTCCCCAAACCTCACACACTGTAAGTGACCCCTCCCCAAACCTCACGCACTGTAGGTGACCCCTGCACAAACATCACACACTGTAAGTGAACACTCCACAAACCTCACACACTGTAAGTGACCCCTCCTCAAACCTCACACACTGTAACAGTGACCCCTCCCCAAACCTCACACACTGTAAGTGACCCCTCCACAAACCTCACACACTGTAAGTTACCCCTCCTCAAACCTCACACACTATAAGTGACCCCTCCCCAAACCTCACACACTGTAAGTGACCCCTCCCCAAACCTCACACACTGTAACAGTGACCCCTCCCCAAACCTCTAACACTGTAACAGTTACCCCTCCCCAAACCTCACACACTGTAAGTGACCCCTCCCCAAACCTCACACACTGTAAGTGATCCCTCCCCAATCCTCACACACTGTAAGTGACCCCTCCCCAAACCTCACACAATGTAACAGTGACCCCTCCCCAAACCTCACACACTGTAACAGTAACCCCTCCCCAAACCTCACACACTGTACGTGACCCCTCCTCAAACCTCACACACTGTCACAGTAGCCCCTCCCCAAACTTCACACCCTGTAACAGTGACCCCTCCCCAAACCTCACACACTGTAACACTGACCCTTCCCCAAACATCACACACTGTAAGTGACCCGTCCCCAAACCTCACAGACTGTAAGTGACCCCTCCCCAAACCTCACACACTGTAAGTGACCCCTCCACAAACCTCACACACTGTAACAGTGACCCCTCCCTAAACCACACACACTGTAACTGTGCCCCCTCCCCCAACCTCACACACTGTAACAGTAACCCCTCCCCAAACCACACACACTGTAAGTGACCCCTCCCCAAACCTCACACACTGTAAATGACCCCTCCCCAAACCTCACACACTGTAACAGTGACCCCTCCCCAAACCTCACACACTGTAAGTGACCCCTCCCCAAACCTCACACACTGTAACAGTGACCCCTCCCCAAACCTCACACACTGTAACAGTGACCCCTCCCCAAACCTCACACACTGTAAGTGACCCCTCCCCAAACCTCACACACTGTAACAGTGACCCCTCCCCAAACCTCACACACTGTAACAGTGACCCCTCCCCAAACCTCACACACTGTAACAGTGACCCCTCCCCAAACCTCACACACTGTAAGTGACCCCTCCCAAAACCTCACGCACTGTAGGTGACCCCTGCACAAACATCACACACTGTAAGTGAACACTCCACAAACCTCACACACTGTAAGTGACCCCTCCTTAAACCTCACACACTGTAACAGTGACCCCTCCCCAAACCGCACACACTGTAAGTGACCCCTCCACAAACCTCACACACTGTAAGTTACCCCTCCTCAAACCTCACACACTATAAGTGACCCCTCCCCAAACCTCACACACTGTAAGTGACCCCTCCCCAAACCTCACTCACTGTAACAGTGACCCCTCCCCAAACCTCTCACACTGTAACAGTTACCCCTCCCCAAACCTCACACACTGTAAGTGACCCCTCCCCAAACCTCACACACTGTAAGTGACCCCTCCCCAATCCTCACACACTGTAAGTGACCCCTCCCCAAACCTCACACAATGTAACAGTGACCCCTCCCCAAACCTCACACACTGTAACAGTAACCCCTCCCCAAACCTCACACACTGTAACAGTGACCCCTCCTCAAACCTCACACACTGTAAAATTGACCCCTCCCCAAACCTCACACGCTGTAACAGTGACCCCTCCCCAAACCTCACACACTGTAAGTGACCCCTCCTCAAACCTCACACACTGTCACAGTAGACCCTCCCCAAACTTCACACCCTGTAACAGTGACCCCTCCCCAAACCTCACACACTGTAACACTGACCCCTCCCCAAACATCACACACTGTAAGTGACCCGTCCCCAAACCTCACAGACTGTAAGTGACCCCTCCCCAAACCTCACACACTGTAAGTGACCCCTCCACAAACCTCACACACTGTAACAGTGACCCCTCCCTAAACCACACACACTGTAACTGTGCCCCCTCCCCCAACCTCACACACTGTAACAGTAACCCCTCCCCAAACCACACACACTGTAAGTGACCACTCCCCAAACCTCACACACTGTAAATGACCCCTCCCCAAACCTCACACACTGTAACAGTGACCCCTCCCCAAACCTCACACACTGTAAGTGACCCCTCCCCAAACCTCACACACTGTAACAGTGATCCCTCCCCAAACCTCACACACTGTAACAGTGACCCCTCCCCAAACCTCACACACTGTAAGTGACCCCTCCCCAAACCTCACACACTGGAACAGTGACACCTCCACAAACCTCACACACTGTAAGTGACCCCTCCCCAAACCTCACACACTGTAAGTGACCCCTCCCCAAACCTCACACACTGTACATGACCCCTCCTAAAACCTCACACACTGTAACAGTGACCCCTCCCCAAACCTCACACACTGTATGTGACCCCTCCACAAACCTCACACACTGTAAGTGACCACTCCCCAAACCTCACACACTGTAACAGTGACCCCTCCCCAAACCTCACACACTGTAAGTGACCCCGCCCCAAACCTCACACACTGTAAGTGACCCCTCCCCAAACCTCACACACTGTAAGTGACCACTCCCCAAACCTCACACACTGTAAGTGACCCCTCCCCAAACCTCACACACTGTAAGTGACCCCTCCCCAAACCTCACACACTGTAAGTGACCCCTCCCCAAACCTCACACACTGTAAGTGACCCCTCACCAAACCTCACACACTGTAACAGTGACCCCTCCCCAAACCTCACACACTGTAACAGTAACCCCTCCCCAAACCTCACACAATGTAAGTGACCCCTCCTCAAACCTCACACACTGTAACAGTGACCCCTCCCCAAACCTCACACACTGTAAGTGACCCCTCCCCAAACCTCACACACTGTTAGTGACCCCTCCCCAAACCTCACACACTGTAACAGTGACCCTCCCCAAACCTCACACACTGTAAGCGACCCCTCCCCAAACCTCACACACTGTAAGTGAACCCTCCCCAAACCTCACACACTGTAACAGTGACCCCTCCCCAAACCTCATACACTGTAAGTGACCCCTCCCCAAACCTCACACACCGTAACAGTGACCCCTCCCCAAACCTCACACACTGTAAGTGACCCCCCCCAAACCTCACACACTGTAAGTGACCCCTCCCCAAACCTCACACACTGTAAGTGACCCCTCCCCAAACCTCACACACTGTAAGTAACCCCTCCCCAAACCTCACACACTGTAACAGTGACCCCTCCCCAAACCTCACACACTGTAAGTGACCCCTCCCCAAACCTCACACACTGTAAGTGACCCCTCCCCAAACCTCACACACTGTAAGTGACCCCTCCCCAAACCTCACACACTGTAGGTGACCCCTGCACAAACCTCACACACTGTAAGTGAACACTCCACAAACCTCACACACTGTAAGTGACCCCTCCTCAAACCTCACACACTGTAACAGTGACCCCTCCCCAAACCTCACACACTGTAAGTGACCCCTCCACAAACCTCACACACTGTAAGTGACCCCTCCCCAAACCTCACACACTATAAGTGACCCCTCCCCAAACCTCACACACTGTAACAGTAACCCCTCCCCAAACCTCACACACTGTAACAGTGACCCCTCCTCAAACCTCACACACTGTAAAATTGACCCCTCCCCAAACCTCACACGCTGTAACAGTGACCCCTCCCCAAACCTCACACACTGTAAGTGACCCCTCCTCAAACCTCACACACTGTCACAGTAGACCCTCCCCAAACTTCACACCCTGTAACAGTGACCCCTCCCCAAACCTCACACACTGTAACACTGACCCCTCCCCAAACATCACACACTGTAAGTGACCCGTCCCCAAACCTCACAGACTGTAAGTGACCCCTCCCCAAACCTCACACACTGTAAGTGACCCCTCCACAAACCTCACACACTGTAACAGTGACCCCTCCCTAAACCACACACACTGTAACTGTGCCCCCTCCCCCAACCTCACACACTGTAACAGTAACCCCTCCCCAAACCACACACACTGTAAGTGACCACTCCCCAAACCTCACACACTGTAAATGACCCCTCCCCAAACCTCACACACTGTAACAGTGACCCCTCCCCAAACCTCACACACTGTAAGTGACCCCTCCCCAAACCTCACACACTGTAACAGTGATCCCTCCCCAAACCTCACACACTGTAACAGTGACCCCTCCCCAAACCTCACACACTGTAAGTGACCCCTCCCCAAACCTCACACACTGGAACAGTGACACCTCCACAAACCTCACACACTGTAAGTGACCCCTCCCCAAACCTCACACACTGTAAGTGACCCCTCCCCAAACCTCACACACTGTACATGACCCCTCCTAAAACCTCACACACTGTAACAGTGACCCCTCCCCAAACCTCACACACTGTATGTGACCCCTCCACAAACCTCACACACTGTAAGTGACCACTCCCCAAACCTCACACACTGTAACAGTGACCCCTCCCCAAACCTCACACACTGTAAGTGACCCCGCCCCAAACCTCACACACTGTAAGTGACCCCTCCCCAAACCTCACACACTGTAAGTGACCACTCCCCAAACCTCACACACTGTAAGTGACCCCTCCCCAAACCTCACACACTGTAAGTGACCCCTCCCCAAACCTCACACACTGTAAGTGACCCCTCCCCAAACCTCACACACTGTAAGTGACCCCTCACCAAACCTCACACACTGTAACAGTGACCCCTCCCCAAACCTCACACACTGTAACAGTAACCCCTCCCCAAACCTCACACAATGTAAGTGACCCCTCCTCAAACCTCACACACTGTAACAGTGACCCCTCCCCAAACCTCACACACTGTAAGTGACCCCTCCCCAAACCTCACACACTGTTAGTGACCCCTCCCCAAACCTCACACACTGTAACAGTGACCCTCCCCAAACCTCACACACTGTAAGCGACCCCTCCCCAAACCTCACACACTGTAAGTGAACCCTCCCCAAACCTCACACACTGTAACAGTGACCCCTCCCCAAACCTCATACACTGTAAGTGACCCCTCCCCAAACCTCACACACCGTAACAGTGACCCCTCCCCAAACCTCACACACTGTAAGTGACCCCCCCCAAACCTCACACACTGTAAGTGACCCCTCCCCAAACCTCACACACTGTAAGTGACCCCTCCCCAAACCTCACACACTGTAAGTAACCCCTCCCCAAACCTCACACACTGTAACAGTGACCCCTCCCCAAACCTCACACACTGTAAGTGACCCCTCCCCAAACCTCACACACTGTAAGTGACCCCTCCCCAAACCTCACACACTGTAAGTGACCCCTCCCCAAACCTCACACACTGTAGGTGACCCCTGCACAAACCTCACACACTGTAAGTGAACACTCCACAAACCTCACACACTGTAAGTGACCCCTCCTCAAACCTCACACACTGTAACAGTGACCCCTCCCCAAACCTCACACACTGTAAGTGACCCCTCCACAAACCTCACACACTGTAAGTGACCCCTCCCCAAACCTCACACACTATAAGTGACCCCTCCCCAAACCTCACACACTGTAACAGTAACTCCTCCCCAAAACCTCACACACTGTAAGTGACCCCTCCACAAACCTCACACACTGTAACAGTGACCCCTCCCTAAACCACACACACTGTAACTGTGCCCCCTCCCCCAACCTCACACACTGTAACAGTAACCCCTCCCCAAACCACACACACTGTAAGTGACCCCTCCCCAAACCTCACACACTGTAAATGACCCCTCCCCAAACCTCACACACTGTAACAGTGACCCCTCCCCAAACCTCACACACTGTAAGTGACCCCTCCCCAAACCTCACACACTGTAACAGTGATCCCTCCCCAAACCTCACACACTGTAACAGTGACCCCTCCCCAAACCTCACACACTGTAAGTGACCCCTCCCCAAAACTCACACACTGGAACAGTGACCACTCCACAAACCTCACACACTGTAAGTGACCCCTCCCCAAACCTCACACACTGTAAGTGACCCCTCCCCAAACCTCACACACTGTACATGACCCCTCCTAAAACCTCACACACTGTAACAGTGACCCCTCCACAAACCTCACACACTGTAAGTGACCACTCCCCAAACCTCACACACTGTAACAGTGACCCCTCCCCAAACCTCACACACTGTAAGTGACCCCTCCCCAAACCTCACACACTGTAAGTGACCCCTCCCCAAACCTCACACACGGTAAGTGACCACTCCCCAAACCTCACACACTGTAAGTGACCCCTCCCCAAACCTCACACACTGTAAGTGACCCCTCCCCAAACCTCACACACTGTAAGTGACCCCTCCCCAAACCTCACACACTGTAAGTGACCCCTCACCAAACCTCACACACTGTAACAGTGACCCCTCCCCAAACCTCACACACTGTAACAGTAACCCCTCCCCAAACCTCACACAATGTAAGTGACCCCTCCTCAAACCTCACACACTGTAACAGTGACCCCTCCCCAAACCTCACACACTGTAAGTGACCCCTCCCCAAACCTCACACACTGTTAGTGACCCCTCCCCAAACCTCACACACTGTAACAGTGACCCTCCCCAAACCTCACACACTGTAAGCGACCCCTCCCCAAACCTCACACACTGTAAGTGAACCCTCCCCAAACCTCACACACTGTAACAGTGACCCCTCCCCAAACCTCATACACTGTAAGTGACCCCTCCCCAAACCTCACACACCGTAACAGTGACCCCTCCCCAAACCTCACACACTGTAAGTGACCCCCCCCAAACCTCACACACTGTAAGTGACCCCTCCCCAAACCTCACACACTGTAAGTGACCCCTCCCCAAACCTCACACACTGTAAGTAACCCCTCCCCAAACCTCACACACTGTAACAGTGACCCCTCCCCAAACCTCACACACTGTAAGTGACCCCTCCCCAAACCTCACACACTGTAAGTGACCCCTCCCCAAACCTCACACACTGTAAGTGACCCCTCCCCAAACCTCACACACTGTAGGTGACCCCTGCACAAACCTCACACACTGTAAGTGAACACTCCACAAACCTCACACACTGTAAGTGACCCCTCCTCAAACCTCACACACTGTAACAGTGACCCCTCCCCAAACCTCACACACTGTAAGTGACCCCTCCACAAACCTCACACACTGTAAGTGACCCCTCCCCAAACCTCACACACTATAAGTGACCCCTCCCCAAACCTCACACACTGTAACAGTAACTCCTCCCCAAAACCTCACACACTGTAAGTGACCCCTCCCCAAACCTCACACACTGTACGTTACCCCTCCTCAAACCTCACACACTATAAGTGACCCCTCCCCAAACCTCACACACTGTAAGTGACCCCTCCCCAAACCTCACACACTGTAAGTGACCCCTCCTCAAACCTCACACACTGTAAGTGACCCCTCCCCAAACCTCACACACTGTAAGTGACCACTCCACAAACCTCACACACTGTAAGTGACCCCTCCTCAAACCTCACACACTGTAACAGTGACCCCTCCCCAAACCTCACACACTGTAAGTAACCCCTCCCCAAACCTCACACACTGTAAGTGACCCCTCCCCAAACCTCACACACTGTAACAGTGACCCCTCCCCAAACCTCTCACACTGTAACAGTTACCCCTCCCCAAACCTCACACACTGTAAGCGACCCCTCCCCAAACCTCACACACTGTAAGTGACCCCTCCCCAATCCTCACACACTGTAAGTGACCCCTCCCCAAACCTCACACAATGTAACAGTGACCCCTCCCCAAACCTCACACACTGTAACAGTAACCCCTCCACAAACCTCACACACTGTAACAGTGACCCCTCCCCAAACCTCTCACACTGTAACAGTTACCCCTCCCCAAACCTCACACACTGTAAGTTACCCCTCCCCAAACCTCACACATTGTAACAGTGACCCCTCCCCAAACCTCACACACTGTAAGTGACCCCTCCCCAAACCTCACACACTGTAGGTGACCCCTGCACAAACATCACACACTGTAAGTGAACACTCCACAAACCTCACACACTGTAACAGTAACCCCTCCCCAAACCTCACACACTGTAAGTGACCCCTCCCCAAACCTCACACACTGTAAGTTACCCCTCCTCAAACCTCACACACTATAAGTGACCCCTCACCAAACCTCACACACTGTAACAGTGACCCCTCCCCAAACCTCTTACACTGTAACAGTTACCCCTCCCCAAACCTCACACACTGTAAGTGACCCCTCCCCAAACCTCACACACTGTAAGTGACCCCTCCTCAAACCTCACACACTGTAACAGTGACCCCTCCCCAAACCTCACACACTGTAAGTGACCCCTCCCCAAACCTCACACACTGTAAGTGACCCCTCCCCAATCCTCACACACTGTAAGTGACCCCTCCCCAAACCTCACACAATGTAACAGTGACCCCTCCCCAAACCTCACACACTGTAACAGTAACCCCTCCACAAACCTCACACACTGTAACAGTGACCCCACCCCAAACCTCACACACTGTAAGTGACCCCTCCCCAAACCTCACACACTGTAACAGTGACCCCTCCCCAAACCTCACACACTGTAAGTGACCCCTCCCCAAACCTCACGCACTGTAGGTGACCCCTGCACAAACATCACACACTGTAAGTGAACACTCCACAAACCTCACACACTGTAAGTGACCCCTCCTCAAACCTCACACACTGTAACAGTGACCCCTCCCCAAACCTCACACACTGTAAGTGACCCCTCCACAAACCTCACACACTGTAAGTTACCCCTCCTCAAACCTCACACACTATAAGTGACCCCTCCCCAAACCTCACACACTGTAAGTGACCCCTCCCCAAACCTCACACACTGTAACAGTGACCCCTCCCCAAACCTCTCACACTGTAACAGTTACCCCTCCCCAAACCTCACACACTGTAAGTGACCCCTCCCCAAACCTCACACACTGTAAGTGACCCCTCCCCAATCCTCACACACTGTAAGTGACCCCTCCCCAAACCTCACACAATGTAACAGTGACTCCTCCTCAAACCTCACACACTGTAACAGTGACCCCTCCCCAAACCTCACACACTGTAAGTGACCCCTCCCCAAACCTCACACACTGTAGGTGACCCCTGCACAAACATCACACACTGTAAGTGAACACACCACAAACCTCACACACTGTAAGTGACCCCTCCTCAAACCTCACACACTGTAACAGTGACCCCTCCCCAAACCTCACACACTGTAAGTGACCCCTCCCCAAACCTCACACACTGTAACAGTGACCCCTCCCCAAACCTCACACACTGTAAGTGACCCCGCCCCAAACCTCACACACTGTAGGTGACCCCTGCACAAACATCACACACTGTAAGTGAACACTCCACAAACCTCACACACTGTAAGTGACCACTCCTCAAACCTCACACACTGTAACAGTGACCCCTCCCCAAACCTCACACACTGTAAGTGACCCCTCCACAAACCTCACACACTGTAAGTGACCCCTCCCCAAACCTCACACACTATAAGTGACCCCTCCCAAAACCTCACACATTGTAACAGTGACCCCTCCCCAAACCTCACACACTGTAACAGTAACCCCTCCCCAAACCTCACACACTGTAAGTGACCCCTCCCCAAACCTCACACACTGTAAGTTACCCCTCCTCAAACCTCACACACTATAAGTGACCCCTCCCCAAACCTCACACACTGTAAGTGACCCCTCCCCAAACCTCACACACTGTAAGTGACCCCTCCTCAAAACTCACACACTGTAAGTGACCCCTCCCCAAACCTCACACACTGTAAGTGACCACTCCACAAACCTCACACACTGTAAGTGACCCCTCCTCAAACCTCACACACTGTAACAGTGACCCCTCCCCAAACCTCACACACTGTTAGTGACCCCTCCCCAAACCTCACACACTGTTAGTGACCCCTCCCCAAACCTCACACACTGTAACAGTGACCATCCCCAAACCTCACACACTGTAAGCGACCCCTCCCCAAACCTCACACACTGTAAGTGACCCCTCCCCAAACCTCACACACTGTAACAGTGACCCCTCCCCAAACCTCATACACTGTAAGTGACCCCTCCCCAAACCTCACACACCGTAACAGTGACCCCTCCCCAAACCTCACGCACTGTAAGTGACCCCCCCAAACCTCACACACTGTAATTGACCCCTCCCCAAACCTCACACACTGTAAGTGACCCCTCCCCAAACCTCACACAGTGTAAGTAACCCCTCCCCAAACCTCACACACTGTAACAGTGACCCCTCCCCAAACCTCACACACTGTAAGTGACCCCTCCCCAAACCTCACACACTGTAAGTGACCCCTCCCCAAACCTCACACACTGTAAGTGACCCCTCCCCAAACCTCACACACTGTAGGTGACCCCTGCACAAACCTCACACACTGTAAGTGAACACTCCACAAACCTCACACACTGTAAGTGACCCCTCCTCAAACCTCACACACTGTAACAGTGACCCCTCCCCAAACCTCACACACTGTAAGTGACCCCTCCACAAACCTCACACACTGTAAGTGACCCCTCCCCAAACCTCACACACTATAAGTGACCCCTCCCCAAACCTCACACACTGTAACAGTAACTCCTCCCCAAAACCTCACACACTGTAAGTGACCCCTCCCCAAACCTCACACACTGTACGTTACCCCTCCTCAAACCTCACACACTATAAGTGACCCCTCCCCAAACCTCACACACTGTAAGTGACCCCTCCCCAAACCTCACACACTGTAAGTGACCCCTTCTCAAACGTCACACACTGTAAGTGACCCCTCCCCAAACCTCACACACTGTAAGTGACCACTCCACAAACCTCACACACTGTAAGTGACCCCTCCTCAAACCTCACACACTGTAACAGTGACCCCTCCCCAAACCTCACACACTGTAAGTAACCCCTCCCCAAACCTCACACACTGTAAGTGACCCCTCCCCAAACCTCACACACTGTAATTGACCCCTCCCCTAACCTCACACACTGTAACAGTGACCCCTCCCCAAACCTCTCACACTGTAACAGTTACCCCTCCCCAAACCTCACACACTGTAAGCGACCCCTCCCCAAACCTCACACACTGTAAGTGACCCCTCCCCAATCCTCACACACTGTAAGTGACCCCTCCCCAAACCTCACACAATGTAACAGTGACCCCTCCCCAAACCTCACACACTGTAACAGTAACCCCTCCACAAACCTCACACACTGTAACAGTGACCCCTCCCCAAACCTCACACACTGTAAGTTACCCCTCCCCAAACCTCACACACTGTAACAGTGACCCCTCCCCAAACCTCACACACTGTAAGTGACCCCTCCCCAAACCTCACACACTGTAGGTGACCCCTGCACAAACATCACACACAGTAAGTGAACACTCCACAAACCTCACACACTGTAACAGTAACCCCTCCCCAAACCTCACACACTGTAAGTGACCCCTCCCCAAACCTCACACACTGTAAGTTACCCCTCCTCAAACCTCACACACTATAAGTGACCCCTCCCCAAACCTCACACACTGTAACAGTGACCCCTCCCCAAACCTCTCACACTGTAACAGTTACCCCTCCCCAAACCTCACACACTGTAAGTGACCCCTCCCCAAACCTCACACACTGTAAGTGACCCCTCCCCAAACCTCACACACTGTAAGTGACCCCTCCTCAAACCTCACACACTGTAAGTGACCTCTCCCCAAACCTCACACACTGTAAGTGACCACTCCACAAACCTCACACACTGTAAGTGACCCCTCCTCAAACCTCACACACTGTAACAGTGACCCCTCCCCAAACCTCACACACTGTAAGTGACCCCTCCCCAAACCTCACACACTGTAAGTGACCCCTCCCCAATCCTCACACACTGTAAGTGACCCCTCCACAAACCTCACACAATGTAACAGTGACCCCTCCCCAAACCTCACACACTGTAACAGTAACCCCTCCACAAACCTCACACACTGTAACAGTGACCCCTCCCCAAACCTCACACACTGTAACAGTGACCCCTCCCCAAACCTCACGCACTGTAGGTGACCCCTGCACAAACATCACACACTGTAAGTGAACACTCCACAAACCTCACACACTGTAAGTGACCCCTCCTCAAACCTCACACACTGTAACAGTGACCCCTCCCCAAACCTCACACACTGTAAGTGACCCCTCCACAAACCTCACACACTGTAAGTTACCCCTCCTCAAACCTCACACACTATAAGTGACCCCTCCCCAAACCTCACACACTGTAAGTGACCCCTCCCCAAACCTCACACACTGTAACAGTGACCCCTCCCCAAACCTCTCACACTGTAACAGTTACCCCTCCCCAAACCTCACACACTGTAAGTGACCCCTCCCCAAACCTCACACACTGTAAGTGACCCCTCCCCAATCCTCACACACTGTAAGTGACCCCTCCCCAAACCTCACACAATGTAACAGTGACCCCTCCCCAAACCTCACACACTGTAACAGTGACCCCTCCCCAAACCTCACACACTGTAATTGACCCCTCCCCAAACCTCACACACTGTAACAGTGACCCCTCCCCAAACCTCACACACTGTAAGTGACCCCGCCCCAAACCTCACACACTGTAGGTGACCCCTGCACAAACATCACACACTGTAAGTGAACACTCCACAAACCTCACACACTGTAAGTGACCCCTCCTCAAACCTCACACACTGTAACAGTGACCCCTCCCCAAACCTCACACACTGTAGGTGACCCCTGCACAAACATCACACACTGTAAGTGAACACTCCACAAACCTCACACACTGTAAGTGACCCCTCCTCAAACCTCACACACTGTAACAGTGACCCCTCCCCAAACCTCACGCACTGTAGGTGACCCCTGCACAAACATCACACACTGTAAGTGAACACTCCACAAACCTCACACACTGTAAGTGACCCCTCCTCAAACCTCACACACTGTAACAGTGACCCCTCCCCAAACCTCACACACTGTAAGTGACCCCTCCACAAACCTCACACACTGTAAGTCACCCCTCCTCAAACCTCACACACTATAAGTGACCCCTCCCCAAACCTCACACACTGTAAGTGACCTCTCCCCAAACCTCACACACTGTAACAGTGACCCCTCCCCAAACATCTCACACTGTAACAGTTACCCCTCCCCAAACCTCACACACTGTAAGTGACCCCTCCCCAAACCTCACACACTGTAAGTGACCCCTCCCCAATCCTCACACACTGTAAGTGACCCCTCCCCAAACCTCACACAATGTAACAGTGACCCCTCCCCAAACCTCACACACTGTAACAGTGACCCCTCCCCAAACCTCACACACTGTAATTGACCTCTCCCGAAACCTCACACACTGTAACAGTGACCCCTCCCCAAACCTCACACACTGTAAGTGACCCCGCCCCAAACCTCACACACTGTAGGTGACCCCTGCACAAACATCACACACTGTAAGTGAACACTCCACAAACCTCACACACTGTAAGTGACCCCTCCCCAAACCTCACACACTGTAGGTGACCCCTGCACAAACATCACACACTGTAAGTGAACACTCCACAAACCTCACACACTGTAAGTGACCCCTCCTCAAACCTCACACACTGTAACAGTGACCCCTCCACAAACCTCACACACTGTAAGTGACCCCTCCCCAAACCTCACACACTGTAACAGTGACCCCTCCCCAAACCTCACACACTGTAAGTGACCCCGCCCCAAACCTCACACACTGTAGGTGACCCCTGCACAAACATCACACACTGTAAGTGAACACTCCACAAACCTCACACACTGTAAGTGACCCCTCCTCAAACCTCACACACTGTAACAGTGACCCCTCCCCAAACCTCACACACTGTAAGTGACCCCTCCACAAACCTCACACACTGTAAGTGACCCCTCCCCAAACCTCACACACTATAAGTGACCCCTCCCCAAACCTCACACATTGTAACAGTGACCCCTCCCCAAACCTCACACACTGTAACAGTAACCCCTCCCCAAACCTCACACACTGTAAGTGACCCCTCCCCAAACCTCACACACTGTACGTTACCCCTCCTCAAACCTCACACACTATAAGTGACCCCTCCCCAAACCTCACACACTGTAAGTGACCCCTCCCCAAACCTCACACACTGTAAGTGACCCCTCCTCAAACCTCACACACTGTAAGTGACCCCTCCCCAAACCTCACACACTGTAAGTGACCACTCCACAAACCTCACACACTGTAAGTGACCCCTCCTCAAACCTCACACACTGTAACAGTGACCACTCCCCAAACCTCACACACTGTAAGTGACCCCTCCCCAAACCTCACACACTGTAAGTGACCCCTCCCCAAACCTCACACACTGTAATTGACCCCTCCCCTAACCTCACACACTGTAACAGTGACCCCTTCCCAAACCTCTCACACTGTAACAGTTACCCCTCCCCAAACCTCACACACTGTAAGTGACCCCTCCCCAAACCTCACACACTGTAAGTGACCCCTCCCCAATCCTCACACACTGTAAGTGACCCCTCCCCAAACCTCACACAATGTAACAGTGACCCCTCCCCAAACCTCACACACTGTAACAGTAACCCCTCCACAAACCTCACACACTGTAACAGTGACCCCTCCCCAAACCTCACACACTGTAAGTGACCCCTCCCCAAACCTCACACACTGTAACAGTAACCCCTCCCCAAACCTCACACAATGTAAGTGACCCCTCCCCAAACCTCACACACTGTAACAGTGACCCCTCCCCAAACCTCACACACTGTAAGTGACCCCTCCCCAAACCTCACACACTGTAAGTGACCCCTCCCCAAACCTCACACACTGTAAGTGACCACTCCTCAAACCTCACACACTGTAACAGTGACCCCTCCGCAAACCTCACACACTGTAAGTGACCCCTCCACAAACCTCACACACTGTAACAGTGACCCCTCCCCAAACCTCACACACTGTAAGTGACCCCTCCCCAAACCTCACACACTGAAACAGTGACCCCTCCCCAAACCTCACACACTGTAAGTGACCCCTCCCCAAACCTCACACACTGTAAGTGACCCCTCCCCAATCCTCACACACTGTAAGTGACCCCTCCCCAAACCTCACACACTGTAAGTGACCCCTCCCCAAACCTCACACACTGTAACAGTGACCCCTCCCCAAACATCACACACTGTAACAGTGACCCCTCCCCAAACCTCACACACTGTAAGTGACCCCTCCCCAAACCTCACACACTGTAGGTGACCCCTGCAAAAACCTCACACACTGCAAGTGACCACTCCACAAACCTCACACACTGTAAGTGACCCCTCCTCAAACCTCACACACTGTAACAGTGACCCCTCCCCAAACCTCACACACTGTAAGTGACCCCTCCCCAAACCTCACACATTGTAACAGTGACCCCTCCCCAAACCTCACACACTGTAACAGTAACCCCTCCCCAAACCTCACACACTGTAAGTGACCCCTCCCCAAACCTCACACACTGTAAGTTACCGCTCCTCAAACCTCACACACTATAACTGACCCCTCCCCAAACCTCACACACTGTAAGTGACCCCTCCCCAAACCTCACACACTGTAAGTGACCCCTCCTCAAACCTCACACACTGTAAGTGACCCCTCCCCAAACCTCACACACTGTAGGTGACCCCTCCCCAAACCTCACACACTGTAAGTGACCACTCCACAAACCTCACACACTGTAAGTGACCCCTCCTCAAACCTCACACACTGTAACAGTGACCCCTCCCCAAACCTCACACACTGTAAGTGACCCCTCACCAAACCTCACACACTGTAAGTGACCCCTCCCCAAACCTCACACACTGTAATTGACCCCTCCCCAAACCTCACACACTGTAACAGTGACCCCTCCCCAAACCTCTCACACTGTAACAGTTACCCCTCCCCAAACCTCACACACTGTAAGTGACCCCTCCCCAAACCTCACACACTGTAAGTGACCCGTCCCCAATCCTCACACACTGTAAGTGACCCCTCCCCAAACCTCACACACTGTAACAGTGACCCCTCCCCAAACCACACACACTGTAACAGTAACCCCTCCACAAACCTCACACACTGTAACAGTGACCCCTCCCCAAACCTCACACACTGTAACAGTGACCCCTCCCCAAACATCACACACTGTAACAGTAACCCCTCCCCAAACCTCACATAATGTAAGTGACCCCTCCCCAAACCTCACACACTGTAACAGTGACCCCTCCCCAAACCTCACACACTGTAAGTGACCCCTCCCCAAACCTCACACACTGTAAGTGACCCCTCCCCAAACCTCACACACTGTAATTGACCCCTCCCCAAACCTCACACACTGTAACAGTGACCCCTCCCCAAACCTCTCACACTGTAACAGTGACCCCTCCCCAAACCTCACACACTGTAACAGTAACCCCTCCCCAAACCTCACACACTGTAAGTGACCCCTCCCCAAACCTCACACACTGTAAGTTACCGCTCCTCAAACCTCACACACTATAAGTGACCCCTCCCCAAACCTCACACACTGTAAGTGACCCCTCCCCAAACCTCACACACTGTAAGTGACCCCTCCTCAAACCTCACACACTGTAAGTGACCCCTCCCCAAACCTCACACACTGTAGGTGACCCCTCCCCAAACCTCACACACTGTAAGTGACCACTCCACAAACCTCACACACTGTAAGTGACCCCTCCTCAAACCTCACACACTGTAACAGTGACCCCTCCCCAAACCTCACACACTGTAAGTGACCCCTCCCCAAACCTCACACACTGTAAGTGACCCCTCCCCAAACCTCACACACTGTAATTGACCCCTCCCCAAACCTCACACACTGTAACAGTGACCCCTCCCCAAACCTCTCACACTGTAACAGTTACCCCTCCCCAAACCTCACACACTGTAAGTGACCCCTCCCCAAACGTCACACACTGTAAGTGACCCGTCCCCAATCCTCACACACTGTAAGTGACCCCTCCCCAAACCTCACACACTGTAACAGTGACCCCTCCCCAAACCACACACACTGTAACAGTAACCCCTCCACAAACCTCACACACTGTAACAGTGACCCCTCCCCAAACCTCACACACTGTAAGTGACCCCTCCCCAAACCTCACACACTGTAAGTGACCCCTCCCCAAACCTCACACACTGTAACAGTGACCCCTCCCCAAACCACACACACTGTAACAGTAACCCCTCCACAAACCTCACACACTGTAACAGTGACCCATCCCCAAACCTCACACACTGTAAGTGACCCCTCCCCAAACCTCACACACTGTAAGTGACCCCTCCCCAAACCTCATACACTGTAACAGTGACCCCTCCCCAAACCTCACACACTGTAAGTGACCCCTCCCCAAACCTCACACACTGTAACAGTGACCCCTCCCCAAACCTCACACACTGTAAGTGACCCCTCCCCAAACTTCACACACTCTAAGTGACCCCTCCCCAAACCTCACACACTGTAAGTGACCCCTCCCCAAACCACACACACTGTAAGTGACCCCTCCCCAAACCTCACACACTGTAAGTGACCCCTCCCCAAACCTCACACACTGTAAGTGACCACTCCTCAAACCTCACACAATGCAACAGTGACCCCTCCCCAAACCTCACACACTGTAAGTGACCCCTCCCCAAACCTCACACACTGTAACAGTGACCCCTCCCCAACCCTCACACACTGTAAGTAACCCCTCCCCAAACTTCACATACTGTAACAGTGACCCCTCCCCAAACCTCACACACTGTAAGTGACCCCTCCCCAAACCTCACACACTGTAAGTGACCCCTCCTCAAACTCACACACTGTAAGTGACCCCTCCCCAAACCTCACACACTGTAAGTGACCCCTCCACAAACCTCACACACTGTAAGTGACCCCTCCTCAAACCTCACACACTGTAACAGTGACCCCTCCCCAAACCTCACACACTGTAAGTGACCCCTCCCCAAACCTCACACACTGTAAGTGACCCCTCCCCAAACCTCACACACTGTAAGTGACCACTCCACAAACCTCACACACTGTAAGTGACCCCTCCTCAAACCTCACACACTGTAACAGTGACCCCTCCCCAAACCTCACACACTGTAAGTAACCCCTCCCCAAACCTCACACACTGTAGGTGACCCCTCCCCAAACCTCACACACTGTAATTGATCCCTCCCCTAACCTCACACACTGTAACAGTGACCCCTCCCCAAACCTCTCACACTGTAACAGTTACCCCTCCCCAAACCTCACACACTGTAAGTGACCCCTCCCCAAACCTCACACACTGTAAGTGACCCCTCCCCAATCCTCACACACTGTAAGTGACCCCTCCCCAAACCTCACACAATGTAACAGTGACCCCTCCCCAAACCTCACACACTGTAACAGTAACCCCTCCACAAACCTCACACACTGTAACAGTGACCCCTCCCCAAACCTCACACACTGTAAGTTACCCCTCCCCAAACCTCACACACTGTAACAGTGACCCCTCCCCAAACCTCACACAATGTAAGTGACCCCTCCCCAAACCTCACACACTGTAGGTGACCCCTGCACAAACATCACACACTGTAAGTGAACACTCCACAAACCTCACACACTGTAACAGTAACCCCTCCCCAAACCTCACACACTGTAAGTGACCCCTCCTCAAACCTCACACACTGTAAGTTACCCCTCCTCAAACCTCACACACTATAAGTGACCCCTCCCCAAACCTCACACACTGTAACAGTGACCCCTCCCCAAACCTCTCACACTGTAACAGTTACCCCTCCCCAAACCTCACACACTGTAAGTGACCCCTCCCCAAACCTCACACACTGTAAGTGACCCCTCCCCAAACCTCACACAATGTAACAGTGACCCCTCCCCAAACCTCACACACTGTAACAGTAACCTCTCCACAAACCTCACACACTGTAACTTACCCCTCCTCAAACCTCACACACTGTAAGTGACCCCTCCCCAAACCTCACACACTGTAACAGTGACCCCTCCCCAAACCTCACACACTGTAAGTGACCCCTCCCCAAACCTCACGCACTGTAGGTGACCCCTCCCCAAACCTCACACACTGTAAGTGACCCCTCCTCAAACCTCACACACTGTAACAGTGACCCCTCCCCAAACCTCACACACTGTAAGTGACCCCTCCACAAACCTCACACACTGTAAGTTACCCCTCCTCAAACCTCACACACTATAAGTGACCCCTCCCCAAACCTCACACACTGTAAGTGACCCCTCCCCAAACCTCACACACTGTAAGTGACCCCTCCCCAATCCTCACACACTGTAAGTGACCCCTCCCCAAACCTCACACAATGTAACAGTGACCCCTCCCCAAACCTCACACACTGTAACAGTAACCCCTCCACAAACCTCACACACTGTAACAGTGACCCCTCCCCAAACCTCACACACTGTAATTGACCCCTCCCCAAACCTCACACACTGTAACAGTGACCCCTCCCCAAACCTCACACACTGTAAGTGACCCCGCCCCAAACCTCACACACTGTAGGTGACCCCTGCACAAACATTACACACTGTAAGTGAACACTCCACAAACCTCACACACTGTAAGTGACCCCTCTTCAAACCTCACACACTGTAACAGTGACCCCTCCCCAAACCTCACACACTGTAAGTGACCCCTCCCCAAACCTCACACACTGTAGGTGACCCCTGCACAAACATCACACACTGTAAGTGAACACTCCACAAACCTCACACACTGTAAGTGACCCCTCCTCAAACCTCACACACTGTAACAGTGACCCCTCCCCAAACCTCACACACTGTAAGTGACCCCTCCCCAAACCTCACACACTGTAACAGTGACCCCTCCCCAAACCTCACACACTGTAAGTGACCCCGCCCCAAACCTCACACACTGTAGGTGACCCCTGCACAAACATCACACACTGTAAGTGAACACTCCACAAACCTCACACACTGTAAGTGACCGCTCCTCAAACCTCACACACTGTAACAGTGACCCCTCCCCAAACCTCACACACTGTAAGTGACCCCTCCACAAACCTCACACACTGTAAGTGACCCCTCCCCAAACCTCACACACTATAAGTGACCCCTCCCCAAACCTCACACATTGTAACAGTGACCCCTCCCCAAACCTCACACACTGTAACAGTTACCCCTCCTCAAACCTCACACACTATAAGTGACCCCTCCCCAAACCTCACACACTGTAAGTGACCCCTCCCCAAACCTCACACACTGTAAGTGACCCCTCCTCAAACCTCACACACTGTAAGTGACCCCTCCCCAAACCTCACACACTGTAAGTGACCACTCCACAAACCTCACACACTGTAAGTGACCCCTCCTCAAACCTCACACACTGTAACAGTGACCCCTCCCCAAACCGCACACACTGGAAGTGACCCCTCCCCAAACCTCACACACTGTAAGTGACCCCTCCCCAAACCTCACACACTGTAATTGACCCCTCCCCTAACCTCACACACTGTAACAGTGACCCCTCCCCAAACCTCTCACACTGTAAGTTACCCCTCCCGAAACCTCACACACTGTAAGTGACCCCTCCCCAAACCTCACACACTGTAAGTGACCCCTCCCCAATCCTCACACACTGTAAGTGACCCCTCCCCAAACCTCACACAATGTAACAGTGACCCCTCCCCAAACCTCACACACTGTAACAGTAACCCCTCCGCAAACCTCACACACTGTAACAGTGACCCCTCCCCAAACCTCACACACTGTAAGTGACCCCTCACCAAACCTCACACACTGTAACAGTAACCCCTCCCCAAACCTCACACAATGTAAGTGACCCCTCCCCAAACCTCACACACTGTAACAGTGACCCCTCCACAAACCTCACACACTGTAAGTGACCCCTCCCCAAACCTCACACACTGTAAGTGACCCCTCCCCAAACCTCACACACTGTAAGTGACCACTCCTCAAACCTCACACACTGTAACAGTGACCCCTCCGCTAACCTCACACACTGTAAGTGACCCCTCCACAAACCTCACACACTGTAACAGTGAGCCCTCCCCAAACCTCACACACTGTAAGTGACCCCTCCCCAAATCTCACACACTGAAACAGTGACCCCTCCCCAAACCTCACACACTGTAAGTGACCCCTCCCCAAACCTCACACACTGTAAGTGACCCCTCCCCAAACCTCACACACTGTAAGTGACCCCTCCCCAAACCTCACACACTGTAAGTGACCCCTCCCCAAACCTCACACACTGTAACAGTGACCCCTCCCCAAACATCACACACTGTAACAGTGACCCCTCCCCAAACCTCACACACTGTAAGTGACCCCTCCCCAAACCTCACACACTGTAGGTTACCCCTGCACAAACCTCACACACTGTAAGTGACCACTCCACAAACCTCACACACTGTAAGTGACCCCTCCTCAAACCTCACACACTGTAACAGTGACCCCTCCCCAAACCTCACACACTGTAAGTGACCCCTACCCAAACCTCACACATTGTAACAGTGACCCCTCCCCAAACCTCACACACTGTAACAGTAACCCCTCCCCAAACCTCACACACTGTAAGTGACCCCTCCCCAAACCTCACACACTGTAAGTTACCCCTCCTCAAACCTCACACACTATAAGTGACCCCTCCCCAAACCTCACACACTGTAAGTGACCCCTCCACAAACCTCACACACTGTAAGTGACCCCTCCCCAAACCTCACACACTATAAGTGACCCCTCCCCAAACCTCACACACTGTAACAGTAACTCCTCCCCAAAACCTCACACACTGTAAGAGACCCCTCCCCAAACCTCACACACTGTAAGTTACCCCTCCTCAAACCACACACACTATAAGTGACCCCTCCCCAAACCTCACACACTGTAAGTGACCCCTCCCCAAACCTCACACACTGTAAGTGACCCCTCCTCAAACCTCACACACTGTAAGTGACCCCTCCCCAAACCTCACACACTGTAAGTGACCACTCCACAAACCTCACACACTGTAAGTGACCCCTCCTCAAACCTCACACACTGTAACAGTGACCCCTCCCCAAACCTCACACACTGTAAGTGACCCCTCCCCAAACCTCACACACTGTAATTGACCCCTCCCCTAACCTCACACACTGTAACAGTGACCCCTCCCCAAACCTCTCACACTGTAACAGTTACCCCTCCCCAAACCTCACACACTGTAAGTGACCCCTCCCCAAACCTCACACACTGTAAGTGACCCCTCCCCAATCCTCACACACTGTAAGTGACCCCTCCCCAAACCTCACACAATGTAACAGTGACCCCTCCCCAAACCTCACACACTGTAACAGTAACCCCTCCACAAACCTCACACACTGTAACAGTGACCCCTCCCCAAACCTCACACACTGTAAGTTACCCCTCCCCAAACCTCACACACTGTAACAGTGACCCCTCCCCAAACCTCACACACTGTAAGTGACCCCTCCCCAAACCTCACACACTGTAGGTGACCCCTGCACAAACATCACACACTGTAAGTGAACACTCCACAAACCTCACACACTGTAACAGTAACCCCTCCCCAAACCTCACACACTGTAAGTGACCCCTCCCCAAACCTCACACACTGTAAGTTACCCCTCCTCAAACCTCACACACTATAAGTGACCCCTCCTCAAACCTCACACACTGTAAGTGACCCCTCCCCAAACCTCACACACTGTAAGTGACCACTCCACAAACCTCACACACTGTAAGTGACCCCTCCTCAAACCTCACACACTGTAACAGTGACCCCTCCCCAAACCTCACACACTGTAAGTAACCCCTCCCCAAACCTCACACACTGTAAGTGACCCCTCCCCAAACCTCACACACTGTAACAGTAACCCCTCACCAAACCTCACACAATGTAAGTGACCCCTCCCCAAACCTCACACACTGTAACAGTGACCCCTCCACAAACCTCACACACTGTAAGTGACCCCTCCCCAAACCTCACACACTGTAAGTGACCCCTCCCCAAACCTCACACACTGTAAGTGACCACTCCTCAAACCTCACACACTGTAACAGTGACCCCTCCGCAAACCTCACACACTGTAAGTGACCCCTCCACAAACCTCACACACTGTAACAGTGAGCCCTCCCCAAACCTCACACACTGTAAGTGACCCCTCCCCAAATCTCACACACTGAAACAGTGACCCCTCCCCAAACCTCACACACTGTAAGTGACCCCTCCCCAAACCTCACACACTGTAAGTGACCCCTCCCCAAACCTCACACACTGTAAGTGACCCCTCCCCAAACCTCACACACTGTAAGTGACCCCTCCCCAAACCTCACACACTGTAACAGTGACCCCTCCCCAAACATCACACACTGTAACAGTGACCCCTCCCCAAACCTCACACACTGTAAGTGACCCCTCCCCAAACCTCACACACTGTAGGTTACCCCTGCACAAACCTCACACACTGTAAGTGACCACTCCACAAACCTCACACACTGTAAGTGACCCCTCCTCAAACCTCACACACTGTAACAGTGACCCCTCCCCAAACCTCACACACTGTAAGTGACCCCTCCCCAAACCTCACACATTGTAACAGTGACCCCTCCCCAAACCTCACACACTGTAACAGTAACCCCTCCCCAAACCTCACACACTGTAAGTGACCCCTCCCCAAACCTCACACACTGTAAGTTACCCCTCCTCAAACCTCACACACTATAAGTGACCCCTCCCCAAACCTCACACACTGTAAGTGACCCCTCCACAAACCTCACACACTGTAAGTGACCCCTCCCCAAACCTCACACACTATAAGTGACCCCTCCCCAAACCTCACACACTGTAACAGTAACTCCTCCCCAAAACCTCACACGCTGTAAGAGGCCCCTCCCCAAACCTCACACACTGTAAGTTACCCCTCCTCAAACCACACACACTATAAGTGACCCCTCCCCAAACCTCACACACTGTAAGTGACCCCTCCCCAAACCTCACACACTGTAAGTGACCCCTCCTCAAACCTCACACACTGTAAGTGACCCCTCCCCAAACCTCACACACTGTAAGTGACCACTCCACAAACCTCACACACTGTAAGTGACCCCTCCTCAAACCTCACACACTGTAACAGTGACCCCTCCCCAAACCTCACACACTGTAAGTGACCCCTCCCCAAACCTCACACACTGTAATTGACCCCTCCCCTAACCTCACACACTGTAACAGTGACCCCTCCCCAAACCTCTCACACTGTAACAGTTACCCCTCCCCAAACCTCACACACTGTAAGTGACCCCTCCCCAAACCTCACACACTGTAAGTGACCCCTCCCCAATCCTCACACACTGTAAGTGACCCCTCCCCAAACCTCACACAATGTAACAGTGACCCCTCCCCAAACCTCACACACTGTAACAGTAACCCCTCCACAAACCTCACACACTGTAACAGTGACCCCTCCCCAAACCTCACACACTGTAAGTTACCCCTCCCCAAACCTCACACACTGTAACAGTGACCCCTCCCCAAACCTCACACACTGTAAGTGACCCCTCCCCATACCTCACACACTGTAGGTGACCCCTGCACAAACATCACACACTGTAAGTGAACACTCCACAAACCTCACACACTGTAACAGTAACCCCTCCCCAAACCTCACACACTGTAAGTGACCCCTCCCCAAACCTCACACACTGTAAGTTACCCCTCCTCAAACCTCACACACTATAAGTGACCCCTCCTCAAACCTCACACACTGTAAGTGACCCCTCCCCAAACCTCACACACTGTAAGTGACCACTCCACAAACCTCACACACTGTAAGTGACCCCTCCTCAAACCTCACACACTGTAACAGTGACCCCTCCCCAAACCTCACACACTGTAAGTAACCCCTCCCCAAACCTCACACACTGTAAGTGACCCCTCCCCAAACCTCACACACTGTAATTGACCCCTCCCCTAACCTCACACACTGTAACAGTGACCCCTCCCCAAACCTCTCACACTGTAACAGTTACCCCTCCCCAAACCTCACACACTGCAAGTGACCCCTCCCCAAACCTCACACACTGTAAGTGACCCCTCCCCAATCCTCACACACTGTAAGTAACCCCTCCCCAAACCTCACACAATGTAACAGTGACCCCTCCCCAAACCTCACACACTGTAACAGGAACCCCTCCACAAACCTCACACACTGTAACAGTGACCCCTCCCCAAACCTCACACACTGTAAGTTACCCCTCCCCAAACCTCACACACTGTAAGTTACCCCTCCTCAAACCTCACACGCTATAAGTGACCCCTCCCCAAACCTCACACACTGTAACAGTGACCCCTCCCCAAACCTCTCACACTGTAACAGTTACCCCTCCCCAAACCTCACACACTGTAAGTGACCCCTCCCCAAACCTCACACACTGTAAGTGACCCCTCCCCAAACCTCACACACTGTAAGTGACCCCTCCTCAAACCTCACACACTGTAAGTGACCCCTCCCCAAACCTCACACACTGTAAGTGACCACTCAACAAACCTCACACACTGTAAGTGACCCCTCCTCAAACCTCCCACACTGTAACAGTGACCCCTCCCCAAACCTCACACACTGTAAGTGACCCCTCCCCAAACCTCACACACTGTAAGTGACCCCTCCGCAATCCTCACACACTGTAAGTGACCCCTCCCCAAACCACACACAATGTAACAGTGACCCCTCCCCAAACCTCACACACTGTAACAGTAACCCCTCCACAAACCTCACACACTGTAACAGTGACCCCTCCCCAAACCTCACACACTGTAAGTGACCCCTCCCCAAACCTCACACACTGTAACAGTGACCCCTCCCCAAACCTCACACACTGTAAGTGACCCCTCCCCAAACCTCACGCACTGTAGGTGACCCCTCCCCAAACCTCACACACTGTAAGTGACCCCTCCTCAAACCTCACACACTGTAACAGTGACCCCTCCCCAAACCTCACACACTGTAAGTGACCCCTCCACAAACCTCACACACTGTAAGTTACCCCTCCTCAAACCTCACACACTATAAGTGACCCCTCCCCAAACCTCACACACTGTAAGTGACCCCTCCCCAAACCTCACACACTGTAAGTGACCCCTCCCCAATCCTCACACACTGTAAGTGACCCCTCCCCAAACCTCACACAATGTAACAGTGACCCCTCCCCAAACCTCACACACTGTAACAGTAACCCCTCCACAAACCTCACACACTGTAACAGTGACCCCTCCCCAAACCTCACACACTGTAATTGACCCCTCCCCAAACCTCACACACTGTAACAGTGACCCCTCCCCAAACCTTACACACTGTAAGTGACCCCGCCCCAAACCTCACACACTGTAGGTGACCCCTGCACAAACATCACACACTGTAAGTGAACACTCCCCAAACCTCACACACTGTAAGTGACGCCTCCTCAAACCTCACACACTGTAACAGTGACCCCTCCCCAAACCTCACACACTGTAAGTGACCCCTCCCCAAACCTCACACACTGTAGGTGACCCCTGCATAAACATCACACACTGTAAGTGAACACTCCACAAACCTCACACACTGTAAGTGACCCCTCCTCAAACCTCACACACTGTAACAGTGACCCCTCCCCAAACCTCACACACTGTAAGTGACCCCTCCCCAAACCTCACACACTGTAACAGTGACCCCTCCCCAAACCTCACACACTGTAAGTGACCCCGCCCCAAACCTCACACACTGTAGGTGACCCCTGCACAAACATCACACACTGTAAGTGAACACTCCACAAACCTCACACACTGTAAGTGACCGCTTCTCAAACCTCACACACTGTAACAGTGACCCCTCCCCAAACCTCACACACTGTAAGTGACCCCTCCACAAACCTCACACACTGTAAGTGACCCCTCCCCAAACCTCACACACTATAAGTGACCCCTCCCCAAACCTCACACATTGTAACAGTGACCCCTCCCCAAACCTCACACACTGTAACAGTAACCCCTCCCCAAACCTCACACACTGTAAGTGACCCCTCCCCAAACCTCACACACTGTAAGTTACCCCTCCTCAAACCTCACACACTATAAGTGACCCCTCCCCAAACCTCACACACTGTAAGTGACCCCTCCCCAAACCTCACACACTGTAAGTGACCCCTCCTCAAACCTCACACACTGTAAGTGACCCCTCCCCAAACCTCACACACTGTAAGTGACCACTCCACAAACCTCACACACTGTAAGTGACCCCTCCTCAAACCTCACACACTGTAACAGTGACCACTCCACAAACCTCACACACTGTAAGTGACCCCTCCCCTAACCTCACACACTGTAACAGTGACCCCTCCCCAAACCTCTCACACTGTAACAGTTACCCCTCCCCAAACCTCACACACTGTAAGTGACCCCTCCCCAAACCTCACACACTGTAAGTGACCCCTCCCCAATCCTCACACACTGTAAGTGACCCCTCCCCAAACCTCACACAATGTAACAGTGACCCCTCCCCAAACCTCACACACTGTAACAGTAACCCCTCCACAAACCTCACACACTGTAACAGTGACCCCTCCCCAAACCTCACACACTGTAAGTGACCCCTCCCCAAACCTCACACACTGTAACAGTAACCCCTCCCCAAACCTCACACAATGTAAGTGACCCCTCCCCAAACCTCACACACTGTAACAGTGACCCCTCCCCAAACCTCACACACTGTAAGTGACCCCTCCCCAAACCTCACACACTGTAAGTGACCCCTCCCCAAACCTCACACACTGTAAGTGACCACTCCTCAAACCTCACACACTGTAACAGTGACCCCTCCGCAAACCTCACACACTGTAAGTGACCCCTCCACAAACCTCACACACTGTAACAGTGAGCCCTCCCCAAACCTCACACACTGTAAGTGACCCCTCCCCAAACCTCACACACTGAAACAGTGACCCCTCCCCAAACCTCGCACACTGTAAGTGACCCCTCCCCAAACCTCACACACTGTAAGTGACCCCTCCTCAAACCTCACACACTGTAAGTGACCCCTCCCCAAACCTCACACACTGTAAGTGACCCCTCCCCAAACCTCACACACTGTAACAGTGACCCCTCCCCAAACATCACACACTGTAACAGTGACCCCTCCCCAAACCTCACACACTGTAAGTGACCCCTCCCCAAACCTCACACACTGTAGATGACCCCTGCACAAACCTCACACACTGTAAGTGACCACTCCACAAACCTCACACACTGTAAGTGACCCCTCCTCAAACCTCACACACTGTAACAGTGACCCCTCCCCAAACCTCACACACTGTAAGTGACCCCTCCCCAAACCTCACACATTGTAACAGTGACCCCTCCCCAAACCTCACACACTGTAACAGTAACCCCTCCCCAAACCTCACACACTGTAAGTGACCCCTCCCCAAACCTCACACACTGTAAGTTACCCCTCCTCAAACCTCACACACTATAAGTGACCCCTCCCCAAACCTCACACACTGTAAGTGACCCCTCCACAAACCTCACACACTGTAAGTGACCCCTCCCCAAACCTCACACACTATAAGTGACCCCTCCCCAAACCTCACACACTGTAACAGTAACTCCTCCCCAAAACCTCACGCACTGTAAGTGACCCCTCCCCAAACCTCACACACTGTAAGTTACCCCTCCTCAAACCTCACACACTATAAGTGACCCCTCCCCAAACCTCACACACTGTAAGTGACCCCTCCCCAAACCTCACACACTGTAAGTGACCCCTCCTCAAACCTCACACACTGTAA
Organism: Scyliorhinus torazame; assembly: GCF_047496885.1. Taxonomy (NCBI): domain Eukaryota; kingdom Metazoa; phylum Chordata; class Chondrichthyes; order Carcharhiniformes; family Scyliorhinidae; genus Scyliorhinus; species Scyliorhinus torazame. Next base: position 307,125,311 of record NC_092708.1, read on the forward strand.
GTGACCCCTCCCCAAACCTCACACACTGTAAGTGACCACTCCACAAACCTCACACACTGTAAGTGACCCCTCCTCAAACCTCACACACTGTAACAGTGACCCCTCCCCAAACCTCACACACTGTAAGTGACCCCTCCCCAAACCTCACACACTGTAATTGACCCCTCCCCTAACCTCACACACTGTAACAGTGACCCCTCCCCAAACCTCTCACACTGTAACAGTTACCCCTCCCCAAACCTCACACACTGTAAGTGACCCCTCCCCAAACCTCACACACTGTAAGTGACCCCTCCCCAATCCTCACACACTGTAAGTGACCCCTCCCCAAACCTCACACAATGTAACAGTGACCCCTCCCCAAACCTCACACACTGTAACAGTAACCCCTCCACAAACCTCACACACTGTAACAGTGACCCCTCCCCAAACCTCACACACTGTAAGTTACCCCTCCCCAAACCTCACACACTGTAACAGTGACCCCTCCCCAAACCTCACACACTGTAAGTGACCCCTCCCCAAACCTCACACACTGTAGGTGACCCCTGCACAAACATCACACACTGTAAGTGAACACTCCACAAACCTCACACACTGTAACAGTAACCCCTCACCAAACCTCACACACTGTAAGTGACCCCTCCCCAAACCTCACACACTGTAAGTTACCCCTCCTCAAACCTCACACACTATAAGTGACCCCTCCTCAAACCTCACACACTGTAAGTGACCCCTCCCCAAACCTCACACACTGTAAGTGACCACTCCACAAACCTCACACACTGTAAGTGACCCCTCCTCAAACCTCACACACTGTAACAGTGAACCCTCCCCAAACCTCACACACTGTAAGTAACCCCTCCCCAAACCTCACACACTGTAAGTGACCCCTCCCCAAACCTCACACACTGTAATTGACCCCTCCCCAAACCTCACACACTGTAAGTGACCCCTCCCCAAACCTCACACACTGTAAGTTACCCCTCCTCAAACCTCACACACTATAAGTGACCCCTCCCCAAACCTCACACACTGTAAGTGACCCCTCCACAAACCTCACACACTGTAAGTGACCCCTCCCCAAACCTCACACACTATAAGTGACCCCTCCCCAAACCTCACACACTGTAACAGTAACTCCTCCCCAAAACCTCACGCACTGTAAGTGACCCCTCCCCAAACCTCACACACTGTAAGTTACCCCTCCTCAAACCTCACACACTATAAGTGACCCCTCCCCAAACCTCACACACTGTAAGTGACCCCTCCCCAAACCTCACACACTGTAAGTGACCCCTCCTCAAACCTCACACACTGTAAGTGACCCCTCCCCAAACCTCACACACTGTAAGTGACCACTCCACAAACCTCACACACTGTAAGTGACCCCTCCTCAAACCTCACACACTGTAACAGTGACCCCTCCCCAAACCTCACACACTGTAAGTGACCCCCCCCCAAACCTCACACACTGTAATTGACCCCTCCCGTAACCTCACACACTGTAACAGTGACCCCTCCCCAAACCTCTCACACTGTAACAGTTACCCCTCCCCAAACCTCACACACTGTAAGTGACCCCTCCCCAAACCTCACACACTGTAAGTGACCCCTCCCCAATCCTCACACACTGTAAGTGACCCCTCCCCAAACCTCACACAATGTAACAGTGACCCCTCCCCAAACCTCACACACTGTAACAGTAACCCCTCCACAAACCTCACACACTGTAACAGTGATCCCTCCCCAAACCTCACACACTGTAACAGTGACCCCTCCCCAAACCTCACACACTGTAAGTGACCCCTCCCCAAACCTCACACACTGTAGGTGACCCCTGCACAAACATCACACACTGTAAGTGAACACTCCACAAACCTCACACACTGTAACAGTAACCCCTCACCAAACCTCACACACTGTAAGTGACCCCTCCCCAAACCTCACACACTGTAAGTTACCCCTCCTCAAACCTCACACACTATAAGTGACCCCTCCTCAAACCTCACACACTGTAAGTGACCCCTCCCCAAACCTCACACACTGTAAGTGACCACTCCACAAACCTCACACACTGTAAGTGACCCCTCCTCAAACCTCACACACTGTAACAGTGACCCCTCCCCAAACCTCACACACTGTAAGTAACCCCTCCCCAAACCTCACACACTGTAAGTGACCCCTCCCCAAACCTCACACACTGTAATTGACCCCTCCCCTAACCTCACACACTGTAACAGTGACCCCTCCCCAAACCTCTCACACTGTAACAGTTACCCCTCCCCAAACCTCACACACTGCAAGTGACCCCTCCCCAAACCTCACACACTGTAAGTGACCCCTCCCCAATCCTCACACACTGTAAGTAACCCCTCCCCAAACCTCACACAATGTAACAGTGACCCCTCCCCAAACCTCACACACTGTAACAGGAACCCCTCCACAAACCTCACACACTGTAACAGTGACACCTCCCCAAACCTCACACACTGTAAGTTACCCCTCCCCAAACCTCACACACTGTAACAGTGACCCCTCCCCAAACCTCACACACTGTAAGTGACCCCTCCCCAAACCTCACACACTGTAGGTGACCCCTGCACAAACATCACACACTGTAAGTGAACACTCCACAAACCTCACACACTGTAACAGTAACCCCTCCCCAAACCTCACACACTGTAAGTGACCCCTCCCCAAACCACACACACTGTAAGTTACCCCTCCTCAAACCTCACCCACTATAAGTGACCCCTCCCCAAACCTCACACACTGTAACAGTGACCCCTCCCCAAACCTCTCACACTGTAACAGTTACCCCTCCCCAAACCTCACACACTGTAAGTGACCCCTCCCCAAACCTCACACACTGTGAGTGACCCCTCCCCAAACCTCACACACTGTAAGTGACCCCTCCTCAAACCTCACACACTGTAAGTGACCCCTCCCCAAACCTCACACACTGTAAGTGACCACTCCACAAACCTCACACACTGTAAGTGACCCCTCCTCAAACCTCACACACTGTAACAGTGACCCCTCCCCAAACCTCACACACTGTAAGTGACCCCTCCCCAAACCTCACACACTGTAAGTGACCCCTCCCCAATCCTCACACACTGTAAGTGACCCCTCCCCAAACCTCACACAATGTAACAGTGACCCCTCCCCAAACCTCACACACTGTAACAGTAACCCCTCCACAAACCTCACACACTGTAACAGTGACCCCTCCCCAAACCTCACACACTGTAAGTGACCCCTCCCCAAACCTCACACACTGTAACAGTGACCCCTCCCCAAACCTCACACACTGTAAGTTACCCCTCCTCAAACCTCACACACTATAAGTGACCCCTCCCCAAACCTCACACACTGTAAGTGACCCCTCCCCAAACCTCACACACTGTAACAGTAACTCCTCCCCAAAACCTCACTCACTGTAAGTGACCCCTCCCCAAACCTCACACACTGTAAGTTACCCCTCCTCAAACCTCACACACTATAAGTGACCCCTCCCCAAACCTCACACACTGTAAGTGACCCCTCCCCAAACCTCACACACTGTAAGTGACCCCTCCTCAAACCTCACACACTGTAAGTGACCCCTCCCCAAACCTCACACACTGTAAGTGACCACTCCACAAACCTCACACACTGTAAGTGACCCCTCCTCAAACCTCACACACTGTAACAGTGACCCCTCCCCAAACCTCACACACTGTAAGTGACCCCTCCCCAAACCTCACACACTGTAATTGCCCCCTCCCCTAACCTCACACACTGTAACAGTGACCCCTCCCCAAACCTCTCACACTGTAACAGTTACCACTCCCCAAACCTCACACACTGTAAGTGACCCCTCCCCAAACCTCACACACTGTAAGTGACCCCTCCCCAATCCTCACACACTGTAAGTGACCCCTCCCCAAACCTCACACAATGTAACAGTGACCCCTCCCCAAACCTCACACACTGTAACAGTAACCCCTCCACAAACCTCACACACTGTAACAGTGACCCCTCCCCAAACCTCACACACTGTAAGTTACCCCTCCCCAAACCTCACACACTGTAACAGTGACCCCTCCCCAAACCTCACACACTGTAAGTGACCCCTCCCCAAACCTCACACACTGTAGGTGACCCCTGCACAAACCTCACACACTGTAAGTGAACACTCCACAAACCTCACACACTGTAACAGTAACCCCTCCCCAAACCTCACACACTGTAAGTGACCCCTCCCCAAACCTCACACACTGTAAGTTACCCCTCCTCAAACCTCACACACTATAAGTGACCCCTCCTCAAACCTCACACACTGTAAGTGACTCCTCCCCAAACCTCACACACTGTAAGTGACCACTCCACAAACCTCACACACTGTAAGTGACCCCTCCTCAAACCTCACACACTGTAACAGTGACCCCTCCCCAAACCTCACACACTGTAAGTAACCCCTCCCCAAACCTCACACACTGTAAGTGACCCCTCCCCAAACCTCACACACTGTAATTGACCCCTCCCCTAACCTCACACACTGTAACAGTGACCCCTCCCCAAACCTCTCACACTGTAACAGTTACCCCTCCCCAAACCTCACACACTGCAAGTGACCCCTCCCCAAACCTCACACACTGTAAGTGACCCCTCCCCAATCCTCACACACTGTAAGTAACCCCTCCCCAAACCTCACACAATGTAACAGTGACCCCTCCCCAAACCTCACACACTGTAACAGGAACCCCTCCACAAACCTCACACACTGTAACAGTGACCCCTCCCCAAACCTCACACACTGTAAGTTACCCCTCCCCAAACCTCACACACTGTAACAGTGACCCCTCCCCAAACCTCACACACTGTAAGTGACCCCTCCCCAAACCTCACACACTGTAGGTGACCCCTGCACAAACATCACACACTGTAAGTGAACACTCCACAAACCTCACACACTGTAACAGTAACCCCTCCCCAAACCTCACACACTGTAAGTGACCCCTCCCCAAACCACACACACTGTAAGTTACCCCTCCTCAAACCTCACACACTATAAGTGACCCCTCCCCAAACCTCACACACTGTAACAGTGACCCCTCCCCAAACCTCTCACACTGTAACAGTTACCCCTCCCCAAACCTCACACACTGTAAGTGACCCCTCCCCAAACCTCACACACTGTAAGTGACCCCTCCCCAAACCTCACACACTGTAAGTGACCCCTCCTCAAACCTCACACACTGTAAGTGACCCCTCCCCAAACCTCACACACTGTAAGTGACCACTCCACAAACCTCACACACTGTAAGTGACCCCTCCTCAAACCTCACACACTGTAACAGTGACCCCTCCCCAAACCTCACACACTGTAAGTGACCCCTCCCCAAACCTCACACACTGTAAGTGACCCCTCCCCAATCCTCACACACTGTTAATGACCCCTCCCCAAACCTCACACAATGTAACAGTGACCCCTCCCCAAACCTCACACACTGTAACAGTAACCCCTCCACAAACCTCACACACTGTAACAGTGACCCCTCCCCAAACCTCACACACTGTAAGTGACCCCTCCCCAAACCTCACACACTGTAACAGTGACCCCTCCCCAAACCTCACACACTGTAAGTGACCCCTCCCCAAACCTCACGCACTGTAGGTGACCCCTGCACAAACATCACACACTGTAAGTGAACACTCCACAAACCTCACACACTGTAAGTGACCCCTCCTCAAACCTCACACACTGTAACAGTGACCCCTCCCCAAACCTCACACACTGTAAGTGACCCCTCCACAAACCTCACACACTGTAAGTGACCCCTCCCCAAACCTCACACACTATAAGTGACCCCTCCCCAAACCTCACACACTGTAACAGTAACTCCTCCCCAAAACCTCACACACTGTAAGTGACCCCTCCCCAAACCTCACACACTGTAAGTTACCCCTCCTCAAACCTCACACACTATAAGTGACCCCTCCCCAAACCTTACACACTGTAAGTGACCCCTCCCCAAACCTCACACACTGTAAGTGACCCCTCCTCAAACCTCACACACTGTAAGTGACCCCTCCCCAAACCTCACACACTGTAAGTGACCACTCCACAAACCTCACACACCGTAAGTGACCCCTCCTCAAACCTCACACACTGTAACAGTGACCCCTCCCCAAACCTCACACACTGTAAGTAACCCCTCCCCAAACCTCACACACTGTAAGTGACCCCTCCCCAAACCTCACACACTGTAATTGACACCTCCCCTAACCTCACACACTGTAACAGTGACCCCTCCCCAAACCTCTCACACTTTAACAGTTACCCCTCCCCAAACCTCACACACTGTAAGTGACCCCTCCCCAAACCTCACACACTGTAAGTGACCCCTCCCCAATCCTCACACACTGTAAGTGACCCCTCCCCAAACCTCACACACTGTAAGTGACCCCTCCACAAACCTCACACACTGTAAGTGACCCCTCCCCAAACCTCACACACTATAAGTGACCCCTCCCCAAACCTCACACACTGTAACAGTAACTCCTCCCCAAAACCTCACACATTGTAAGTGACCCCTCCCCAAACCTCACACACTGTAAGTTACCCCTCCTCAAACCTCACACACTATAAGTGACCCCTCCCCAAACCTCACACACTGTAAGTGACCCCTCCCCAAACCTCACACACTGTAAGTGACCCCTCCTCAAACCTCACACACTGTAAGTGACCCCTCCCCAAACCTCACACACTGTAAGTGACCACTCCACAAACCTCACACACTGTAAGTGACCCCTCCTCAAACCTCACACACTGTAACAGTGACCCCTCCCCAAACCTCACACACTGTAAGTGACCCCTCCCCAAACCTCACACACTGTAATTGACCCCTCCCCTAACCTCACACACTGTAACAGTGACCCCTCCCCAAACCTCTCACACTGTAACAGTTACCCCTCCCCAAACCTCACACACTGTAAGTGACCCCTCCCCAAACCTCACACACTGTAAGTGACCCCTCCCCAATCCTCACACACTGTAAGTGACCCCTCCCCAAACCTCACACAATATAACAGTGACCCCTCCCCAAACCTCACACACTGTAACAGTAACCCCTCCACAAACCTCACACACTGTAACAGTGACCCCTCCCCAAACCTCACACACTGTAAGTTACCCCTCCCCAAACCTCACACACTGTAACAGTGACCCCTCCCCAAACCTCACACACTGTAGGTGACCCCTGCACAAACATCACACACTGTAAGTGAACACTCCACAAACCTCACACACTGTAACAGTAACCCCTCACCAAACCTCACACACTGTAAGTGACCCCTCCCCAAACCTCACACACTGTAAGTTACCCCTCCTCAAACCTCACACACTATAAGTGACCCCTCCTCAAACCTCACACACTGTAAGTGACCCCTCCCCAAACCTCACACACTGTAAGTGACCACTCCACAAACCTCACACACTGTAAGTGACCCCTCCTCAAACCTCACACACTGTAACAGTGACCCCTCCCCAAACCTCACACACTGTAAGTAACCCCTCCCCAAACCTCACACACTGTAAGTGACCCCTCCCCAAACCTCACACACTGTAATTGACCCCTCCCCTAACCTCACACACTGTAACAGTGACCCCTCCCCAAACCTCTCACACTGTAACAGTTATCCCTCCCCAAACCTCACATACTGCAAGTGACCCCTCCCCAAACCTCACACACTGTAAGTGACCCCTCCCCAATCCTCACACACTGTAAGTAACCCCTCCCCAAACCTCACACAATGTAACAGTGACCCCTCCCCAAACCTCACACACTGTAACAGGAACCCCTCCACAAACCTCACACACTGTAACAGTGACACCTCCCCAAACCTCACACACTGTAAGTTACCCCTCCCCAAACCTCACACACTGTAACAGTGACCCCTCCCCAAACCTCACACACTGTAAGTGACCCCTCCCCAAACCTCACACACTGTAGGTGACCCCTGCACAAACATCACACACTGTAAGTGAACACTCCACAAACCTCACACACTGTAACAGTAACCCCTCCCCAAACCTCACACACTGTAAGTGACCCCTCCCCAAACCTCACACACTGTAACAGTGACCCCTCCCCAAACCTCTCACACTGTAACAGTTACCCCTCCCCAAACCTCACACACTGTAAGTGACCCCTCCCCAAACCTCACACACTGTAAGTGACCCCTCCCCAAACCTCACACACTGTAAGTGACCCCTCCTCAAACCTCACACACTGTAAGTGACCCCTCCCCAAACCTCACACACTGTAAGTGACCACTCCACAAACCTCACACACTGTAAGTGACCCCTCCTCAAACCTCACACACTGTAAGTGACCCCTCCCCAAACCTCACACACTGTAAGTGACCACTCCACAAACCTCACACACTGTAAGTGACCCCTCCTCAAACCTCACACACTGTAACAGTGACCCCTCCCCAAACCTCACACACTGTAAGTAACCCCTCCCCAAACCTCACACACTTTAAGTGACCCCTCCCCAAACCTCACACACTGTAATTGACCCCTCCCCTAACCTCACACACTGTAACAGTGACCCCTCCCCAAACCTCTCACACTGTAACAGTTACCCCTCCCCAAACCTCACACACTGCAAGTGACCCCTCCCCAAACCTCACACACTGTAAGTGACCCCTCCCCAATCCTCACACACTGTAAGTAACCCCTCCCCAAACCTCACACAATGTAACAGTGACCCCTCCCCAAACCTCACACACTGTAACAGGAACCCCTCCACAAACCTCACACACTGTAACAGTGACACCTCCCCAAACCTCACACACTGTAAGTTACCCCTCCCCAAACCTCACACACTGTAACAGTGACCCCTCCCCAAACCTCACACACTGTAAGTGACCCCTCCCCAAACCTCACACACTGTAGGTGACCCCTGCACAAACATCACACACTGTAAGTGAACACTCCACAAACCTCACACACTGTAACAGTAACCCCTCCCCAAACCTCACACACTGTAAGTGACCCCTCCTCAAACCACACACACTGTAAGTTACCCCTCCTCAAACCTCACACACTATAAGTGACCCCTCCCCAAACCTCACACACTGTAACTGTGACCCCTCCCCAAACCTCTCACACTGTAACAGTTACCCCTCCCCAAACCTCACACACTGTAAGTGACCCCTCCCCAAACCTCACACACTGTAAGTGACCCCTCCCCAAACCTCACACACTGTAAGTGACCCCTCCTCAAACCTCACACACTGTAAGTGACCCCTCCCCAAACCTCACACACTGTAAGTGACCACTCCACAAACCTCACACACTGTAAGTGACCCCTCCTCAAACCTCACACACTGTAACAGTGACCCCTCCCCAAACCTCACACACTGTAAGTGACCCCTCCCCAAACCTCACACACTGTAAGTGACCCCTCCCCAATCCTCACACACTGTAAGTGACCCTTCCCCAAACCTCACATAATGTAACAGTGACCCCTCCCCAAACCTCACACACTGTAACAGTAACCCCTCCACAAACCTCACACACTGTAACAGTGACCCCTCCCCAAACCTCACACACTGTAAGTGACCCCTCCCCAAACCTCACACACTGTAACAGTGACCCCTCCCCAAACCTCACACACTGTAAGTTACCCCTCCTCAAACCTCACACACTATAAGTGACCCCTCCCCAAACCTCACACACTGTAAGTGACCCCTCCCCAAACCTCACACACTGTAACAGTAACTCCTCCCCAAAACCTCACACACTGTAAGTGACCCCTCCCCAAACCTCACACACTGTAAGTTACCCCTCCTCAAACCTCACACACTATAAGTGACCCCTCCCCAAACCTCACACACTGTAAGTGACCCCTCCCCAAACCTCACACACTGTAAGTGACCCCTCCTCAAACCTCACACACTGTAAGTGACCCCTCCCCAAACCTCACACACTGTAAGTGACCACTCCACAAACCTCACACACTGTAAGTAACCCCTCCCCAAACCTCACACAATGTAACAGTGACCCCTCCCCAAACCTCACACACTGTAACAGGAACCCCTCCACAAACCTCACACACTGTAACAGTGACCCCTCCCCAAACCTCACACACTGTAAGTTACCCCTCCCCAAACCTCACACACTGTAACAGTGACCCCTCCCCAAACCTCACACACTGTAAGTGACCCCTCCCCAAACCTCACACACTGTAGGTGACCCCTGCACAAACATCACACACTGTAAGTGAACACTCCACAAACCTCACACACTGTAACAGTAACCCCTCCCCAAACCTCACACACTGTAAGTGACCCCTCCCCAAACCACACACACTGTAAGTTACCCCTCCTCAAACCTCACACACTATAAGTGACCCCTCCCCAAACCTCACACACTGTAACAGTGACCCCTCCCCAAACCTCTCACACTGTAACAGTTACCCCTCCCCAAACCTCACACACTGTAAGTGACCCCTCCCCAAACCTCACACACTGTAAGTGACCCCTCCCCAAACCTCACACACTGTAAGTGACCCCTCCTCAAACCTCACACACTGTAAGTGACCCCTCCCCAAACCTCACACACTGTAAGTGACCACTCCACAAACCTCACACACTGTAAGTGACCCCTCCTCAAACCTCACACACTGTAACAGTGACCCCTCCCCAAACCTCACACACTGTAAGTGACCCCTCCCCAAACCTCACACACTGTAAGTGACCCCTCCCCAATCCTCACACACTGTTAGTGACCCCTCCCCAAACCTCACACAATGTAACAGTGACCCCTCCCCAAACCTCACACACTGTAACAGTAACCCCTCCACAAACCTCACACACTGTAACAGTGACCCCTCCCCAAACCTCACACACTGTAAGTGACCCCTCCCCAAACCTCACACACTGTAACAGTGACCCCTCCCCAAACCTCACACACTGTAAGTGACCCCTCCCCAAACCTCACGCACTGTAGGTGACCCCTGCACAAACATCACACACTGTAAGTGAACACTCCACAAACCTCACACACTGTAAGTGACCCCTCCTCAAACCTCACACACTGTAACAGTGACCCCTCCCCAAACCTCACACACTGTAAGTGACCCCTCCACAAACCTCACACACTGTAAGTGACCCCTCCCCAAACCTCACACACTATAAGTGACCCCTCCCCAAACCTCACACACTGTAACAGTAACTCCTCCCCAAAACCTCACACACTGTAAGTGACCCCTCCCCAAACCTCACACACTGTAAGTTACCCCTCCTCAAACCTCACACACTATAAGTGACCCCTCCCCAAACCTTACACACTGTAAGTGACCCCTCCCCAAACCTCACACACTGTAAGTGACCCCTCCTCAAACCTCACACACTGTAAGTGACCCCTCCCCAAACCTCACACACTGTAAGTGACCACTCCACAAACCTCACACACCGTAAGTGACCCCTCCTCAAACCTCACACACTGTAACAGTGACCCCTCCCCAAACCTCACACACTGTAAGTAACCCCTCCCCAAACCTCACACACTGTAAGTGACCCCTCCCCAAACCTCACACACTGTAATTGACACCTCCCCTAACCTCACACACTGTAACAGTGACCCCTCCCCAAACCTCTCACACTTTAACAGTTACCCCTCCCCAAACCTCACACACTGTAAGTGACCCCTCCCCAAACCTCACACACTGTAAGTGACCCCTCCCCAATCCTCACACACTGTAAGTGACCCCTCCCCAAACCTCACACACTGTAAGTGACCCCTCCACAAACCTCACACACTGTAAGTGACCCCTCCCCAAACCTCACACACTATAAGTGACCCCTCCCCAAACCTCACACACTGTAACAGTAACTCCTCCCCAAAACCTCACACATTGTAAGTGACCCCTCCCCAAACCTCACACACTGTAAGTTACCCCTCCTCAAACCTCACACACTATAAGTGACCCCTCCCCAAACCTCACACACTGTAAGTGACCCCTCCCCAAACCTCACACACTGTAAGTGACCCCTCCTCAAACCTCACACACTGTAAGTGACCCCTCCCCAAACCTCACACACTGTAAGTGACCACTCCACAAACCTCACACACTGTAAGTGACCCCTCCTCAAACCTCACACACTGTAACAGTGACCCCTCCCCAAACCTCACACACTGTAAGTGACCCCTCCCCAAACCTCACACACTGTAATTGACCCCTCCCCTAACCTCACACACTGTAACAGTGACCCCTCCCCAAACCTCTCACACTGTAACAGTTACCCCTCCCCAAACCTCACACACTGTAAGTGACCCCTCCCCAAACCTCACACACTGTAAGTGACCCCTCCCCAATCCTCACACACTGTAAGTGACCCCTCCCCAAACCTCACACAATATAACAGTGACCCCTCCCCAAACCTCACACACTGTAACAGTAACCCCTCCACAAACCTCACACACTGTAACAGTGACCCCTCCCCAAACCTCACACACTGTAAGTTACCCCTCCCCAAACCTCACACACTGTAACAGTGACCCCTCCCCAAACCTCACACACTGTAGGTGACCCCTGCACAAACATCACACACTGTAAGTGAACACTCCACAAACCTCACACACTGTAACAGTAACCCCTCACCAAACCTCACACACTGTAAGTGACCCCTCCCCAAACCTCACACACTGTAAGTTACCCCTCCTCAAACCTCACACACTATAAGTGACCCCTCCTCAAACCTCACACACTGTAAGTGACCCCTCCCCAAACCTCACACACTGTAAGTGACCACTCCACAAACCTCACACACTGTAAGTGACCCCTCCTCAAACCTCACACACTGTAACAGTGACCCCTCCCCAAACCTCACACACTGTAAGTAACCCCTCCCCAAACCTCACACACTGTAAGTGACCCCTCCCCAAACCTCACACACTGTAATTGACCCCTCCCCTAACCTCACACACTGTAACAGTGACCCCTCCCCAAACCTCTCACACTGTAACAGTTATCCCTCCCCAAACCTCACATACTGCAAGTGACCCCTCCCCAAACCTCACACACTGTAAGTGACCCCTCCCCAATCCTCACACACTGTAAGTAACCCCTCCCCAAACCTCACACAATGTAACAGTGACCCCTCCCCAAACCTCACACACTGTAACAGGAACCCCTCCACAAACCTCACACACTGTAACAGTGACACCTCCCCAAACCTCACACACTGTAAGTTACCCCTCCCCAAACCTCACACACTGTAACAGTGACCCCTCCCCAAACCTCACACACTGTAAGTGACCCCTCCCCAAACCTCACACACTGTAGGTGACCCCTGCACAAACATCACACACTGTAAGTGAACACTCCACAAACCTCACACACTGTAACAGTAACCCCTCCCCAAACCTCACACACTGTAAGTGACCCCTCCCCAAACCTCACACACTGTAACAGTGACCCCTCCCCAAACCTCTCACACTGTAACAGTTACCCCTCCCCAAACCTCACACACTGTAAGTGACCCCTCCCCAAACCTCACACACTGTAAGTGACCCCTCCCCAAACCTCACACACTGTAAGTGACCCCTCCTCAAACCTCACACACTGTAAGTGACCCCTCCCCAAACCTCACACACTGTAAGTGACCACTCCACAAACCTCACACACTGTAAGTGACCCCTCCTCAAACCTCACACACTGTAAGTGACCCCTCCCCAAACCTCACACACTGTAAGTGACCACTCCACAAACCTCACACACTGTAAGTGACCCCTCCTCAAACCTCACACACTGTAACAGTGACCCCTCCCCAAACCTCACACACTGTAAGTAACCCCTCCCCAAACCTCACACACTTTAAGTGACCCCTCCCCAAACCTCACACACTGTAATTGACCCCTCCCCTAACCTCACACACTGTAACAGTGACCCCTCCCCAAACCTCTCACACTGTAACAGTTACCCCTCCCCAAACCTCACACACTGCAAGTGACCCCTCCCCAAACCTCACACACTGTAAGTGACCCCTCCCCAATCCTCACACACTGTAAGTAACCCCTCCCCAAACCTCACACAATGTAACAGTGACCCCTCCCCAAACCTCACACACTGTAACAGGAACCCCTCCACAAACCTCACACACTGTAACAGTGACACCTCCCCAAACCTCACACACTGTAAGTTACCCCTCCCCAAACCTCACACACTGTAACAGTGACCCCTCCCCAAACCTCACACACTGTAAGTGACCCCTCCCCAAACCTCACACACTGTAGGTGACCCCTGCACAAACATCACACACTGTAAGTGAACACTCCACAAACCTCACACACTGTAACAGTAACCCCTCCCCAAACCTCACACACTGTAAGTGACCCCTCCTCAAACCACACACACTGTAAGTTACCCCTCCTCAAACCTCACACACTATAAGTGACCCCTCCCCAAACCTCACACACTGTAACTGTGACCCCTCCCCAAACCTCTCACACTGTAACAGTTACCCCTCCCCAAACCTCACACACTGTAAGTGACCCCTCCCCAAACCTCACACACTGTAAGTGACCCCTCCCCAAACCTCACACACTGTAAGTGACCCCTCCTCAAACCTCACACACTGTAAGTGACCCCTCCCCAAACCTCACACACTGTAAGTGACCACTCCACAAACCTCACACACTGTAAGTGACCCCTCCTCAAACCTCACACACTGTAACAGTGACCCCTCCCCAAACCTCACACACTGTAAGTGACCCCTCCCCAAACCTCACACACTGTAAGTGACCCCTCCCCAATCCTCACACACTGTAAGTGACCCTTCCCCAAACCTCACATAATGTAACAGTGACCCCTCCCCAAACCTCACACACTGTAACAGTAACCCCTCCACAAACCTCACACACTGTAACAGTGACCCCTCCCCAAACCTCACACACTGTAAGTGACCCCTCCCCAAACCTCACACACTGTAACAGTGACCCCTCCCCAAACCTCACACACTGTAAGTTACCCCTCCTCAAACCTCACACACTATAAGTGACCCCTCCCCAAACCTCACACACTGTAAGTGACCCCTCCCCAAACCTCACACACTGTAACAGTAACTCCTCCCCAAAACCTCACACACTGTAAGTGACCCCTCCCCAAACCTCACACACTGTAAGTTACCCCTCCTCAAACCTCACACACTATAAGTGACCCCTCCCCAAACCTCACACACTGTAAGTGACCCCTCCCCAAACCTCACACACTGTAAGTGACCCCTCCTCAAACCTCACACACTGTAAGTGACCCCTCCCCAAACCTCACACACTGTAAGTGACCACTCCACAAACCTCACACACTGTAAGTGACCCCTCCTCAAACCTCACACACTGTAACAGTGACCCCTCCCCAAACCTCACACACTGTAAGTGACCCCTCCCCAAACCTCACACACTGTAATTGCCCCCTCCCCTAACCTCACACACTGTAACAGTGACCCCTCCCCAAACCTCTCACACTGTAACAGTTACCACTCCCCAAACCTCACACACTGTAAGTGACCCCTCCCCAAACCTCACACACTGTAAGTGACCCCTCCCCAATCCTCACACACTGTAAGTGACCCCTCCCCAAACCTCACACAATGTAACAGTGACCCCTCCCCAAACCTCACACACTGTAACAGTAACCCCTCCACAAACCTCACACACTGTAACAGTGACCCCTCCCCAAACCTCACACACTGTAAGTTACCCCTCCCCAAACCTCACACACTGTAACAGTGACCCCTCCCCAAACCTCACACACTGTAAGTGACCCCTCCCCAAACCTCACACACTGTAGGTGACCCCTGCACAAACCTCACACACTGTAAGTGAACACTCCACAAACCTCACACACTGTAACAGTAACCCCTCCCCAAACCTCACACACTGTAAGTGACCCCTCCCCAAACCTCACACACTGTAAGTTACCCCTCCTCAAACCTCACACACTATAAGTGACCCCTCCTCAAACCTCACACACTGTAAGTGACCCCTCCCCAAACCTCACACACTGTAAGTGACCACTCCACAAACCTCACACACTGTAAGTGACCCCTCCCCAAACCTCACACACTGTAAGTGACCCCTCCCCAAACCTCACACACTGTAAGTGACCCCTCCTCAAACCTCACACACTGTAAGTGACCCCTCCCCAAACCTCACACACTGTAAGTGACCACTCCACACACCTCACACACTGTAAGTGACCCCTCCTCAAACCTCACACACTGTAACAGTGACCCCTCCCCAAACCTCACACACTGTAAGTGACCCCTCCCCAAACCTCACACACTGTAAGTGACCCCTCCCCAATCCTCACACACTGTAAGTGACCCCTCCCCAAACCTCACACAATGTAACAGTGACCCCTCCCCAAACCTCACACACTGTAACAGTAACCCCTCCACAAACCTCACACACTGTAACAGTGACCCCTCCCCAAACCTCACACACTGTAAGTGACCCCTCCCCAAACCTCACACACTGTAACAGTGACCCCTCCCCAAACCTCACACACTGTAAGTGACCCCTCCCCAAACCTCACGCACTGTAGGTGACCCCTGCACAAACATCACACACTGTAAGTGACCCCTCCTCAAACCTCACACACTGTAACAGTGACCCCTCCCCAAACCTCACACACTGTAAGTGACCCCTCCACAAACCTCACACACTGTAAGTGACCCCTCCCCAAACCTCACACACTATAAGTGACCCCTCCCCAAACCTCACACACTGTAACAGTGACTCCTCCCCAAAACCTCACACACTGTAAGTGACCCCTCCCCAAACCTCACACACTGTAAGTTACCCCTCCTCAACCTCACACACTGTAACAGTGACCCCTCCCCAAACCTCACACACTGTAAGTAACCCCTCCCCAAACCTCACACACTGTAAGTGACCCCTCCCCAAACCTCACACACTGTAATTGACACCTCCCCTAACCTCACACACTGTAACAGTGACCCCTCCCCAAACCTCTCACACTTTAACAGTTACCCCTCCCCAAACCTCACACACTGTAAGTGACCCCTCCCCAAACCTCACACACTGTAAGTGACCCCTCCCCAATCCTCACACAATGTAACAGTGACCCCTCCCCAAACCTCACACAATGTAACAGTGACCCCTCCCCAAACCTCACACACTGTAACAGTAACCCCTCCACAAACCTCACACACTGTAACAGTGACCCCTCCCCAAACCTCACACGCTGTAAGTTACCCCTCCCCAAACCTCACACACTGTAACAGTGACCCCTCCCCAAACCTCACACACTGTAAGTGACCCCTCCCCAAACCTCACACACTGTAGGTGACCCCTGCACAAACATCACACACTGTAAGTGAACACTCCACAAACCTCACACACTGTAACAGTAACCCCTCCCCAAACCTCACACACTGTAAGTGACCCCTCCCCAAACCTCACACACTGTAAGTTACCCCTCCTCAAACCTCACACACTATAAGTGACCCCTCCCTAAAACCTCACACACTGTAACAGTGACCCCTCCCCAAACCTCTCACACTGTAACAGTTACCCCTCCCCAAACCTCACACACTGTAAGTGACCCCTCCCCAAACCTCACACACTGTAAGTGACCCCTCCCCAAACCTCACACACTGTAAGTGACCCCTCCTCAAACCTCACACACTGTAAGTGACCCCTCCACAAACCTCACACACTGTAAGTGACCACTCCACAAACATCACACACTGTAAGTGACCCCTCCTCAAACCTCACACACTGTAACAGTGACCCCTCCCCAAACCTCACACACTGTAAGTGACCCCTCCCCAAACCTCACACACTGTAAGTGACCCCTCCCCAATCCTCACACACTGTAAGTGACCCCTCCCCAAACCTCACACAATGTAACAGTGACCCCTCCCCAAACCTCACACACTGTAACAGTAACCCCTCCACAAACCTCACACACTGTAACAGTGACCCCTCCCCAAAACTCACACACTGTAAGTGACCCCTCCCCAAACCTCACACACTGTAACAGTGACCCCTCCCCAAACCTCACACACTGTAAGTGACCCCTCCCCAAACCTCACGCACTGTAGGTGACCCCTGCACAAACATCACACACTGTAAGTGAACACTCCACAAACCTCACACACTGTAAGTGACCCCTCCTCAAACCTCACACACTGTAACAGTGACCCCTCCCCAAACCTCACACACTGTAAGTGACCCCTCCACAAACCTCACACACTGTAAGTTACCCCTCCTCAAACCTCACACACTATAAGTGACCCCTCCCCAAACCTCACACACTGTAAGTGACCCCTCCCCAAACCTCACACACTGTAACACTGACCCCTCCCCAAACCTCTCACACTGTAACAGTTACCCCTCCCCAAACCTCACACACTGTAAGTGACCCCTCCCCAAACCTCACACACTGTAAGTGACCCCTCCCCAATCCTCACACACTGTAAGTGACCCCTCCCCAAACCTCACACAATGTAACAGTGACTACTCCCCAAACCTCACACACTGTAACAGTAACCCCTCCACAAACCTCACACACTGTAACAGTGACCCCTCCCCAAACCTCACACACTGTAATTGACCCCTCCCCAAACCTCACACACTGTAACAGTGACCCCTCCCCAAACCTCACACACTGTAAGTGACCCCGCCCCAAACCTCACACACTGTAGGTGACCCCTGCACAAACATCACACACTGTAAGTGAACACTCCACAAACCTCACACACTGTAAGTGACCCCTCCTCAAACCTCACACACTGTAACAGTGACCCCTCCCCAAACCTCACACACTGTAAGTGACCCCTCCCCAAACCTCACACACTGTAGGTGACCCCTGCACAAACATCACACACTGTAAGTGAACACTCCACAAACCTCACACACTGTAAGTGACCCCTCCTCAAACCTCACACACTGTAACAGTGACCCCTCCCCAAACCTCACACACTGTAAGTGACCCCTCCCCAAACCTCACACACTGTAACAGTGACCCCTCCCCAAACCTCACACACTGTAAGTGACCCCGCCCCAAACCTCACACACTGTAGGTGACCCCTGCACAAACATCACACACTGTAAGTTAACACTCCACAAACCTCACACACTGTAAGTGACCCCTCCTCAAACCTCACACACTGTAACAGTGACCCCTCCCCAAACCTCACACACTGTAAGTGACCCCACCACAAACCTCACACACTGTAAGTGACCCCTCCCCAAACCTCACACACTATAAGTGACCCCTCCCCAAACCTCACACATTGTAACAGTGACCCCTCCCCAAACCTCACACACTGTAACAGTAACCCCTCCCCAAACCTCACACACTGTAAGTGACCCCTCCCCAAACCTCACACACTGTAAGTTACCCCTACTCAAACCTCACACACTATAAGTGACCCCTCCCCAAACCTCACACACTGTAAGTGACCCCTCCCCAAACCTCACACACTGTAAGTGACCCCTCCTCAAACCTCACACACTGTAAGTGACCCCTCCCCAAACCTCACACACTGTAAGTGACCACTCCACAAACCTCACACACTGTAAGTGACCCCTCCTCAAACCTCACACACTGTAACAGTGACCCCTCCCCAAACCTCACGCACTGTAAGTGACCCCTCCCCAAACCTCACACACTGTAAGTGACCCCTCCCCAAACCTCACACACTGTAATTGACCCCTCCCCTAACCTCACAGACTGTAACAGTGACCCCTCCCCAAACCTCTCACACTGTAACAGTTACCCCTCCTCAAACCTCACACACTGTAAGTGACCCCTCCCCAAACCTCACACACTGTAAGTGACCCCTCCCCAATCCTCACACACTGTAAGTGACCCCTCCCCAAACCTCACACACTGTAACAGTAACCCCTCCACAAACCTCACACACTGTAACAGTGACCCCTCCCCAAACCTCACACACTGTAAGTGACCCCTCCCCAAACCTCACACACTGTAACAGTAACCCCTCCCCAAACCTCACACAATGTAAGTGACCCCTCCCCAAACCTCACACACTGTAAGTGACCCCTCCCCAAACCTCACACACTGTAAGTGACCCCTCCCCAAACCTCACACACTGTAAGTGACCACTCCTCAAACCTCACACACTGTAACAGTGACCCCTCCGCAAACCTCACACACTGTAAGTGACCCCTCCACAAACCTCACACACTGTAACAGTGACCCCTCCCCAAACCTCACACACTGTAAGTGACCCCTCCCCAAACCTCACACACTGAAACAGTGACCCCTCCCCAAACCTCACACACTGTAAGTGACCCCTCCCCAAACCTCACACACTGTAAGTGACCCCTCCCCAAACCTCACACACTGTAAGTGACCCCTCCCCAAACCTCACACACTGTAAGTGACCCCTCCCCAAACCTCACACACTGTAACAGTGACCCCTCCCCAAACATCACACACTGTAACAGTGACCCCTCCCCAAACCTCACACACTGTAAGTGACCCCTCCCCAAACCTCACACACTGTAGGTGACCCCTGCACAAACCTCACACACTGTAAGTGACCACTCCACAAACCTCACACACTGTAAGTGACCCCTCCTCAAACCTCACACACTGTAACAGTGACCCCTCCCCAAACCTCACACACTGTAAGTGACCCCTCCCCAAACCTCACACACTGTAACAGTAACCCCTCCCCAAACCTCACACACTGTACGTGACCCCTCCCCAAACCTCACACACTGTAAGTTACCCCTCCTCAAACCTCACACACTATAAGTGACCCCTCCCCAAACCTCACACACTGTAAGTGACCCCTCCCCAAACCTCACACACTGTAAGTGACCCCTCCTCAAACCTCACACACTGTAAGTGACCCCTCCCCAAACCTCACACACTGTAGGTGACCCCTCCCCAAACCTCACACACTGTAAGTGACCACTCCACAAACCTCACACACTGTAAGTGACCCCTCCTCAAACTTCACACACTGTAACAGTGACCCCTCCCCAAACCTCACACACTGTAAGTGACCCCTCCCCAAACCTCACACACTGTAAGTGACCCCTCCCCAAACCTCACACACTGTAATTGACCCCTCCCCAAACCTCACACACTGTAACAGTGACCCCTCCCCAAACCTCTCACACTGTAACAGTTACCCCTCCCCAAACCTCACACACTGTAAGTGACCCCTCCCCAAACCTCACACACTGTAAGTGACCCCTCCCCAATCCTCACACACTGTAAGTGACCCCTCCCCAAACCTCACACACTGTAACAGTGACCCCTCCCCAAACCACACACACTGTAACAGTAACCCCTCCACAAAACTCACACACTGTAACAGTGACCCCTCCCCAAACCTCACACACTGTAAGTGACCCCTCCCCAAACCTCACACACTGTAACAGTGACCCCTCCCCAAACCTCACACACTGTAACAGTAACCCCTCCCCAAACCTCACACAATGTAAGTGACCCCTCCCCAAACCTCACACACTGTAACAGTGACCCCTCCCCAAACCTCACACACTGTAAGTTACCCCTCCCCAAACCTCACACACTGTAAGTGACCCCTCCCCAAACCTCACACACTGTAAGTGACCACTCCTCAAACCTCACACACTGTAACAGTGACCCCTCCGCAAACCTCACACACTGTAAGTGACCCCTCCCCAAACCTCACTGACTGTAACAGTGACCCCTCCCCAAACCTCACACACTGTAAGTGACCCCTCCCCAAACCTCACACACTGTAACAGTGACCCCTCCCCAAACCTCACACACTGTAAGTGACCCCTCCCCAAACCTCACACACTGTAAGTGACCCCTCCCCAAACCTCACACACTGTAAGTGACCCCTCCCCAAACCTCACACACTGTAAGTGACCCCTCCCCAAACCTCACACACTGTAAGTGACCCCTCCCCAAACCTCACACACTGTAAGTGACCACTCCTCAAACCTCACACAATGTAACAGTGACCCCTCCCCAAACCTCACACACTGTAATTGACCCCTCCCCAAACCTCACACACTGTAACAGTGACCCCTCCCCAAACCTCACACACTGTAAGTAACCCCTCCCCAAACTTCACATACTGTAACAGTGACCCCTCCCCAAACCTCACACACTGTAAGTGACCCCTCCCCAAACCTCACACACTGTAAGTGACCCCTCCTCAAACCTCACACACTGTAAGTGACCCCTCCCCAAACCTCACACACTGTAAGTGCCCACTCCACAAACCTCACACACTGTAAGTGACCCCTCCTCAAACCTCACACACTGTAACAGTGACCCCTCCCCAAACCTCACACACTGTAAGTGACCCCTCCCCAAACCTCACACACTGTAACAGTCACCCCTCCCCAAACCTCACACACTGTAAGTGACCCCTCCACAAACCTCACACACTGTAAGTTACCCCTCCTCAAACCTCACACACTATAAGTGACCCCTCCCCAAACCTCACACACTGTAAGTGACCCCTCCCCAAACCTCACACACTGTAACAGTGACCCCTCCCCAAACCTCACACACTGTAAGTGACCCCTCCCCAAACCTCACACACTGTAGGTGACCCCTGCACAAACCTCACACACTGCAAGTGACCACTCCACAAACCTCACACACTGTAAGTGACCCCTCCTCAAACCTCACACACTGTAACAGTGACCCCTCCCCAAACCTCACACACTGTAAGTGACCCCTCCCCAAACCTCACACATTGTAACAGTGACCCCTCGCCAAACCTCACACACTGTAACAGTAACCCCTCCCCAAACCTCACACACTGTACGTGACCCCTCCCCAAACCTCACACACTGTAAGTTACCCCTCCTCAAACCTCACACACTATAAGTGACCCCTCCCCAAACCTCACACACTGTAAGTGACCCCTCCCCAAACCTCACACACTGTAAGTGACCCCTCCTCAAACCTCACACACTGTAAGTGACCCCTCCCCAAACCTCACACACTGTAGGTGACCCCTCCCCAAACCTCACACACTGTAAGTGACCACTCCACAAACCTCACACACTGTAAGTGACCCCTCCTCAAACTTCACACACTGTAACAGTGACCCCTCCCCAAACCTCACACACTGTAAGTGACCCCTCCCCAAACCTCACACACTGTAAGTGACCCCTCCCCAAACCTCACACCCTGTAATTGACCCCTCCCCAAACCTCACACACTGTAACAGTGACCCCTCCCCAAACCTCTCACACTGTAACAGTTACCCCTCCCCAAACCTCACACACTGTAAGTGACCCCTCCCCAAACCTCACACACTGTAAGTGACCCCTCCCCAATCCTCACACACTGTAAGTGACCCCTCCCCAAACCTCACACACTGTAACAGTGACCCCTCCCCAAACCACACACACTGTAACAGTAACCCCTCCACAAAACTCACACACTGTAACAGTGACCCCTCCCCAAACCTCACACACTGTAAGTGACCCCTCCCCAAACCTCACACACTGTAACAGTGACCCCTCCCCAAACCTCACACACTGTAACAGTAACCCCTCCCCAAACCTCCCACAATGTAAGTGACCCCTCCCCAAACCTCACACACTGTAACAGTGACCCCTCCCCAAACCTCACACACTGTAAGTGACCCCTCCACAAACCTCACACACTGTAAGTTACCCCTCCTCAAACCTCACACACTATAAGTGACCCCTCCCCAAACCTCACACACTGTAAGTGACCCCTCCCCAAACCTCACACACTGTAACAGTGACCCCTCCCCAAACCTCACACACTGTAAGTGACCCCTCCCCAAACCTCACACACTGTAGGTGACCCCTGCACAAACCTCACACACTGCAAGTGACCACTCCACAAACCTCACACACTGTAAGTGACCCCTCCTCAAACCTCACACACTGTAACAGTGACCCCTCCCCAAACCTCACACACTGTAAGTGACCCCTCCCCAAACCTCACACATTGTAACAGTGACCCCTCGCCAAACCTCACACACTGTAACAGTAACCCCTCCCCAAACCTCACACACTGTACGTGACCCCTCCCCAAACCTCACACACTGTAAGTTACCCCTCCTCAAACCTCACACACTATAAGTGACCCCTCCCCAAACCTCACACACTGTAAGTGACCCCTCCCCAAACCTCACACACTGTAAGTGACCCCTCCTCAAACCTCACACACTGTAAGTGACCCCTCCCCAAACCTCACACACTGTAGGTGACCCCTCCCCAAACCTCACACACTGTAAGTGACCACTCCACAAACCTCACACACTGTAAGTGACCCCTCCTCAAACTTCACACACTGTAACAGTGACCCCTCCCCAAACCTCATACACTGTAAGTGACCCCTCCCCAAACCTCACACACTGTAAGTGACCCCTCCCCAAACCTCACACCCTGTAATTGACCCCTCCCCAAACCTCACACACTGTAACAGTGACCCCTCCCCAAACCTCTCACACTGTAACAGTTACCCCTCCCCAAACCTCACACACTGTAAGTGACCCCTCCCCAAACCTCACACACTGTAAGTGACCCCTCCCCAATCCTCACACACTGTAAGTGACCCCTCCCCAAACCTCACACACTGTAACAGTGACCCCTCCCCAAACCACACACACTGTAACAGTAACCCCTCCACAAAACTCACACACTGTAACAGTGACCCCTCCCCAAACCTCACACACTGTAAGTGACCCCTCCCCAAACCTCACACACTGTAACAGTGACCCCTCCCCAAACCTCACACACTGTAACAGTAACCCCTCCCCAAACCTCACACAATGTAAGTGACCCCTCCCCAAACCTCACACACTGTAACAGTGACCCCTCCCCAAACCTCACACACTGTAAGTGACCCCTCCCCAAACCTCACACACTGTAAGTGACCCCTCCCCAAACCTCACACACTGTAAGTGACCACTCCTCAAACCTCACACACTGTAACAGTGACCCCTCCCCAAACCTCACACACTGTAAGTGACCCCTCCCCAAACCTCACACACTGTAACAGTGACCCCTCCCCAAACCTCACACACTGTAAGTGACCCCTCCCCAAACCTCACACACTGTAACAGTGACCCCTCCCCAAACCTCACACACTGTAAGTGACCCCTCCCCAAACCTCACACACTGTAAGTGACCCCTCCCCAAACCTCACACACTGTAAGTGACCCCTCCCCAAACCTCACACACTGTAAGTGACCCCTCCCCAAACCTCACACACTGTAAGTGACCCCTCCCCAAACCTCACACACTGTAAGTGACCCCTCCTCAAACCTCACACACTGTCACAGTAGCCCCTCCCCAAACTTCACACCCTGTAACAGTGACCCCTCCCCAAACCTCACACACTGTAACACTGACCCCTCCCCAAACATCACACACTGTAAGTGACCCGTCCCCAAACCTCACAGACTGTAAGTGACCCCTCCCCAAACCTCACACACTGTAAGTGACCCCTCCACAAACCTCACACACTGTAACAGTGACCCCTCCCTAAACCACACACACTGTAACTGTGCCCCCTCCCCCAACCTCACACACTGTAACAGTAACCCCTCCCCAAACCACACACACTGTAAGTGACCCCTCCCCAAACCTCACACACTGTAAATGACCCCTCCCCAAACCTCACACACTGTAACAGTGACCCCTCCCCAAACCTCACACACTGTAACAGTGACCCCTCCCCAAACCTCACACACTGTAACAGTGACCCCTCCCCAAACCTCACACACTGTAAGTGACCCCTCCCGAAACCTCACACACTGTAACAGTGACCCCTCCACAAACCTCACACACTGTAAGTGACCCCTCCCCAAACCTCACACACTGTAAGTGACCCCTCCCCAAACCTCACACACTGTAAGTGACCCCTCCCCAAACCTCACACACTGTAAGTGACCACTCCCCAAACCTCACACACTGTAAGTGACCCCTCCCCAAACCTCACACACTGCAAGTGACCCCTCCCCAAACCTCACACACTGTAAGTGACCCCTCCCCAAACCTCACACACTGTAAGTGACCCCTCACCAAACCTCACACAGTGTAACAGTGACCCCTCCCCAAACCTCACACACTGTAACAGTAACCCCTCCCCAAACCTCACACAATGTAAGTGACCCCTCCTCAAACCTCACACACTGTAACAGTGACCCCTCCCCAAACCTCACACACTGTAAGTGACCCCTCCCCAAACCTCACATACTGTTAGTGACCCCTCCCCAAACCTCACACACTGTAACAGTGACCCTCCCCAAACCTCACACACTGTAAGTGACCCCTCCCCAAACCTCACACACTGTAAGTGTCCCCTCCCCAAACCTCACACACTGTAACAGTGACCCCTCCCCAAACCTCATACACTGTAAGTGACCCCTCCCCAAACCTCACACACCGTAACAGTGACCCCTCCCCAAACCTCACACACTGTAAGTGACCCCCCCAAACCTCACACACTGTAAGTGACCCCTCCCCAAACCTCACACACTGTAAGTGACCCCTCCCCAAACCTCACACACTGTAAGTAACCCCTCCCCAAACCTCACACACTGTAACAGTGACCCCTCCCCAAACCTCACACACTG
Source organism: Scyliorhinus torazame (assembly GCF_047496885.1). Lineage (NCBI taxonomy): Eukaryota > Metazoa > Chordata > Chondrichthyes > Carcharhiniformes > Scyliorhinidae > Scyliorhinus > Scyliorhinus torazame. Next base: position 307,151,954 of record NC_092708.1, read on the forward strand.
TAAGTGACCCCTCCCCAAACCTCACACACTGTAAGTGACCCCTCCCCAAACCTCACACACTGTAAGTGACCCCTCCCCAAACCTCACACACTGTAGGTGACCCCTGCACAAACCTCACACACTGTAAGTGAACACTCCACAAACCTCACACACTGTAAGTGACCCCTCCTCAAACCTCACACACTGTAACAGTGACCCCTCCCCAAACCTCACACACTGTAAGTGACCCCTCCACAAACCTCACACACTGTAAGTGACCCCTCCCCAAACCTCACACACTATAAGTGACCCCTCCCCAAACCTCACACACTGTAACAGTAACTCCTCCCCAAAACCTCACACACTGTAAGTTACCCCTCCCCAAACCTCACACACTGTAAGTTACCCCTCCTCAAACCTCACACACTATAAGTGACCCCTCCCCAAACCTCACACACTGTAAGTGACCCCTCCCCAAACCTCACACACTGTAAGTGACCCCTCCTCAAACCTCACACACTGTAAGTGACCCCTCCCCAAACCTCACACACTGTAAGTGACCACTCCACAAACCTCACACACTGTAAGTGACCCCTCCTCAAACCTCACACACTGTAACAGTGACCCCTCCCCAAACCTCACACACTGTAAGTAACCCCTCCCCAAACCTCACACACTGTAAGTGACCCCTCCCCAAACCTCACACACTGTAATTGACCCCTCCCCTAACCTCACACACTGTAACAGTGACCCCTCCCCAAACCTCTCACACTGTAACAGTTACCCCTCCCCAAACCTCACACACTGTAAGTGACCCCTCCCCAAACCTCACACACTGTAAGTGACCCCTCCCCAAACCTCACACACTGTAAGTGACCCCTCCTCAAACCTCACACACTGTAAGTGACCCCTCCCCAAACCTCACACACTGTAAGTGACCACTCCACAAACCTCACACACTGTAAGTGACCCCTCCTCAAACCTCACACACTGTAACAGTGACCCCTCCCCAAACCTCACACACTGTAAGTGACCCCTCCCCAAACCTCACACACTGTAAGTGACCCCTCCCCAATCCTCACACACTGTAAGTGACCCCTCCCCAAACCTCACACAATGTAACAGTGACCCCTCCCCAAACCTCACACACTGTAACAGTAACCCCTCCACAAACCTCACACACTGTAACAGTGACCCCTCCCCAAACCTCACACACTGTAAGTGACCCCTCCCCAAACCTCACACACTGTAACAGTGACCCCTCCCCAAACCTCACACACTGTAAGTGACCCCTCCCCAAACCTCACGCACTGTAGGTGACCCCTGCACAAACATCACACACTGTAAGTGAACACTCCACAAACCTCACACACTGTAAGTGACCCCTCCTCAAACCTCACACACTGTAACAGTGACCCCTCCCCAAACCTCACACACTGTAAGTGACCCCTCCACAAACCTCACACACTGTAAGTTACCCCTCCTCAAACCACACTCACTATAAGTGACCCCTCCCCAAACCTCACACACTGTAAGTGACCCCTCCCCAAACCTCACACACTGTAACAGTGACCCCTCCCCAAACCTCTCACACTGTAACAGTTACCCCTCCCCAAACCTCACACACTGTAAGTGACCCCTCCCCAAACCTCACACACTGTAAGTGACCCCTCCCCAATCCTCACACACTGTAAGTGACCCCGCCCCAAACCTCACACACTGTAGGTGACCCCTGCATAAACATCACACACTGTAAGTGAACACTCCACAAACCTCACACACTGTAAGTGACCCCTCCTCAAACCTCACACACTGTAACAGTGACCCCTCCCCAAACCTCACACACTGTAAGTGACCCCTCCACAAACCTCACACACTGTAAGTGACCCCTCCCCAAACCTCACACACTATAAGTGACCCCTCCCCAAACCTCACACATTGTAACAGTGACCCCTCCCCAAACCTCACACACTGTAACAGTAACCCCTCCCCAAACCTCACACACTGTAAGTGACCCCTCCCCAAACCTCACACACTGTAAGTTACCCCTCCTCAAACCTCACACACTATAAGTGACCCCTCCCCAAACCTCACACACTGTAAGTGACCCCTCCCCAAACCTCACACACTGTAAGTGACCCCTCCTCAAACCTCACACACTGTAAGTGACCCCTCCCCAAACCTCACACACCGTAAGTGACCACTCCACAAACCTCACACACTGTAAGTGACCCCTCCTCAAACCTCACACACTGTAACAGTGACCCCTCCCCAAACCTCACACACTGTAAGTGACCCCTCCCCAAACCTCACACACTGTAAGTGACCCCTCCCCAAACCTCACACACTGTAATTGACCCCTCCCCTAACCTCACACACTGTAACAGTGACCCCTCCCCAAACCTCTCACACTGTAACAGTTACCCCTCCCCAAACCTCACACACTGTAAGTGACCCCTCCCCAAACCTCACACACTGTAAGTGACCACTCCCCAATCCTCACACACTGTAAGTGACCCCTCCCCAAACCTCACACAATGTAACAGTGACCCCTCCCCAAACCTCACACACTGTAACAGTAACCCCTCCACAAACCTCACACACTGTAACAGTGACCCCTCCCCAAACCTCACACACTGTAAGTGACCCCTCCCCAAACCTCACACACTGTAACAGTAACCCCTCCCCAAACCTCACACAATGTAAGTGACCCCTCCCCAAACCTCACACACTGTAACAGTGACCCCTCCCCAAACCTCACACACTGTAAGTGACCCCTCCCCAAACCTCACACACTGTAAGTGACCCCTCCCCAATCCTCACACACTGTAAGTGACCCCGCCCCAAACCTCACACACTGTAGGTGACCCCTGCACAAACATCACACACTGTAAGTGAACACTCCACAAACCTCACACACTGTAAGTGACCCCTCCTCAAACCTCACACACTGTAACAGTGACCCCTCCCCAAACCTCACACACTGTAAGTGACCCCTCCACAAACCTCACACACTGTAAGTGACCCCTCCCCAAACCTCACACACTATAAGTGACCCCTCCCCAAACCTCACACATTGTAACAGTGACCCCTCCCCAAACCTCACACACTGTAACAGTAACCCCTCCCCAAACCTCACACACTGTAAGTGACCCCTCCCCAAACCTCACACACTGTAAGTTACCCCTCCTCAAACCTCACACACTATAAGTGACCCCTCCCCAAACCTCACACACTGTAAGTGACCCCTCCCCAAACCTCACACACTGTAAGTGACCCCTCCTCAAACCTCACACACTGTAAGTGACCCCTCCCCAAACCTCACACACCGTAAGTGACCACTCCACAAACCTCACACACTGTAAGTGACCCCTCCTCAAACCTCACACACTGTAACAGTGACCCCTCCCCAAACCTCACACACTGTAAGTGACCCCTCCCCAAACCTCACACACTGTAAGTGACCCCTCCCCAAACCTCACACACTGTAATTGACCCCTCCCCTAACCTCACACACTGTAACAGTGACCCCTCCCCAAACCTCTCACACTGTAACAGTTACCCCTCCCCAAACCTCACACACTGTAAGTGACCCCTCCCCAAACCTCACACACTGTAAGTGACCACTCCCCAATCCTCACACACTGTAAGTGACCCCTCCCCAAACCTCGCACAATGTAACAGTGACCCCTCCCCAAACCTCACACACTGTAACAGTAACCCCTCCACAAACCTCACACACTGTAACAGTGACCCCTCCCCAAACCTCACACACTGTAAGTGACCCCTCCCCAAACCTCACACACTGTAACAGTAACCCCTCCCCAAACCTCACACAATGTAAGTGACCCCTCCCCAAACCTCACACACTGTAACAGTGACCCCTCCCCAAACCTCACACACTGTAAGTGACCCCTCCCCAAACCTCACACACTGTAAGTGACCCCTCCCCAAACCTCACACACTGTAAGTGACCGCTCCTCAAACCTCACACACTGTAACAGTGACCCCTCCGCAAACCTCACACACTGTAAGTGACCCCTCCACAAACCTCACACACTGTAACAGTGACCCCTCCCCAAACCTCACACACTGTAAGTGACCCCTCCCCAAACCTCACACACTGAAACAGTGACCCCTCCCCAAACCTCACACACTGTAAGTGACCCCTCCCCAAACCTCACACACTGTAAGTGACCCCTCCCCAAACCTCACACACTGTAAGTGACCCCTCCCCAAACCTCACACACTGTAAGTGACCCCTCCCCAAACCTCACACACTGTAACAGTGACCCCTCCCCAAACATCACACACTGTAACAGTGACCCCTCCCCAAACCTCACACACTGTAAGTGACCCCTCCCCAAACCTCACACACTGTAGGTGACCCCTGCACAAACCTCACACACTGTAAGTGACCACTCCACAAACCTCACACACTGTAAGTGACCCCTCCTCAAACCTCACACACTGTAACAGTGACCCCTCCCCAAACCTCACACACTGTAAGTGACCCCTCCCCAAACCTCACACATTGTAACAGTGACCCCTCCCCAAACCTCACACACTGTAACAGTAACCCCTCCCCAAACCTCACACACTGTAAGTGACCCCTCCCCAAACCTCACACACTGTAAGTTACCCCTCCTCAAACCTCACACACTATAAGTGACCCCTCCCCAAACCTCACACACTGTAAGTGACCCCTCCCCAAACCTCACACACTGTAAGTGACCCCTCCTCAAACCTCACACACTGTAAGTGACCCCTCCCCAAACCTCACACACCGTAAGTGACCACTCCACAAACCTCACACACTGTAAGTGACCCCTCCTCAAACCTCACACACTGTAACAGTGACCCCTCCCCAAACCTCACACACTGTAAGTGACCCCTCCCCAAACCTCACACACTGTAAGTGACCCCTCCCCAAACCTCACACACTGTAATTGACCCCTCCCCTAACCTCACACACTGTAACAGTGACCCCTCCCCAAACCTCTCACACTGTAACAGTTACCCCTCCCCAAACCTCACACACTGTAAGTGACCCCTCCCCAAACCTCACACACTGTAAGTGACCACTCCCCAATCCTCACACACTGTAAGTGACCCCTCCCCAAACCTCGCACAATGTAACAGTGACCCCTCCCCAAACCTCACACACTGTAACAGTAACCCCTCCACAAACCTCACACACTGTAACAGTGACCCCTCCCCAAACCTCACACACTGTAAGTGACCCCTCCCCAAACCTCACACACTGTAACAGTAACCCCTCCCCAAACCTCACACAATGTAAGTGACCCCTCCCCAAACCTCACACACTGTAACAGTGACCCCTCCCCAAACCTCACACACTGTAAGTGACCCCTCCCCAAACCTCACACACTGTAAGTGACCCCTCCCCAAACCTCACACACTGTAAGTGACCGCTCCTCAAACCTCACACACTGTAACAGTGACCCCTCCGCAAACCTCACACACTGTAAGTGACCCCTCCACAAACCTCACACACTGTAACAGTGACCCCTCCCCAAACCTCACACACTGTAAGTGACCCCTCCCCAAACCTCACACACTGAAACAGTGACCCCTCCCCAAACCTCACACACTGTAAGTGACCCCTCCCCAAACCTCACACACTGTAAGTGACCCCTCCCCAAACCTCACACACTGTAAGTGACCCCTCCCCAAACCTCACACACTGTAAGTGACCCCTCCCCAAACCTCACACACTGTAACAGTGACCCCTCCCCAAACATCACACACTGTAACAGTGACCCCTCCCCAAACCTCACACACTGTAAGTGACCCCTCCCCAAACCTCACACACTGTAGGTGACCCCTGCACAAACCTCACACACTGTAAGTGACCACTCCACAAACCTCACACACTGTAAGTGACCCCTCCTCAAACCTCACACACTGTAACAGTGACCCCTCCCCAAACCTCACACACTGTAAGTGACCCCTCCCCAAACCTCACACATTGTAACAGTGACCCCTCCCCAAACCTCACACACTGTAACAGTAACCCCTCCCCAAACCTCACACACTGTAAGTGACCCCTCCCCAAACCTCACACACTGTAAGTTACCCCTCCTCAAACCTCACACACTATAAGTGACCCCTCCCCAAACCTCACACACTGTAAGTGACCCCTCCCCAAACCTCACACACTGTAAGTGACCCCTCCTCAAACCTCACACACTGTAAGTGACCCCTCCCCAAACCTCACACACTGTAGGTGACCCCTCCCCAAACCTCACACACTGTAAGTGACCACTCCACAAACCTCACACACTGTAAGTGACCCCTCCTCAAACCTCACACACTGTAACAGTGACCCCTCCCCAAACCTCACACACTGTAAGTGACCCCTCCCCAAACCTCACTCACTGTAAGTGACCCCTCCCCACACCTCACACACTGTAATTGACCCCTCCCCAAACCTCACACACTGTAACAGTGACCCCTCCCCAAACCTCTCACACTGTAACAGTTACCCCTCCCCAAACCTCACACACTGTAAGTGACCCCTCCCCAAACCTCACACACTGTAAGTGACCCCTCCCCAATCCTCACACACTGTAAGTGACCCCTCCCCAAACCTCACACACTGTAACAGTGACCCCTCCCCAAACCACACACACTGTAACAGTAACCCCTCCACAAACCTCACACACTGTAACAGTGACCCCTCCCCAAACCTCACACACTGTAAGTGACCCCTCCCCAAACCTCACACACTGTAACAGTGACCCCTCCCCAAACCTCACACACTGTAACAGTAACCCCTCCCCAAACCTCACACAATGTAAGTGACCCCTCCCCAAACCTCACACACTGTAACAGTGACCCCTCCCCAAACCTCACACACTGTAAGTGACCCCTCCCCAAACCTCACACACTGTAAGTGACCCCTCCCCAAACCTCACACACTGTAAGTGACCACTCCTCAAACCTCACACACTGTAACAGTGACCCCTCCCCAAACCTCACACACTGTAAGTGACCCCTCCACAAACCTCACACACTGTAACAGTGACCCCTCCCCAAACCTCACACACTGTAAGTGACCCCTCCCCAAACCTCACACACTGTAAGTGACCCCTCCCCAAACCTCACACACTGTAAGTGACCCCTCCTCAAACCTCACACACTGTAAGTGACCCCTCCCCAAACCTCACACACTGTAGGTGACCCCTCCCCAAACCTCACACACTGTAAGTGACCACTCCACAAACCTCACACACTGTAAGTGACCCCTCCTCAAACCTCACACACTGTAACAGTGACCCCTCCCCAAACCTCACACACTGTAAGTGACCCCTCCCCAAACCTCACTCACTGTAAGTGACCCCTCCCCACACCTCACACACTGTAATTGACCCCTCCCCAAACCTCACACACTGTAACAGTGACCCCTCCCCAAACCTCTCACACTGTAACAGTTACCCCTCCCCAAACCTCACACACTGTAAGTGACCCCTCCCCAAACCTCACACACTGTAAGTGACCCCTCCCCAATCCTCACACACTGTAAGTGACCCCTCCCCAAACCTCACACACTGTAACAGTGACCCCTCCCCAAACCACACACACTGTAACAGTAACCCCTCCACAAACCTCACACACTGTAACAGTGACCCCTCCCCAAACCTCACACACTGTAAGTGACCCCTCCCCAAACCTCACACACTGTAACAGTGACCCCTCCCCAAACCTCACACACTGTAACAGTAACCCCTCCCCAAACCTCACACAATGTAAGTGACCCCTCCCCAAACCTCACACACTGTAACAGTGACCCCTCCCCAAACCTCACACACTGTAAGTGACCCCTCCCCAAACCTCACACACTGTAAGTGACCCCTCCCCAAACCTCACACACTGTAAGTGACCACTCCTCAAACCTCACACACTGTAACAGTGACCCCTCCCCAAACCTCACACACTGTAAGTGACCCCTCCCCAAACCTCACACACTGTAACAGTGACCCCTCCCCAAACCTCACACACTGTAAGTGACCCCTCCCCAAACCTCACACACTGTAACAGTGACCCCTCCCCAAACCTCACACACTGTAAGTGACACCTCCCCAAACCTCACACACTGTAAGTGACCCCTCCCCAAACCTCACACACTGTAAGTGACCCCTCCCCAAACCTCACACACTGTAAGTGACCCCTCCCCAAACCTCACACACTGTAAGTGACCCCTCCCCAAACCTCACACACTGTAAGTGACCACTCCTCAAACCTCACACAATGTAACAGTGACCCCTCCCCAAACCTCACACACTGTAAGTGACCCCTCCCCAAACCTCACACACTGTAACAGTGACCCCTCCCCAAACCTCACACACTGTAAGTAACCCCTCCCCAAACTTCACATACTGTAACAGTGACCCCTCCCCAAACCTCACACACTGTAAGTGACCCCTCCCCAAACCTCACCCACCGTAAGTGACCCCTCCCCAAACCTCACACACTGTAAGTGACCCCTCCCCAAACCTCACACACTGTAAGTGACCCCTCCCCAAACCTCACACACTATAAGTGACCCCTCCCCAAACCTCACACATTGTAAGAGTGACCCCTCCCCAAACCTCACACACTGTAACAGTAACCCCTCCCCAAACCTCACACACTGTAAGTGACCCCTCCCCAAACCTCACACACTGTAAGTGACCCCTCCTCAAACCTCACACACTGTAAGTGACCCCTCCCCAAACCTCACACACTGTAGGTGACCCCTCCCCAAACCTCACACACTGTAAGTGACCACTCCATAAACCTCTCACACTGTAAGTGACCCCTCCTCAAACCTCACACACTATAACAGTGACCCCTCCCCAAACCTCACACACTGTAAGTGACCCCTCCCCAAACCTCACACACTGTAAGTGACCCCTCCCCAATCCTCACACACTGTAAGTGACCCCTCCCCAAACCTCACACACTGTAACAGTGACCCCTCCCCAAACCTCACACACTGTAACAGTAACCCCTCCACAAACCTCACACACTGTCACAGTAACCCCTCCACAAACCTCACACACTGTAACAGTGACCCCTCCCCAAACCTCACACACTGTAAGTGACCCCTCCCCAAACCTCACACACTGTAACAGTGACCCCTCCCCAAACCTCACACACTGTAAGTGACCCCTCCCCAAACCTCACACACTGTAAGTGACCCCTCCCCAAACCTCACACACTGTAAGTGACCCCTCCCCAAACCTCACACACTGTAAGTGACCCCTCCCCAAACCTCACACACTGTAACAGTAACCCGTCCACAAACCTCACACACTGTAAGTGACCACTCCACAAATCTCACACTTTGTAACAGTTAGCCCTCCCAAAATCCCAGATAATGTAACATTGAAGAACAGGCACAAATACCCCTTCCTGCAGCTGCACAAAGGTCCTTTGCGTTTCTAAAGGAGAATTGTGGCCACCAGAGATGCAATTTGCATGATCTACCAACAGCGTTGCACTCGAAAGACGATGCGGTCGGTAGATGCCGGGAGATCCCTCTTCCTGGATCTACCCGGCTGGCCACATCTCACGACATTTAATGCAATCTTACGAGATATTGCGATCTGAATCCTGCCCATTGTAGGCATGATCACTATTTTGCAAATCTGTCTCTTAGAGTGACACAGCTAATCTCACTTGAATATGCGCTCCCCTGATCTCCCCGGGATGTTGGAATCTAACTCCTTCTCCTTGAAGACCCACAAACGGGGACCAGACAGAATGATACTTGTGGCGGATTGGAGGCCCCAGCTGGTTACCTTCTGGGCAGGATGGCACCCTGGCACTGCTGCTGCCACCTGGGCAACTTGGCACTTCCAGCCTGGCACACTGGCTGTGCCCCTTGGTACCAACTGGGCACTGCCAAGGGAACCAAGTGGCATTTCTCGGCTGGCAAGGGCACTACTAAGGTACCAGATTGGCAGCACCAAGGTGCCAGGCTAGCAATTTTTCCTATGGCAGGGATTGGGCCTGGGGGTGCCTTGCATGTGTGATGTGGGGCCCGAGGACCCCGTTATAGGTGAGTTGAGGCTTTGGAGAGGTTCGAGGGGCACATTGGGCGGGGTGAAAAGATCAGGACGCCATTTAAAAATGGTATCCCGATCTCTTCCCGCACTGATGAGTTCTGGTGAGTGGAGCTCCTCAGTGCAGGAAGTGAGACAAAGTGTGGCCTCGGTGGGAAGATACCCGTTGATCCCAAATTGAAACAGAGTCCCGATAGATAGCATAAATTTGCTTGTCACGGAACTCATCCAATTTGGTCGGATTGCACTCAACAATGTCTCCAAGGACAAAAGCAGCTGTTTGTGACTCCATGTGTTGTTAATGGGCTGACCATTACATGCTCCCAAACACAATGAGCTGGATTTTCCGCTATCGGGATTATCCGTTGAGCCGGCAGCGCACCCACGTTCTTGGATTTCCCGATGGCATGGGGCTGCCCACAATTGCCCAGCTGGCAGGACGGAGCATCCCACCCAATAAGTTTCAACCGGAGGCCTTGTTAGTCAACCCAAAACCACACTGCGACATGATCGGTTTTTCAGCATTAGCATTTAATTTAATTTAATTTAGTGTACACGGACATACTGGAACTCACAGCTCATTAACTTGTTAGCATTACTTACAGTTCTGCAGTTTGGCCGCTGGGGTTCGATGGTCAAGACAAATCATTTAACTGTAGGATAGATGCATATTGTGTGATCTGATTGCTTCTGCTGTCGCTTGATTAGTATATTCAAGAAGTCAGTTCATTGTGCCTGTGTTTCACTTCAAGGTTTTTTTAAAGACCTGTTCCAAAGACCCGTGGAATATTGAAGGTGAAACTTGAAGGTGAACAATTTTCTGACAATTTTCTTCCACACCATTTCTTGAACTTTAAATGTTGGCCCCCTTTTTGGTTGAATGCACTCTTCCTGAAGAACTCGATACAAAGTATTAGAGAAGCTGAACTGGCTCAAAACGATTACATCTCTCGGATTAAATGTTTTTTGTCCCAGATAAAATGAAAGGTAACTTTTGAATAAACATCAGAACGTTGAAACATAAAAACATGGCAAGATTTACAGCACAGAAGGAAGTTATTTGGCCCAATGTGTATGTGTCAGCTGCAGAAAAAAAGCAGTCCAGCCTAACCTCACTTTCCAGCTCCTGGTCCTGAGCCCTATAGATCCTGAAAACTCAATTGCATATTCAAAAGTTTTGTCAATGCAATGAGGGTTTTGGCTTCTACCATCTTTTCAGGCAGGAAGTTCTAAATGCCCACCAACGTTTGGGCGAAATATCTTCCCCTCAAAACTCTAATCCTTACTTTAAATGTGTACCCCCTGGTTATTGTCCTCTCTTTGATTGGGGATAGGCCCTTTTAATCCATTCTATCTCAACCCCTCAGAATTTGATAAACCCAAGTAAATCGCCAATTTCTTCCTTACTCGGAATCAAATCATCAGCAAATGTCTTTGTGACGCCCTCTACATTTAAGTCTAATTCGTCGATTGACACCGTAAACAGCAAATGACCGATTACTGAGCTATAAAACATAGAATTCCTGCAGTGCAGAAGGAGGCCATTCGACCCATCGAATCTTCACTGACCCTCTGAAAGAGCGCCCTACCTAGGCCCAACTCCCTCGCAACCCCATAACCCCACCTAACCTGCACATCTTTGGACACTAAGGGGCAATTTACCTTGGCCAATCCACCTAACCTACACTTCTTAGGAATTTGGGAGGAAACCGGAGAACCCAGAGGGAACCCACGCAGACAGGGGAAGAAAGTGCAAACTCCACACAGACAGTCACCCAAGGCCAGAATTGGAGCTGGGTCCCTCGAGCTGTGCGACAACAGTGCTATCCACTGTGCCACCATGCCGTCCAGCAGAACCTCACTGAAAACATCCTACCAGTCACAGAAACACTGGTCAGCCACAACCTTTTGTTTGCTACCTCATGAGGCCATTTTCAATCCAACTTATCATTTTCCCATGGATCACACAAGCTTTTAATTTCCCGACCAGTCTGTGATGTGAGACCTTCTCAAACCTCCAGCTAAAATCTCTCAAATTACATCAAATGCACTTTCTCCATCAATCCTTCTTGTTACTACCTCACAAAATTCAATCGCGTTAGTCCGAAATGATCATCTTGCCTTCAAAAAATCCATGCCGACTATCCGTGGTGAGATTTTTCCTTTCTAAATGACAATTTATGTTTGTCCAACCTCAAGGTTTGGTGGAATGACCTGGAATTTCTCAAGTTAGGCTTCCTTCCCTTTTTAAACAATGGTATAACATTAGCAGCACCCAGTCAGGGGTAATATTTTTCAGGGGTGCAGGAGCAGTGGGACCTGGGTGTATATGAGCATAAGTCATTAAAGGTAGCAGGTCAGGTGGAGAGAGAATTTAATAAAGCATATGATATTCTGGGCTTTATTAATAGAAGCATAGAGTACAAGAGTAAGGAGGTTATGCTGAACTTATACAAGACACTAGATAGACCTCAGCTAGAATATGGTGTAGAGTTCTGGGTGCAACACCATATGAAGGATGTGAATGCTTTGGAGAGAGAGCAGAAGAGGTTCACAAGAATGGTTTCAGGGATGAGAAACTTCATTATGAGAATAGATTGGAGGGGGAGGGACTGTTCTTCTTAGCGAGGAGGCTAAGAGGAGAGTTGATAGAGGGTTCAGAATTATGAGGAGCTGGACAGAGTGGACATGGGGAAACTGTTCCCACTCTTGAACAGATCAAGAACGAGAGGGCACAGATTTAAAGTGATTTGCAAAAGAAACAAATGTGATGTAAGAAAAGCCTTTTGAGTGGTCCAGTTCTGGAATCCAGTGCCTGGAAGTGTAGCGGAGGCAGGTTCAGTTGAGACATTTGAGAGGACATTAGATGATTTGCTTGAATAGAAGCAATGTGCAGGGTATGGGGAAAAGGCAGGGAAATAGCACTGAGCATAATGCTCATTTGGAGAGTCAGTGTAGACACAATGGGATGAATGGCCTCCTTTTGCACCATAACAATTTTGTGATTCCCTGGAGAATCATCGTGACTTTCATCCCTCCCCCGACAGGATTGTGCACAGATGTCCCTGACATCTCTTCCTGAAATCTTGCTGCAGTGAGTTTTGTTCTTTGTCACCGACTCTAAATACATGTTACATCGCCCCGAAGTGCTCGTATCTGAGTTGATGAGTGTGGGCTAGTCAAGTACAGCACTGCCTCCTTGGATTTCTCTCCCTCGTTTTGATGCCTGAGGGTTGATCTGGCCTTGGGTGAGCTGCGGAGGGATGAGATGAGTGAGCAGAGCTGAGACCCGTGTGAGATACAAAAGGACTTATTTAGGTATAGCATTTCTCATAATGAAAGCACTCTCTGATACACAGCATTGCCTTTTACCAAGCTCACACTGCTCTTATGGCACAGCCCCATCCTTGCATTCCCTCTCACGCTAACGTCCCATTGCGCTCAGTGAACTGACATCACAACCTCAGCCATTACCACCATGTTCCAAGGCGATTACAACACCGCCTTTATCACCTATTCACCATTGCCGACAGAGAGCTGCCCTGGCACTCTGACAATCTCCATAGCCACATGTTCCACAGGATGAATGCGTCTCTGCCAGACTGACCCAGCCCCAGTCCATGGTAATTGGTTTGCTGTTCTGGTCTGCAATGACAACATGGGTTTATGTTAGCGTAATATATAGTACAGGGAGGGGTATTCAATGTCTGTGTATCAGTGCTCATTCACATGTGTTGAGTGGGCACCTACATGAGCTGTTAACACATAAATGCCTCAATGCTGAAGCAGAGCTATGTGCCAGGTTCGCACCTGAGCTGCAGCATGTAGCTCTGATGATCTGACCTTTCCCTTGGAGCTGTGTGTGGATGACCCAAAATACTCACGTTACCGGAACACAGCAGGTCATTCAACCTTTTCTTGCACTGAATCTGTGAGTGCTGATCTTTGGCTGTGCTCACCTCAGCCACAATTTGAATCAAGATCTTCTTGGTTGCTGCAGGGGCATTACATTGGCCAGCAGGGGACAGAACATGTCTCCTCTTCTGGACCTCTTACACCAAAAACTGAAGATCCTGATCTGAAAAATATGGGGCAGCTGGACACATTCCTTCTCCTGTGTCTCCTCTGTGACATTCTATTGATAAAAATGCAGCGCAAAAGGTTTGTGAGCCTTTCAGATTATAAAGCCCTTATTCACTATTGTGTGGAATAATAGGCTTGTGTCACAAGTAGGCTTACATTAACACTGCAATGAAATTACTGTGAAAATCCACTAGTCACGTCTGTTCAGGCACGCTGAGGGAGAATTTAGAATGTCCAATTCACCGAACAAGTACGTTTTTCGGGACCTGTGGGAGGAAACCAGAGCACCCGGAGGAAACCCACACAGACACAGGGAGAAAATACAGACTCTGCACAGATAGTGATCCAAGCCGGGAATCAAACCTGGGACCCTGGCGCTGTGAAGCAACAGTGCTAACCACTGTACTACCATGCAACCCACTGTGCTACCATGCCCCCCACAGTGCTACCGTGCCACCTGGTAACATACATTAACCATTTTCACCATGTCATGAATGATTATTGTCAATGGTGTGCTGGAGAGAATGACTCTGCACAAGTTCTTAGTCTATGGATATTGTAGTTGTCATACAATAGAATAGAATCATAGTGCAGAAGGGGGCCATTTGGCCCATCGAGCCTGCACCAACCCTCTGAAAGAGCACCCCACCCAGGCCCAATCCCCCACCTTACCCCCGTAAACCAAACTTGGGTTAATTTAGCATGGCCAATTCACCCAACCTGGAGCATCTGGAGGGAGCCCACGCAGACACAGGCAGAATGGGCAAACTCCACACAAACAGTCACCCGAGGCCAGAATTGAACCCCGGCTCCTGGCACTGCGAGGCAGCAGCGCCAACTATTGTGCAACCGTGCTGCCAAGTCTTGCCAAGTTTCACTTTGGGATTTCACTCCAAGGGAACATGCAATGCTCCACCACCACTGACAGCCCTACTAGTTTCCTCCCTCTTACTCACACTTTTACAGCTGTGAGTCTTGTGTGGACACATCCTAATAGATGGGTGGCACGAGGGAAAGTGAATGGGATAATGAGCATGCACTATTCATCGTCCATCCGCTGAGTATTGGCGGCTAGCTACATGACTGCAGAATATCTGTACCAGGTAATGGTAAGACGAGACTGCCATCTCCATGACTGTGCCTTGTCAATCCACTCCATGTCTTCAGTTGTTCAGTGGTTCACTTTGATTCGGCAGCAAGAATGACAATTCTCCCACAGGGAAAGCTCATGATCTGTTACAGTGCCAGCTCATGATTGGAAAACATTTACAGCGTTGACACTGTCCTGACAAGGCAATGATGTCTCCTCTGAGACACAAGGACGTCACCATTAATAACCTGCCTCTCAAATGGGCCTTTCTGAAGGCCCTCTTTTTACCTGCAACTGAGTTGCCCAGCCTATAGTGGTTGATGCTAAATTTCCACTGCTACGCTCCCAGTGTGTTTTACAAGCGTGGGAAGGAGCTATACCTCACCAATATTCTTTCCAGGGTTTACTTACACACCACTGAGCATGCAGATCTTGAGGAGACCATTGGTGTTATGACAATTCAAGCACTGTCGAGCCACAAAATTGTTGAATTCAAAGCAGCCCTCCAGGCGGATCACATATGCAGGCAGCTCCATGAAGTCATCATGAAAGGTTAGGCCTTGACATTAAAAGAGTTTCCCCATAAGCACCATACTTTTTATGCTATGAGAGAGGAGTTAATGATACTGCATGGCCAGAGGTTCGTCATCCCCAGTTTTCTGAAGAAGTACTACACACAGCAACTTCACAAAGGACACCTGGGGGTGAAAGCAATAAAATGCCAGGCAAAGGAAACCAAGTCCTGGCCTTCAGTGTATGGTGAAATAGAGATGGATGTGTCCAGATGTGTACCTTGTAATGCGCACAAGCCTCATCAAACCAAAGAACCACTGAACCTCCTTGAGGTCCCAGACCTTCCATGGTCACGCACTGCGACAGATATATTTGAGTGGAATATGAGACTGCATCTGGTTCTTGTTGAATCATTCTCACGGTGCTATGAAGTTGATTACTTTCCCGACATGAACATCCCCACAGTAATTGGAAATCTAAAGAGAAACTTTGCTGTATGTTGACGGGCAACATCCAATGGTTTGTCTCCAGGGACACACAAGGGACTTTGAACATATTACACGACACCTACAATCGACTGGCTTGACGGAGCGTGCAGTCGTTCAGTAAAACATCTACTCGAAAATTGTCTCCGTGACAACACAAACTTCAATGCCGCGCTGCTTAGCCGGCATTATCTGCCAACAGAGGGTCTGCCCTTGCCAGCACAGAAAATGTTCTCCAGACGGATCAGAACCATCGCCTGTTCTAATCCAAAGTGGAAACAAATGTGAGGGGAGCCCTCATGAAATGGTCGCAAATAGGGAAAAGATACTGGGTGAAATTTAGCATCTGTTCATACCGGCTGGATAGTCCCGTCCCACCAATGGCGCATGGGTTTCCCGACGACGAGCGGTGCAGTCCCGTTGACAACGACGGGACCAGAAAATCCTGCTGGTGGGCTGCTACGCCCTTTATGACCGTAACGCCCGCAGACTCTGCACTCTGGAGCCGGGCCAGACAGTCAGAACGCAGACTCGCTGTTGTGTAGTTGCCTCAGATGGTGTGCTGTATGTCAGAAACTATGTACCAGCTTCGGGCAGGGGGGAGGGACATGATTGGGCTTTGCATCAAGTTTTGTGGGCCAAAGTTATGCTGAATGCAACCTGAATATTCAATGGTCTGTTACTGCATTCAACATTGTTCTTTGCATGTGAGGGTAGATTGCCCCAACTTAAATGGGGAAGATGCAGAATGTATATTCATGTATATATTGCCATGACCTGCACATAGGAAGTGACATGACGGGAGCACGGGTGTTCTCACCAGTGTGGCTACAGGCGTGGTGTGTAAGAGCTGCTGAAAATCTTGTCGTAAACCGTTTAAGTTGTAATACTTTATCATCATTCCTACATAACCCAACATCTTTACACAAATGATTCCAACAGTCAGAAGGCAGAGAATGTTAGACTTGCCCCCATTCACAGGGATCATCACACAATGACTATCTATGTGACACAACTTTATTCAAACACAAGCCCCTCAAACTCCCTTTGGTTATGGGCATCAGATATTTAGTTAATTCCATTATGTAGCTCTTGTTAACGGTCATTAGTTTATCGCTTTACCAGATATTTATCGCATGCCCAGCCCCAAACACCACTTCTGTAAGCAAAAGCTCACTCCTGATAAACTGAAGGGTGACTAAAGGCACACTATCTGTTTCAGAAATCTTTATTGCTGTAATTAGCTCACTGGTGACCCCTTGTGTTCTCATTGCCCTCAGATACAATAAACAATCATCAGATTGTGTAACTTAAGGAATCTGGTTCAACAAAAGCGATAAATTAAAGAATATCAAAGTGCAAATTCCACTCAGCATAGAATAGAATCCCTACAGTGCAGAAGGAGACCATTCAGCCCATCGAGTCTGCACCGACTCTTTGAAAGACCACTCTACCCATGTCCACTCGCCCGTCTACCCCGCCCTATTCCTATAACTCCATAACCTAACCTTTTGGACATTAAGGGGCAATTTAGCGTGGCCAATCCACCTAATCTGCTCATTTTTGGACTGTGGGAGGAAACCGGAGCACCCGGAGGAAACCCACGCAGACATGGGGAGAATGTGCAAACTCCAGACAGATAGTAACACCAAGGTTGGAATTGAACCTGGGTCCCTAGAGCTGTGAGGCAGGATTGCTGACCACTGTGCCACCACACCGTCCACTTGATTGCTGGCTTTCATTTAATTTACATTCTCTTGGGTACAAAGGCAATAAAAGTTGTCAGAGTGGTTAGCACAGCTGCTTCACAGCGCTAGGGACCTGGGTTCAATTCCGGATTCGGGTGACTGTGTGGAGTTTGCACTTTCTCCGCGTGTCTGCGTGGGTTTCTGCTAGCTGCCCTGGTTTCCTCCCATATTCCAAAGAAGTGCAGGTAGGTGGATTGGCCATGCTAAATTGCCCCTTGGTGTCCAAAGATGTGCAGATTAGGTGGGGTTATGTGGTTGCGGGGGAGTGGGCCTAGGTAGGGTGCTCTTTCAGAGGGTCGTTGCAGACTCGATGAGCCAAATGCCCTCCTTCTGCACTGTAGGAATTCTATCATTCTAAATACCTTTGCTGACTGTCCGAATAACATTGAGACTGAAACATATGAAGATACATTTTAGCTTTGTTTAGTCCAAACCTAGAGTATTCTACATGCTTCTATACCGTTTACAATACAATTAAATTGCAATAGATGAAATATGAGTAGAGGGATTACTTCTGACCAGAATAGGTAGCTTTTGGCCATTGAGCTGCTTGACATGAGTGGAGTTCCTCACTTTCAGACTTATCTTAAGTTCCATCTGTATCTAGAATTAAAACCAAGTTGTGATAGCAATACTTCCCTTTCCCCATGTGACAATCAATTAGTTCCTTCTTCCACAACCAGGAAAGCAGAATTGATTAACTGGGTCTCAAACAGAGACGTGCCAAACTAAACTTCGTTAAGTCATCAACTGGACTGGGGTGATTCATTTCATTTTCAAATAACATTTTATATATTGGACAAATATGGAGAAAGCAAGTTGAGTAGAAAGGCTAATAATTCCATTCTTCCATAGACCTTTGCAAATTAAAGTGGCTACTACATTTCATGAATAAATATTTAAAATATATTGAGTGCGATTCTCTGTCGGCTGATGCCGGAATCGGGAAACGTGATTTAATGGAGAATTGTGGCGGGCGCCAGTTTCACGCCAAATCGCAATTCTCCGGTGCCTCGACAGTGGCGTCAATGCATTCCACTCCGAAAGTACAATAAATTCTGTTGGCATATCATTTGCGGGTCTGACCCGGTATTCTCCAGGGCCTCCGTGATGCTCCGCCTCCAATGCGGCTAATTCCTGACGGCGAGATTCACTTGTGGTTTTAAAAATTGGGAAACTGGCGCTGTGGCAGCTGAAAGGGAGTGAAATGGTACAGAAATTGTCCAACATCGCCATTTGATGACAGTTTTCTGACAGTTGTGCCATTGGCTGGGGGGGGTAATGGGGGATGGTCTGGTGATGAGCTGTGGGGTCGGGGTGGACAGGCACAGAACACCATTGCCGCAGCCTGCAAGGCAGCCATGCAACTGTGCATGCTGCTGACTGCCCACTGTAAACTTAGGGCTACAGTTCGTAAGGGTGTCCACCGCCCCTAGGTACCCTCTGGCGGCAGCCAACCTTTCAGCAGGATGGGGGCACTCCAGTGCAACCAGTATCATCTTGTTTGCTGGGATGGTGTGCATGGGAAATGAAGTGTGTATATGCGGCTGCAACTTGTCGGCCTCCTGAGTGTCAATCACGGACCCGGTGAATCCCGGTACCATTTCTCATTGGGATAGATCATGTTCCACATTGCGCCAGTGTTAGACCGGTCGCTGAATCAGTCCAGGTGTGGCACCAGTTTTTTAGTCGTGGAAGTCCGGGAATCTTGTCCCGGCATGAACACTTAGTCTCAGGAATGGAAACTTCTGCCGATTCTTTTTCAGATCTGAAATACAACTGACCTCACTATTCCTCAATTTGTTTGGGTATAAAAAACTTGAAAAATGTTACAGATCAAGTGAGTAAACAGCAGATCAGGATTGACAAGATTACCTGTAGCATCATCCCCCAGGGATTTCCCTGGTACTTGCACTGAATCTTCAGCTGAAATCAGTAAGTAACATGGCAGAATCGAGATTTTGGTCTCTTTTAGTACCCCTCCTTTTATTGATATCAGAACAACAACATAGATAATTCCCTCATCATCTGATAAACTTGAGTGCTGAATTTTTCTCCACTGTGCTGCCTGAAACGAGTACAGTGGGAAGAAAATTTAGATCAGAAACTAGGTAGCATGTTTGCTATTCGATTACCTGGGGACAAAAATGAGTTTTGTGGCACTTAGTTATTGGGTGCTATGAGGCCTCTGAAACAACGAATATAACTCCTTGATGGACAAGCACCCTTCTGGCAGGAAGGGCAGAAGGTGCCATACTGCATTTGGCACCTAACAAGCACTGCCAGTATGCAGATGTAGCCATCTGGGATGGCCACTTCCAGAATACAAAATGGATGTTTGCAAAGACTGTAGGGAACTATGGACAATGCTAAGAAAGCAAGCAGACACAGAGCCTGTATGCATATTGGAACCGCAGCTCCCAGATGAGACTGAAACTGTAGGTCTATTAGCATATTTATGGCCCATCTCCGGGAACAAAGGGAAGACACTCAAGCAACCGATCTGGCTCCAGACTTCACGGGCCAGTTCCCCGAACCGAAAGCATAAACAAAGCCAGGCCAACGGCCACCTAGGACACGCCCAGCCATCAGGGCTCCCTCCCCTTTATTGGTCAAGGTCAATACAAGTGATCAAGATACAGCCCAATTGATTGGGGCCATGTTCAAGGCCCGCCCAAAAGCGCGCAAAACGCCTTCGGGTATAAGAAGAAGGCACCGAGAGAGAGAATCGCTCTCTTGGAATTGCGGAGAGACCCTTCCACCAACTGCACCAGAAGCAAATAAATCCAAGGTCAACGCTCGCTACCAATTGGACGACCTTAGCTGCTCTCCTGTACCACTTCGAACCCAGCAGCCTCAGATCTGAACAACGACCATTGTTCCTTTGACTGAGTGGGCACCCGAAGCTAAGTATAGGTGTTAGCATTAGAGATAGTTTAGTTTGTAGTACTTTGTGCACGAGTAGATATTACTGTGTGTGTAAATAAATCGTATTGACTTTGAACTAACTAATTGGTGTATTGGCTCTTTGATCAGTATTCTGGTTTGAACCTTGTGGCGGTATCAAGAGATACCTGGCGACTCTAAAGCAAACGTAATTAGGATTAAGGAAGGCGACCATATTTAGAACCAAATAAGTAGAGCAACACAGAGCAGGCAGATTATGACTTTAATCCATGTGTCACACAATAATCTTTAATAATCTTAATTAGTGTCACAAGTAGGCATACATTAACACTGCAATGAAGTTATTGTGAAAATCCCCTGGTCGCCACATTATGGCGCCTGTTCGGGTACACAGAGGGAGAATTCAGAATGTCCAATTCACCTAACAAGCGTGTCTTTCTGAACTTGAGGGAGGAAACCGCAGGAAACCCACGCAGACACTGCTATTTTGGAGCTCTGCGCTCCAGGCTACATCTTCTCTTCACCTCGCACTGCCGAACATGACATTAAGCAACAAGCACCCGCAACCCTTGCAGGAATCACATAATCCTTACAGGTCAGCAGCTAGATTAGTACTTCTGGATATTTCTACAATTTCACATGCTTGCTTCATGTTTCAATAGTATATAGGGAGCCGATCCCGACTCTATCCTAACCTCTGGTGCCAGCCGTGGCTCAGCTAGGAGCATTCTCCCCTCTGAGTCAGAAGATTGTGTGCTTAAATTTCACTCCAGGAGTTGAGCACAAAATCCAGGCTGACATTCCATTGCAGAACTGAGGGAGTGCCGCACTGTTGGTGCTGCAATCATTCAGATCAGATGCCAAGCAAGCTTTATCCTGCCCTCTTACATGGATGCAAAATATCCTGTGGCATGATTCTGAATAGAATAGGGGAGTTAATCCTGGTGTCCTAGCCAATATTCATCCTCAATCGACATTACACAATGCAGATTATCTTGTCATTAACACATTGCGAATTGTGAAAGTTGTGAAAATATACTTCAAAAGCACTTTATTGGCTGTAAAATGCTTTGGAATGCCCTAAGAACTTGAATGGTGTTATATAAATGTAAGGCTTTATTTATTTTCTCTACATTATGTACAGTATCTATATCTGGGTTGGTGACTGCGACTGAAATCCAATTACAATGATCCTTCATCTTGTGTTTCTTCTTATTCTTCCTCCACTGCCTTGTCATGTTCTCATTCTTGTGTGTCAGAAAGAGAAAATGGAAACAGGTTGGGTTGTTGTGAGGGGAAAGCTGAAAGTAAGAATTGCATTCTTACACAGTCCGTAACTTGGAAGCCAGAAGGAATTGAGGGATGAAGCAGAAGTCAGAGTGATGAAGCAGAAGTCAGATGAGATTGATTATGGATATCTTCACCTTCAGTCCTGCTGTGGCTTGGACCTCAGCAATGACCTTCCCATTATTACCAGCACTATTTCCTCCATGAAGGTTAGAACATTGTTGCTAACTTTTGGTTGGCTCTTAATTCGTAATTTGCTCTGTTTGTTTAACCTTTGCTCTAGAGTCGCCAGGTATCTTTATGCCGCCACGAGGTTCAAGTTCAAGTACTGATCAATAACTCAACACACCAATTAGTAAGATTCAAATCAAAACACATTTATTATATACAGTAAGTCACTACTTATGCATATAACTCTACTTTCTAGATTATTTCTATCACTAAAAGGCCTATACTTAGCTTCGGAATTGGCTCACCAGGTCAGGGGAACAAATGGCCTTTCGTTCAGGTCCTGAGTCTGCAGGATTCAAAATCTGGTATGGACTTGTAGCTAGGAGCGCCTATCTCATAGCGAGCGTTGACTGGAGACTTACTTGGTTGGTGCGGCAGCTTGGACAGGTCACTCTCACGGGTTGCTTCAAGTTGCTGAGTGACCCTGCCAAGAAGACCGATTTGAACTTGGGGGCTTTACTTTATAGTCCCCAGGGGCTTCCCGCCCTTTGGGGTGGAACCCGTACCTGGTTCCAAATGATTGGACTGCGTTCCGATCACTTGGACCGATTTCTCCAATACTGGAGTTGGTCCCTGATCGCTGGGCGGTCCCTACATGTCCGTTGGTCTTCCTTTGTCTTGGCTCCTGCTGGCGCCGAGGAGTCTGGCTTGGCTTTATTCACCTTAAGTGCTGCAATTGTGCCTTGGAATCGCTCATTACTATGCAGATGGCTGCTGGTTTCAGTGCTGTCTGGTTTTTGCATGTTCCAATACACAGGATTTCTGCACTTGCTCATTTTTGCCTGTGTTGGCTGAATTTCCCTTTCGTCTTTGCGGTTCTCCATTTTAAGTCAGGAAGTGGCCAACCCAGGTGGTTACACGCCCTCCTTGTGATCCCTAACGCGAAGTGTGAAGGATCACATAATTGCGTTGTCTTCATTCCCTGCCCCAGCGAGCACTCTTCCGTGGCCTTTACACTGACCATAACTATGCAATGAACATTTTTAATTAACGTTCTAAGTGGCGCTATGTCATAAAGGGGCATGCATTACAAAATAAAACAAAACGGTACCTCTAACTGTCCTCAATAAACTACACTCACTAAACATTCAGGCATATTAACTTCCTAACAATACAAAAATAAAAGCAGCATTCACATTTTTCCTGGCTTGGCAGTCAAGCACAGTACAATCTTTCCGTCGTAAATCATAGAATTTACAGTGCAGAAGGAGGCCATTCGGCCCATCGAGTCTGCACCGGCTCTTGGAAAGAGCACCCTACCCAAGGTCAACACCTCCACCCTATCCCCATAACCCAGTAACTCCACCCAACACTAAGGGCAATTTTGGACACTAAGGGCAATTTTATCATGGCCAATCCACCTAACCTGCACATCTTTGGACTGTGGGAGGAAACCGGAGCACCCGGAGGAAACCCACGCACACACGAGGAGGATGTGCAGACTCCGCACAGACAGTGACCCAAGCCAGAATCGAACCTGGGACCCTGGAGCTGTGAAGCAATTGTGCTATCCACAATGCTAACGTGCTGCCCGTATTCACCTTAAGTGCTGCAATTGTGCCTTGGAATCGCTCATTACTATGCAGATGGCTGAAAATGAGACACATTTTTTTTTTATTTACAAAAAGAACGCAAACGAATGTCCTTTATTGTAGATCGAGGGGTTCGGGGTCCTGGAGATAACCGAACATAGGAGATCTTATCCTGTATACCGGGGTGCGAGCGCGGTAGGCTCTCCTTCGCCATTTCCTCATGCAGATAGTCTGCACAATGCTGCAGAGTATCGCCAACACTAATAGGGATTCGACTACGTAGGAAAGGGAGTACCATGTTATGAGCTTATCACACCATGATGGTGTGGTGTTGCCTGTTACTGGGCTCTGGGTGCTATGGGGAAGTGAATCATTGACGGCTGGGGGGGGGGGGGGGGGGTTGGGGTCAGGGGGTTCGCGTTCACGCGCAACCGAATGCACATTATAATGGTGGTGATCAACATGGAGGATGTCCTCATTGTTCCCCTTCTTTCTCTTTTTGTCTCTTCCTTTCCGTTTTGTCTCTTTTCCTCGAGCTTCTGGGGTTCTATGGATCAAGCATAGTGTCTGTTACTATCTTGGTTAATATCTCGTGCGTTAGTATGTCTGTCTGTGGTGCCAATTCTCCCTTTATAATTTGTCACCATGTGTGACTCCCTCATTTAAAAAAAAAAACGGAATATTCGGACTAGGCACACTTAAAAATACTGAAAAAGTGCGAGCCGTCTCGCAGGCTGTGCGATTTACCATCCAAATGTTTGAGGATGTAAATAGCATAGGGATGGCAACCTAAGGGTTGCCGGAAAACAAAACAAAACTTTTTTGAACCAAGAGTGCCGAAATGAGGTGCGTATGGGCCGCGGTGGGTAAGATTTGGGTGGAATCCCCGGGTAGGACGGTGACCAATGCCGTGTGTGCTCTACCCGAGCATAGCTGACCAGAGGGGGGGTCCTCATGCAGGGCGGAGACCAATGCCGTTTCTCCACTGCCTGAGCAACCGACAAGAATGGGCAAAAAATGTAGTCATCATGGGGGGTTGCTGTATTGGTTCTACCTTCGAACCTAAAGAGCAGTTATGAACGGGGGCTGGCAAGCTCTCAGCGGTTTCTGCCGATGAGCGTGCTGGCAAGTATTCACAGGTTTCGGCAGACAAATATGGCATGGGGCCGTGGAAAAAATTTCCGATCTTACGTACAACACATAACAATAACAGTAACAAACAACATTAAACAACATGCTGCAGGTTCCATCAGAAAGGACATCGTTTCTCCCAAGCGGTTCCATTTTAAAACATCATCTGCACACCTCAGTTATCAGTTGCGAAAGGGTCGCAAAGGGGTTCTCGCTTTGGGAGTCAGACTCAAAGTCGCCAAAAGGTGGTGTCTAGTTCTGTGGGGACGGAATCGTCATCGTAGGGCGGTGGTCTTTGGTGGGATTTGTTGAGGAATGTGATGAGGAAGGGATCACGTGAATCGTGGTCAGAATCGCTGGATGTGGGTCCTGTTGCCTGGGGATAGTAGGGAGGCGTGCTGTGGCTATTGTCTGAGTCACAGTCGCTGTCGCTGCGGCTGCTGTCTGTGGGCATTCCGGGGCGGAGTCTGGAGGTCGGGGATGGAGTCGAGGGTGAGTCCGTGGATGGGGTGGACGTGTTGGGGGAGGGTAGGAATACGTTGGCTCTGGGTGTGGTCTGGTCTGCTGCGTCAAGCATGACGTGGTGTGCGTGGTTGGACTGTGGGCCATATGCCTTAAGCTGGTTAACATGGAACCACGCAGTCTTTCCGTCGGGGTACTTAATTTTATACACGGAGGGGCTTACTTTGTCCGCAATGGAGTACGGACCCGAATACTTTGGTGACAGGAATGTGCTGGGGTTGTAAATTGAGAGCATGACCTGCTGTCCTACCTCAAACTCAGTCGCATGCACTGTCTTGTCGAAACAGGCCTTGCTATGTTTCTTTCTTGTGCCTAATCTTACTGCGGCTGCTAGTTGAGCCATTTTCACATTTTCAACTAACTGTTTGACTGCGTTCTCGTGTGTGAGGGCCGTCACTTTGGGGCTGGTCAAGTCCAATCCTTATAAAAATTCTGTGCCTTTCATGGGGCGTCCGGTCATGAGAGTGTGTGGGGTGTAACCTGTGGATGTTGAAATAGTATTTCTCAAAAACATCAGCGCAAAAGGGAGGACTGAATCTCAAGTGATGTTGTTTCGTTGGACCTGTTTTCTGAGGGTTGATTTTAGGGTCCGATTCATGCGCTCCATGATACCACTTGACTGGGGGTGGTATGCGATGTGGAATTTTTGGGTAATGCCAAATATCGTGAGGACGTTCTTCTTGATACGTCCCGTAAAATGGGAACCTTGGTCGGATTCAATGCTGCGGGGGAGTCCCCATCTCGTAAAGATGTGGTGGGTTAAGATCTTTGCGGTGGTCTTTGCCGTGTTCGTTCTGGATGGGAATGCCTCTAACCATTTCGTAAAAGTGTCTATGACGACTAATACGTACTTGTAACCATTCCTGCAAGGGGGCAATGGTCCTATAAAATCGATCTGGAGGTTAGTCCAGGGGCCATTAATGGGGCGGGTGTGAATAAGCTGAGCCTTCTTTGCGTATCTGTCCGGATTGTTCTGGGCACAGATAAGGCAATTCTCAACGTAGTGCGTTACGTCTTCTTTTAAACTTGGCCACCAACAGAGCTGCCTGAGGTGGGCTATAGTGGGATCAATTCCCTGATGTCCATGACTGTCATGGAAGAAACAAATAAGTTGATTCCTGTCCTGTTCAGGAACCACATAAAGGGTGACTTTTAGGACCACACCGTCATGTGTGGTTAGAGCGTTTTTAAATCTATCGTAAGGTGCCGTAAATTTTCCTTTCAAAATCTCCCTGAGATTGCTATCTTGCTTCTGGGCCTGCACTAAATCTTCGATATTAGTCTGCGAGACCTGTACTGCATTCACTGGGGCGTTTTCGGGGGGGTGTCCAAAAATGTCCATGCCTGGAACCTGCTTTGGCCAGTGCGTTGACTTTTACATTTCCAGAGGGGGAGGAACGGTGGTGACTGCGAACTTTAACAATACCAAAGGTCCTGTCCTGTGCTTTCTCTAAAATGTGGCGGAGCAATGGGGCTGAAGGGAGGGGTTTTCCATCTGCGGAAACAAATCCTCTTGCTTTCCACAGGGGTAGGAATTCTGTAAGGCTATTGCAGACAGAGAGGCTGTCCGAGTATATGTCTGCTGGGCTGGGGATGTAATCTGGGTGATCTATAATATACGCAATGGCTGCTAGTTCTGCCGCCTGCGCGCCTAAGTGGCCTGGTAGTTTTAAGGAGATTTCTTCCAGGGCGCGTCCCTGCGTGTCCTCGACTTTTATGCCGCATCCCGTAATGCGCTTCCCTTCTAATACTGTGGAAGAACCATCCACATATATCCTTAAAGGTGCGCACGTGTCTGTGTGCTAGGGGCTCTGGGGTGAACTACCGATCTTTCTGGGAGGTGTTTTCGCAATAAAGGGGCCTGTGTTGTGGTGCGGTGAGATGATTTCACATTCATGGGGGGTGCCTGGGTACTGAAGGTTATCGGCTAAGAAAGTGTGGGTCTTGGTCCGCTTAATAGTGATGTCCCGCCCCTGCAAAAGAAGGGTCCATCTTGCTGCTCTAATTTGGCTAACTGTACCCTCTCTAAGTCGTCCGTCAAGTAAACGTTGGGTGGGGGGGTGTTCCGTGAGGATTGTGATGGGTTTAGTCCGGTTATGTAGAAAAAAATACTGAACTGCCCAGAAAACTGCGAGCAGGTGCCTTTCACAGGCAGAAAATCCCTGCTCCACAGGATGTAAAATTCTGGAGGCGTAAGCCATGGGTCTTAACTGTTCGTGCCGTTCCTGGAGGAGCACGGCCAAAAGGGTGCGGTCTGTGCTAGCTATCTCTATAGCATAGGGGGAAAGCGGGTATGGAACCTGCAGTGATGGGGCTGCAATGAGGGCTCTTTTCAAAGCATCCACAGCATCCGTATGCTGCGGAAGCTATTCCCAAGGGGCTCCTTTCTTTAGGAGTTCCGAGAGGGGTGCTGCCTTGCTGGCGAAACCGTCAATATTGTTCCGGCAGTAGCCAACCAGTCGTAAAAATGACCGGAGGGCTGAAACATTCTGGGGAAGGTGCAATTTGACAATCGAGTCAATGCTTTCATGCTCGATCTCGCGTTTACCATGCGTGATGATCGTACCCAAATACATCACTTTGTTTTCCAAAATTTGGGCCTTTTTGGGGTTTACTTTGCAGCCAATCTGTTGTAGGAGTTCCAGGAGTTCGGTCAGAAGCTCGATGTGCCCTGCCTTGGTGTCTGTCTGCAGTAATAGGTCGTCCATATACTGGACCAGACATTCGGGGCGCGAAAATTTTGATAATCCATTTGCCAGCTGTCGGTGGAAAATGGAGGGGGAGTTGTGGAATCCTTGTGGAAGGCATGTCCACGTGTACTGCTGACTTTTAAAAGTGAAGGCAAATTTGCATTGGCACGCTTTTGCCAATGGAATGGACCATAATTCGTTACTGACGTCCAAAACTGTCAGTTTCGTGCAAAGTATTGTGAGTTGAGTCCCTGTTTGAGCATGGTCTCGGGACATGTGGCTACTGTAGGGGCTGCTGCGGGGGTGACTTTGTTGAGTTCCCGGTAATCGATGGTCAGTCGCTATGATCCATCGGGCTTTCTCACTGGCCAAATCGGTGCATTATTAGTGGAGGCTACTGATCTGAGTACGCCTTGCTCTAATAAGCTGTCGATCACTTTTGAGATTTCTCCCTCTGCCTCTTGAGGAAATCCGTATTGCTTTTGGGGTCTAGGGTCAGGTCCTGTGATTTGAACGGAACCAGTCATCCGGCCACAGTCGTGTTTGTAGGTCGCAAATGCTGTCCTGTGCTTCTGCAGAACTGCCCTAACCTGCTTGTCTGTGCTAATCGTGGTCGGGTCAAACCAGAATTCGCCGACTGCGCTAATCTTGTTGGCGTATTCACCTATTGTGAGCGTTGCGGGGGCTCTTGCGGATTTTGCCATTTTCCAGACACACTGGTTGACTGGATCAAAGGACAGGTTGTGGAAATTCATAAAATCGATGCCCAAAATGTGTTCTGTTGTGTGGGGCAGGTCGACTAAGACTATGGGGTGCTTGGTGGTGATGTTGCCGATTTGAATGGGTACAGGGGCGGTGATGTGTCCCTGTTGTGAGTGGCCTGTGAAGCCGCTGAGGGTGATTGTGGCTGTAGTGGGCCACGTGTCTTTTTGGAACATGGTGGAGGAATCTATTGTGGTGCGGGACCCTCCTGTGTCCCAGAGAAATTCGATGGGCTGTCCCTGTACATTAGCTGCAACTACCGGTCGGCCGGACCTATCCCAAAGGGTGTCGCAGACCCATCTGTGGGAGCCCGAACATCGTCAGTCCGTTCCGTTCAGGTCTGTCTGGTCTGAACGGGTGCTCACGCTATGTATGGGCTCTGTCCTATTCTTATTCAGAGTGCCTGCCTGCTGGGCTCTCTGTGGCTTTTGTGGGTCATTGCATTCTCATGCAAAGTGTCCTAACTGTCCATAGTTGTAACACTCCTGTGGTTTTTGTGGGGGGCTGTTCCTGCCTTCATTCACCCTTGCGGGGTTCTGGTGCGTTTTCACTGCTTGGATGTCTGCTTCTGCCTGCTGTTCCTTGGGTTTCCTAACTGCGGGTTTGTTTTGGACAGATTGCTCCCAGGAGCGGGACAATCTCTTTAAAACCCACTTCTCATTATGCGCTTCTTCTGAGGGGTCATAGTTGGTACAGGCTTTTTGTCCTGCCTCTGTGGCATGGGAGATAAGGGTGCGGGTCCATTTGGCCATACCTTCTTGGGACAAATGGGCACAGTATAAATTACAGAAAACGGCTGTGAAATGGATCCACAGGCGTCCAGCAAATGCAGTGGGGTGTTCTGTCTTTTTCTGCCTGCACTTATTCAGGCCTTCTACGGGGTCACCTCTGTTGTAGCCGATCGCGTCTAGGATCGCTGCATGCATCTCTGCAAGGGTGCCTCCTCCTACATTCTGTGGGTCGGGAAGGGCTGCTATGACCGAAGAGTCTAAACTAAAACTGCGAGCTTCACGTGCTCACGCTCATCTAGGCCGTACATGGTCACCTGCTGCTTTACTCTAGCAAAGAAGTGGTGGGGGTCTGAGGTGGAGAGGAACGGTGTGGTTTTCTCTCACGCGTCCAGTAATTGGGTCACGGTTAAGGGGGTCCTGTACAGAAATTCCATGTCTCCTTCCGATGTGACTGTGCGGTGGGTGGTTGCTGGGTTCATTGGTGCCTGAACTATCTGCGATGTGGGGGGTTGGGGCACTTTTCTCTTCTGGGGCTTGCCTTGCGCACATGTTCCCTGAACATATGTATGCGCGGTCTCATTTAACTCTTCCCAATCCGGGCCATCTTCTGTATCTAACTGGGATCCAAAGGTGCTGTGGAATCCATTCTGAACTGAAAGCAAATACTGCAGTTCTGCAATCTGCTTCCTGCACTTCGCATGATCTAGTGAGCTCTGTCTGTGCTCTGTGGTGGTAGCTTGGAGTGCTCGTAATGCTGCTTTCAGGTCGCTACACTGCCTTTGCAATGCCTCTACCTGTTTCTCTGTTTCCTCTCTTACCAGGACTGCACGTTGTGTGTCCTGATAGGCCTTTTCGTACTGTGTCTGGAAGCTGCTTAAATGCGCCAGACAAGACTGGTGTGCCCACTTGGCATCATCTACCTCTCCATCATTTGCTGCTAACTTCCTTCTCAATTCTATGTTCTCTTTCTCAACCTCACTTACATCGACCTTGCTCATTCGATGTATTCCTTCTATCTCTTTACGGAGCATCCGAACGACCTCCTCTGTGCCTCGCAATTGTGCCAAACAGGACACGATTGCCATTGGCTTGCGAGCTTTCCCTAAGCTTTTCTTATGGACTTCTGATAGGTTCTCCCACCAAGTATGTCCTATACTCCAGGGTCCTGTTTCCTCATTGTCACAAAATTCACTCCAAAGGGGCCATCCTTTCCCTTTGAGATATTTCCAGATCTCTTCTTCCCAAACGCGACACTGTCCTACTCTACTGCTGGTCGCTGCGACCACAAATTCGTCAGGGTTCATGAGGCGTTGCATTGCCTGCATTGCCATCTTTCCTCTCTAAATACTGTCTTAAAATTTGGAACCAGGGGTACTAAGGCAGTGCTGTAATTACGGGTACGGCTTTCGCTATTTTCCGGAATACAAACTCCCGACAGATTTTACCTTATAGCCCTGTTAGTTACGCATTGCATTAACTCATTTCCGAATTACGAGGATTGATCAGAACTGCTTTAACACTTGTGGTTTTTCTGATCCCAATTGGATTCTTATTCAAAATTTTGGGTTCTCCCGGAGTGGTTAAGCCACTTCTAAGTCGGGTCCCACCAGAGTTGCCAGTAATATGTTGCTAACTTTCGGTTGGCTCTTAATTTGTAATTTGCTCTGTTTGTTTAACCTTTGCTCTAGAGTCGCCAGGTATCTTTATGATACCGCCACGAGGTTCAAGTTCAAGTGCTGATCAATAACTCAATACACCAATTAGTAAGATTCAAATCAAAACACATTTATTATATACAGTAAGTCACTACTTATGCATGTAACTCTACTTTCCAGACTATTTCTATCACTAAAAGGCCTATACTTAGCTTCGGACTGGCCCACCAGGTCAGAGGAACAAATGGCCTTTCGTTCAGGTCCTGAGTTTGCAGGATTCAAAAGCTGGTATGGACTTGCAGCTAGGAGCGCCTATCTCATAGCGAGCGTTGACTGGAAAATTACTTGGTTGGTACGGCAGCTTGGGCACTTCACTCTCAGGGGTTGATTCGCGTTGTTGAGTGACCCTGCCAAGAAGATCGATTTGAACTTGGGGGCTTTACTTTATAGTCCCCAGGGGCTTCCCGCCCTTCGGGGTGGACCCCGTACCTGGTTCCAAATGATTGGACTGCGTTCCGATCACTTGGATTGATTTTTCCAATACTGGAGTTGTTCCCTGATCGCTGGGCGGTCCCTAAATGTCTGTTGGCCTTCCTTTGTCTTGGCTCCTGCTGGCACCGAGGAGTCTGGCTTGGCTTTATTCACCTTAAGTGTTGCAATTGTGCCTGGGAATCGCTCATTACTATGCAGATGGCTGCTGGTTTCAGTGCTGTCTGGTTTTTGCATGTTCCAATACACAGGATTTCTGCACTTGCTCGTTTTTGCCTGTGTTGGCTGAATTTCCCTTTAGTCTTTGCGGTTCTCCATTTTAAGTCAGGAAGTGGCCAACCCAGGTGGCTACAACATGCAGGTTTCTTCCGGCCCCTCTGGGTAGTTCCTGCTCCCTTCTTTTGTTCATTGTGTTGTCGAAAATGTTTGGGTGATGTGGATATCAAGGGTTCATAGGTGGCAGTGTTCAGAAGCTGTGAGATCTTGGTACACGATTCACATGAGTGTTACGTATGTGAGGGTGAGCATATGAATATTAGGTGTGAGTTTGGATAGAGCTTGCTGGTCGACAGATTGTGAGGGTGTTGTGCATTAACAACATAAGCCAACAGAGCAAGAGTAGCCATTTGGTCCCTTGAGCCTGCCCCACCAGTTAATAAAATCATGACTGATCTGATGTGACCTTGACTCGCCTTCCCTGTCTGCCCTCCAAGACCTTTGATCTCTCATCAATAAAAAAATCTGTCCAATGCAGCCTTGAATATATTGAATGACCCATCCTTCACTCCTTAATAGAGGCGAGTTCCAAAAACTAACAGCCGTTCGAGAGAATAAATTACTCCTCAATTCTATATGAAATGGAAGACCCCTTATTTAGAAATAATACCCCCTTGTTCTAGATTCACCCAAATGGGGAAATATCCTCCGAGCATCTACCCTGCTGTGATGAATGTAAGAAATTGTCATATTTTATATTTTTTGCAGTAATGGGTTAAGATGCATACAGACAGTATGACTGCTACAGCTGTGATGAAGGCATCATAAAAGTGAGATAATCTTTGATTTGCAGGTGAAGTATTGTGCTTATAGACCTTGAGAACCATTTATATGTTTACAGATACCTAGCGAATGGAATATTGTTTAAGTTTGAAGGACACCTGGGGTGTTGGTAACTTATGAGGGGTGTTCTGTTTGGTCCAAGCTGAACAAGTCAAGGGACATCTTGTAAAGCAAGACAAAAGAAAGCCTTATGCCTTGGGTACAGAAGATGTAGTTAATGGGAGGAGCCAGGTCTGTCCAAAAACAATGCAAGTATTTCCTTTTCTTGTATATGGAGACCAAATGTTGTCACAGTATTCCAGGTGTGCTTTCACCAAAACCCTGAATAATGGTAGCAAGATTTCTTTATTCATGTATCCCAATTCCCTTGTAATAAAAGCCAAAAATGCCATTTGCCTTCCGAGATGCTTCTTGTACCTGCAGGCCGACAATCTATGTTCCTTGCACAAGTACACTCAAGTGTTTCTGAATGTCAACATTTACAAGCTCCACAAAATTTTTAAATATTTTGCTTTTCTATTCTCACCATCAAAGTGAATAACCTCACACTTCCAAACACTATATTGCATCTGTCACCTTGTTGCCCACTCACTTAACCTGTCTATGGCTTGCAATTTTGTTGGCACAGGTGGAAGCAGATACAAAACTCGCTCCTACTTAAGATCATGTAGTTAACGTGATATTACACTGGGTGGTCAATTATTGCCCGCCCAGTGTGCAACCTGACTGCTGGTTGAGCTCACATTGAGCGGGGAGGGGGGGGGGGGGGTGAATGCATCTTGTGTTGGATCCAATGAGGACCTGGCAGTGGTGAGGGATTTAAAACCTGTTGAGGCAGCTCCCTAAAGTCTACAAGGAGTTGAGAGGGAGGACGAGGGTGTGTGGGGAGGGAACGGAGGGCATTGTGCGGAATAATAGTAATAATTACCTTCCTGATGTCCAACAATAGCATCAGTACAAGGAGGTAATGAAAGGAAGGTGGGCATCTCTCCATTGTCTCAGCAGCTACCCAGCTATTATTGTGATGAAGATGATTGAATTCACTGTTGTGCCTTCTTTCCACAGATGATTCATCCGCAGGATCTGCAGGTGGCCCAAGGACCCAGGAAGACATTGCTCCTGCACTTGCATCACATGCTTTGGAACATATTTGTGAGCATTATGTGAGGTTGTGGCAGAGGCAGAGAGATCCCAGGGCACTGACAGTGGGAGCACTGCTGGAGACTAGACCATGCTGAGCCCGAGGCAGATGATGAGCCTCTGGAGAATCCATCAGCTGGAAGGTGCTTTATGTCCAGCAGGATGAGCGGGGAGATTGATCAGAGATTTCATAGATTTCATAGAATTTACAGTGCAGAAGGAGGCCATTCGGCCCATCGAGTCTGCACCGGCTCTTGGAAAGAGCGCCCTACCCAAGGTCAACACCTCCACCCTATCCCCATAACCCAGTAACTCCACCCAACACTAAGGGCAATTTTGGAAACTAAGGGCAATTTACCATGGCCAATCCACCTAACCTGCACATCTTTGGACTGTGGGAGGAAACCGGAGCACCCGGAGGAAACCCACACACACACGGGGAGGATGTGCAGACTCCACACAGACAGTGACCCAAGCCGGAATCGAACCTGGGACCCTGGCGCTGTGAAGCAATTGTGTTATCCACAATGCTACCGTGCTGCCCTAAATCCATGAGGGCCTGCGTGCCCTGACTTCTGTCATCGGGGAGTCCATGTGGAACTTGAGCACTGCGTTGACTCTGGGCAGTAGATGTACAGTCTCCTCCATTGAGAGAGTGGTCACTCTCGAGGAGAGCCTGCTTCAGGGACACCCGCATGAGTCCCAGGGGTTGTGCAAGCCAGCACACTGACTGTGACCTCTGGAGGTCGCTGCCAGGGTGAGCGGTGGATGAAGAGCCTAGGGTGGGATTCTCCATTTCAGAGACAAAGCAATGATGCCAGGTCAGAATCAGTGGACTTCTACGATAGCAAAATCGGCGCTGGTCCCAGACCAATTCCGGAACCATTAATGGGTTAGCACCGGCACCACGTGGAACACGGGCGATTCCAATGAAAGGCAGTTTCAGATTCCCTGGCGTTAGGACTGGCACTCAAGAGGCTGACAAGCTGCAGCCACATGTTAGCTCCACTCCCCACACACACTCATCCCAGCCCACAAAATGACATTGGCTGAACTGGAGCACGCCCATCCCGTCGATGGGTTGGCTGGGGCCAGAGGTACCTTGGGGATGGCTTGGGGGGGGTGGGGGGGGGGGGTGGGGGGGGGGGGGGCCCGTATGACCCATGGCACTAAGTTCACAGTGGGCAGTCAGTGGCATGCGGTGCCTTGCAGGCTGCGGCAATGGTGTTCCTTACCCGTCCACCTTGAACCCACGGCCCACTTCCTGGCCGCCACCCCGCTACTCCCCTGGCTCTGACAGTAGGCCCCCGGCCATCGGCACAACTGTCAGCACATGATGGTGATGTTGGACATTTCTCGTACACGCTCTCTCTCCCTCAGCAGCAATGGCGTCTGTTTCCCAATTTATCAATGCACAAGTAAAACTCGCTATGGTTATTTCCTCCTGGCGGAGGTGGAACATTGTGGAGGCCCCGGAGAATACCGACTCAGACCTGCTAATGATATGCTGTTGGCGTTTATTGTACGTGCAGAGTAGAATGCACTGACCCGGCTGTTGAGGCACCGGAGCATGGCATTCTGTCAAGCAGCTGGCACCGGCCACGATTTACACCTCATGCACCATTCTCCACCCAATTGCTTTTCCCGATTCTGGCACCGGCTGACAGAGAATCTCGTCCCCAGTATCTCTTGGAGGCTCCTGTCCATCACTAGTGAGTAGGGACATCTCATGCTGGCAGACAAGCTGCCCATCATTTCTGTGGGGTGCTCTGGCGGAGGGCAACAACTGCTCTGCCCCTCTGCCAGTGGCCACTGGATCTGATGATGCCATGATAACTGATGAGTACCAAGCCATGGGACTGAATGCTGAAGGCGCATTTTCCAAGTCTGAGTATTAAGCTGGCTTTTACGTGGGGGATCTCCCCACCTAATTGCAGTTCAGCTAACACAAAGACCCGCGGAGACAGCAACTCTGGTTAAGACAGCTTTACTTTCCAAGCTTGGTTTGATGTACGAGGGAGAGTGATTTGGATAAACGCCAAAAGCACTCTGCTTTTCATTGCTTCAAGTTCAAAAATTATACAATTGCCAAAAAGCAGTAGCCCATTTGGACTCAATCCAATCCTTGTAGCCGTGGAATATACCTTGACCAACGAATTTACTTTAGGCAGCATGGTGACTAAGTGATCAGTTCATGATTTAGCCCCATCCTGTTCCCTGGCCATCTGTTATTTTTCAAGACCCTCGCATCCGCTGTCTCTTGCTCTCTCCTACTCCCATTTCCCTTATCTTAGTGTGGTTCCTGGTCGTACCATTGTCTGTCTGAACGCAGGATGTTGGAGTTGCTGATAAGAACTGCTTCACCTGGATGTGATACTGCTGACCACATTCTTTCTGTCTGATTATGTCTGTCTTCGGAATGTGGTCAAGTTAGCTAGCTTAAATCCCATCAGACATTGCGGCCACTACTATTAGCAAGAGTGTAAATGCTTGTTGCCGCTATGTTCTAAGAATACATGTTTAATGGTTCATAATGATTACTGGATAAATTTCAGTAAGAAGTCTTACAACACCAGGTTAAAGTCCAAAAGGTTTGTTTCGATGTCACTAGCTTTCGGAGCACTGCTCCTTCCTCAGCAGAGCTCCGAAAGCTAGTGACATTGAAACAAACCTGTTGGACTTTAACCTGGTGTTGTAATACTTCTTACTGTGCTCACCCCAGTCCAACGCCGGCATCTCCACATCATGGATATACTTCATATGATAAGTTTCAATCCTCAATAAACTAACTTATGCAGAGCTATCCCAATGTTATCCTAGCTATCTGGTTTTAAGGAGTCTCATCTTAGGACCTCCCTTCAAGTGCTCCATCCCAACTGGAGGCAACTCAGGCTCTGGTGGCCAGAGGATGGCCTCCAAGATCATCATGGTTACCAGGACAACAAAGTTAGAAGGCTGCCCCTAATGCTGCCATTGAGGGAGGTGTGGGGGGGGGGGGGTGGTATGGGGGGGGGGGGCACTGAGATACAGGACCTACAAATGTAAATTGAAGGCACCTTGAGCACAACAGACTTGTCATGATTTCAATTTATTACTTCAATGTTTCTGTTAGGATTGGACTATGTGTATGCACTTTATGTGTTAATGTGAAGTAGCATACACATTTTCTTTACTTCAATAGGCTGTGTTAATGGCATGCTTTGAACAGTAGCCAGATGTTGCACAGGCTTGTAACTGTAGGGCATTTCGTGATGCTGGAGTTCTGGGTTGGGTTAGCAATTAAAATGTTTTGCAGATGAGCCCTTGCCGTTGCATCGAGTAAATCTTGATGCCTTTGATGCCCTGTTGAAGGTTCGCTTGATCAAAGCATTCTTCATGTCCCTGACTCCCTAAATGCTCCTGTCATCTGCCTTGAAGTCCTCAACCTGTGCATTCCCAGCCTCTTCTTCTGGCCCATCACTGGAGTCACCTTCCTTGGCCTGTGGAGCTGCATCGCTCTCCTCAGCCTCCTTTGGGTTCTGATCCTTGTTTCCTAATTCTCGTGGGATTTTCCGCCCGTGCCACCGATCCCGCAGATTGCAAGTGCGGGTTCAAAATCGCACCACAAGTGCCCTCCTCACCACACAGGCGGGGAAATCCCAGGCCACCGACGGTGGGAATATTGCTGGAGACTAGGACCATGCTGAGCCCGAGGTAGAAGACGAGCCTCTGGAGACATCCATCAGGTGGCAAGTGCTTTGTACTATCAGCAAACTTAGATACATTACTCTCGATTGCTTCATCTAAATCATGAATATAGATTATAATCAGTTGAAGCCCAACATGCATCTCTGCATCTACTTATACTAGTGACAGCCTGCCAATTTAAAATGTCCCTTTTATCTCTACTCTTTGTTTCCTGCTGTAGCTATCTGGGATGGCCACTTACAACAAGAAACATGGACATTCGCAAAGCCTAAAGGGAAATATGGACAATGTAAGATTCAGGCAGGCACAGAGCCTGAATGTATATTCGTGAGCAGAGAATCCAGACAGCATCGAAACCCCCAACCGATTAGCATTTTAATGGCCCATCTCCGTAAGACAAAGGACTGATACTCAGGTAACCGATACAATCCCAGACACATCGGCACCACTCCCTTTACTCAGGAAGCATAAACAGCAAGGTCAATGACCGCTTAGGACATGCCCAGCCATCATGGCACCCGCCCCTTTATTGGCTCAGATCAAAGGCAGTGATTGAGAACTGCCCAATTAATTGGGTCCAAACCTAAGGACCGCCCAAAAGAAAACCCCCCAAGGATAAAGAGAGACACTTCCATGTGTTCGATCTCTTTTGTACCTGGCGCTCCGGTAACGTCCATCTCCAACTGCAGCACCACGACCAAAAGCAAGTTCAAGTTCAACGCTCGCTGCCAGACAGATGATCCTAGCTGAACCGCAGTTACTTCTCCAGACCCAGCAGGTCCAGATTGGAACAAAGGCCACTGTTCCACTGACCTAAGCTGGGTGCCTGAAGTTAAGTACAGGTTG
Source organism: Scyliorhinus torazame (assembly GCF_047496885.1). Taxonomy (NCBI): domain Eukaryota; kingdom Metazoa; phylum Chordata; class Chondrichthyes; order Carcharhiniformes; family Scyliorhinidae; genus Scyliorhinus; species Scyliorhinus torazame. The sequence continues at coordinate 307,190,594 of NC_092708.1, forward strand.
TCATATTTGTTAGGTGTAGTTTAGCTTGCAGTGTTTATATTGCATGTGTAAGTTAATCTTGTGTGTAAATAAAGTATCATTGATCTTGAACTAACTAACTGGTTGTTTGGCTCTTTGATCAATACCCGGTTGAACTTTGTGGCGGTATCATTTGATACCTGGCGACTCTGAAAGCATATCATATCAATATCTAGATAAAAGAAGGGGAACCTCATTGACTGCCAAATTTATAGCAAGTAAAGATAGCAACACTGCCCATTAACCAACCCTCTATCCATGTTGAAATAATACCTCCAAAACCATAAACTCTTTTATTTTACATGTTCACCTTTTGTATGGCATCTTATCCAATGCCTTTTGGAAATCTAAGTATGCAACATCTACTGCGTCTCCTTTATCTGCTAATAGTTTTGCCAAATATGATTTCACTTTAGTAAAACTATATTGACCTTTTATAATTATGCTATGGTTTTTAAAGTGAACTGTTAAGACTCCCTTAACAAAGAACAGAGCATGTCTTCTTCTTTTCCACCTATGACTCCTGTACAACATCAGATAACCTCGGTTGCACGTCCGCTCCGATCGTCAGTCATGGTTGAAGCTGTCACATAATAATATTCAGAATGATCTCAGCATCACCAGTAACCTTAATGTTCCCCTTTTAACGATGTAGCTTAGCTTTAAGGAGTGTGAGGCACTTACAAAATCAGACCCCCTCCTACCGTGTGGTACTCATGAACAACAAGGGGTTGCTGACTGCACTCAGAAATTACGGAAGTGCCAAAATGGAGTTCTAAACTTGGGAGTGTTCTGTATATTACCACATTCTAATCGCTTAATGTCTCACTAGCAGCACCTTTCTTAGCCTTGATCATCGCCATTTACATTCCCTTTGTCTTTCTGTCGACGACATCTTTGTCAATTTCCACCGATCGCTGGCCCTCTATCCAGCCCCACTGCTCCATGACCACGCCACCCCCACCCCCCCCCCCACCACAACAGTCTAAATCTGACGCTATTTCCAGTTCTCTCCAGCATTGACAAAGAGCCATCGAAACTTTAGCTCCCTTCCGTCTCCACAGATGCTATCAAACCTGCTGAGATTGTCCAGTATTTTCTGTTTTTGTTTCAGATTCCAGCATCCGCAGTAATTTGCTTTTATGATGGATTGTTTTCCTGGTTACAATGCAACCAACAGGTCAAGATTTATCACACATTTTGGAGTTTTACCCAATTCTACCCACCTCTTGGTACCGCACATATTGGTGCCTCAAGAGCCTATCAAAATTTTGAATTTGGAAAAGATGCAAAAGCTGTTATTAATTTGCAGTTTTTCTGACAGAAACAGAAGACGTGCTTGTTAGGTGAATTGGACATTCTGAATTCTCCCTCCATGTACCCGAACAGGCGCCTGTCTGTGACTAGTGGATTTTCACAGTTACTTCATTGCAGTGTTAACGTAGGCCTACTTGTGGCAACAAGAAAGATTATTATTGTGATTATTATCCAGTGAAGGATTATTGGAAATAAATGTGAGAATTTAGGAAGTAATTAGGATGAAGGCACTGAGTCAGAATGCAAAAAACAATCAGTGTTGAATTGCAGTGATCTTTATACCATTGGTAATAAAAGGCATTTTTACATAACATGGCTGATGGCTCCATTGTGCAAAAGAATCGAAGGGCACTGCGAAAAGTTGCTTGCCCACAACCACTTTCCCCTCCATTTCCACATGTCGAATTGCCACCTCCAGACAGCTCGAACCACGAGGCCACCAGTCGTGCCTCCTACTTGCCTGTCAAGACACCGTCATCCCCTCCACCACCTCTCCGGCAGTCAACGAGGATCAGGCGCAAGCCTCAGGGACTGGACTTAATGAGCATTTGTTTTGTTTGTTCTGTTCTGTATTCCGCAGTCAGTCACATTAGACAGACACATTCACATGTATATACATCTAAAATAAAACAAAAAAAAAGGGGAGATGTCATGATATGCAAACATGCAACCAATGAACACTCAGCATAGGACTTAACCAATGGGCAGTAAGGACACTCAGAGGTGGCATCACAACAAGGGGGCATGACATAAACACTATAAAAGGGATGAGGCACTCACACCCTGCCTCTTTCCACAGACAGACATCTAGAGAGTTAGACAGGGTTGATCAGCAGCATCACACCCCAGCACGTGGCTTAGAGCAAGCTGGTACAGTTAGACTGAGTTACTACAGTTAGATTAGCAGAGAGTCGAACTCATTTGAGAACTGGGTTAACAGTTCAATAAACACGTTAAACTCATTTCTGAGTCTGGAGCATTCTTTAGTTAAGACTGCATCAAGTAGCAGCCGGTGTTCTCCAAAGCAGCATAACACAACACATGCCACCTCACTCCGTGTCAAGGGAGACCTAATCACATCTGTTTTTTGTGTCCAAATAATTATTGTCACTGTAAAGGTGGAGGTAGAAGCTAAAGTAGATGCCGTTGAGGCAGATACAATTCAGAGGAGGCCATTTTTGTCCTCATACAGGACAATGTTTTGGATGCTTTAAAAGGCATTTGCTGCTACTTGTACTAATTTCTACTCAAAGTGTTGCTTAGAATTCTAGACTTGGGTGTGTTGTGGAAACTGCCTTTATTTTGTGTTATGAAGAGAAGAGTGAAGAGGATATGTGCGAGGCCAGATTAGTGGGTCTCAAAGTTAGGCATAATAGAAGATATCTTTCTCCTTTAGCTGCACACTAAGTCGTGTGGGTCCACAGTCAAGATGGTCGAATATAGATTTTACTGAAGGTCTTTGCCGCAGAAGGCTGTATTGCACACATACAGACTGATACAGAGTATGTCAACTGCTGGCTGAAAACCTAAAGCCCATTTTCACCATGGAACAATATTGGGTGTTGGGGGCAATGGGAAAATGTGGCCAGTTGTTCAAAACGGGATTGACTTTGGTTGGACTGGAATATCTCGCTGGGGAGATAAGCTGTAAAATCCTCTGCTGGTCAGAGCCCGATGTTGAAAAGTGGTGTGTGTGTGTGTGGGGCGGGGGGGGGGGGGTGCATTCCTCCCGTGGGGAGCCAAGTATCCGTGGGTCTCGCCAGCTCTATTAAGCCCCGCTCTGCCACAATGACAGAGTAAACTACACCCCCTGAACTTTATTTTCAGAGACGCCCAAAATCCAGACTAAAACCTCGGCTGCACAGCTGGAGAGCTGCATGCCAGGTTTCAGTCAGAGCCTGACTCTGTGAAAGAATATGGGAGAATTCCGCCCATCGAGGAGGAGTTATCCTGTTCTAAAGGCTGGCTAGCTTTTCACAGGTACAGGAATCAATTCACAGGACCCACCTGAAACTGAGCGCTCCCAAGGAAAATGTACTCTATGAACAGAGGGGGCTTCCATTCCATCACCATGCAGCTAGTATGTGATGATAATCACCAGATCTCATGTGCTAATGTCACATACCCAGGGGGCTTCTGTGACTCTTTGATCTTGTGATAATACACCATACTAGCATTCATAATTCACCGTCATCTGTTAGGGTTGTGAATTTGGGGATTGTTGTGTTTGATGTTTGATGTTTAGCAAGGAATCTACCAAACGACTTGTGACTTGTCCAAACCAGGATCGTTATTTAATCCCACGTGGTAAGATATTGATTTGTTACAGAGCAACTTATCATGGAGTTTCCTTGTACTCCCCTGGAACTACCCCTAGGAATGACTGTCCTCGTGAACATCTTATAACCATCTGAGGATCACCGGATGTGTCCGCTCTTATATCTGAGTGCCTGGCCACATAACCATTGTCTTGAAGCTGCATGGTGGAACTGTAACACGACCTGTTGGTTGGATGTTGCACCACCAGCTAACTACAATATTGCTGACAGGCATATCACCAAAGGGATAACTTCCACAGACAGGTGCAAGTAAAGTTATAACAAGGGAATGAAACCCGCAGAGTCACGCAACACCTTTTTGATTTGGTACTTTACAGCCTTCCGAATTTATCATTGTGTCGCGAGAGGGGCTGGTTTAGCACAGTGGGCTAAACAGCTGGCTTGTAATGCAGAACAAGGCCAGCAGCGCAGGTTCAATTCCCGTACCAGCCTCCCCGAACAGATGCCGGGAATGTGGCAACTAGGAGCTTTTCACAATAACTTAATTGAAGCCTACTTGTGACAATAAGCGATTGTTATTATTATCAGACCCAAAGACTGATTGCAGGCATGATGGGAAGGTTTGGTCAACTTGAAATGAGACCTGTTACCTTTCAACCGGTGACCTATTTAGAGTCTGCGATGCACGGATGGAAAGTATGTGAAACGCCAAGCAGAACTTGAATTGACATCTTTAATCACAATGACTGAACCAATGTCGAAAGAATGGATCTGTGGTTAGAAGAAAGACATCAATCGACAGTTCAAAATAGGACACGAGTTTGAACTTGGGTGAATCAGAAAGATACAAGAATCAACTTTGAAGATTCTGCTTCAGCGATGACCAAGGAACAACCGTGCAAATGCAGTGACACTGAGTGAAGGCTCAGAGAATAGAACAGATCTCCAAGACGAATTTGGCCAATTCAGTTCAAAGGTGTAATCTCTACTTATGTCTGAAGCTGTGAGTCTTGAGACAATTTGTGATCAGTTGTATAGCATAAGATTTGAATACACGGGGCTGGATTCTCCGCCGGCGGGAGTCTCCGTTTTGCCGGCCCCCGGGGGTTTCCCGTTGGTGTGGGGCAGCCCCACAATGGGAAACCCCATTGACCGGCCGGCATAACAGAGAATCCCGCCGGCGGGTCGGGGCAGAATGTGACATGGCGAGGCGGAGAATCCAGCCATGGTGTATTTGCTGCAAGTTTAGTGAATAAACCGTGTTGAATTATAAGTTCAGTGTAGAGTGTTTGTTGATATGTGGCTGTTTGACCTCTTGTGAGGAAAGAGAGACAGAGGTTCAACAATTGAGTTTAAAGTGAGATGCCAACTACTGTTTCTGTTTTCTTTGAAGGCAAGTAATAATAACAGAGGAAGCCTGTGCCAGAGCCATTGTGAGTAGAAAGAGGTTTGGGCTAGGGTTTAGATTGGGGATTCCCTATTGATGTATAGTTGGTAGATTGACTTGCCTTTCTAGACATCATTGCCAAATCATAGGAGCTTTCCCCTTCCTAGATTTTCTGAGTTTCCTTCCCCCTTTCGCACCCTGCTGTAACTCTTCCTCTGATCCAGTTTTTCTATACCTTCCCACAGCCTTTTACCTTGTATCATTATCACATTTGTCATTTACTCTCCACTGCCGTTGGCCGTAGCACATTGACTCTTCTTGTTCTTCCTCCAGTTCCCACCACCACTCCTCTCCTTTTCTCTGGCCCTGTACTTGCTGCATTTATTGTTAATATCACACATCTATTTTTGATCAAAGGCCATCAATCCAAAACTTTTTCTGTCTCCACAGATGCCGTAAGACCTACTGAGCATTTTCCAGTATTTTCTGTATTAATTTCCATACAAATATTATTTGCTGGCACTGTAAAAGCTGTCCCAGAGATATCGCTGGATTTCAGACTGGCAACAGCAGCCAAACAAGAGTGGCCTAGCCCCACGAGCTTGTTGTGAATTGTGACTTGCATCTCTGGCTGATCAAGCTTTCTCCAAAGGCCTAAAGAATATCTGTTCAAACTAACAATAGGATGAGAGCAACAGGAGAAATGGTTAGTTGAGTTGCCACTGATGTGCTAGTTCCTTCAGAGGCTCCTGGATATATAATTTCTTCAGGTAGGCCAGCTTCTTCCAGAGGCAATACTGTGTCATTTAACTTACTGCTAGCATTAATCAACTCCCACTTCACATTTGTATTCTTGAGTGATGATGAGTTCAATTCTAAAACATAATTTTTGACAAGCCATTTATCATTAAGAAACCCTTATTTAAGCTATTCCCTCATCCATTTATTTCACTTTTACATTTTTCCTGTCACTTTGCTTTTCATTTTCTTCAGTGCTTCCCGACATGAGCTGGATCCTTGCTCTATTTTATTTCCTCTTTCACCAGGGCAACAACCTGCATTTAAAATAGAATCTTACTGCATTGTTTTCTTGTTCATCTTTGTTGTATCACTGAAGAATCTTTCGCTTCTCTGGAGAGATAATTCAGATTGTAGCGTTATGTAATTCGGCAACAGAATAGCAATCATGACTTTGGAGACGCTGCAACCCCTCCAATTTTACTCTGTATATACCAAAACAGCTAGTTCCAATTCTTCAAGGTCAGGAAAGTCAATTCTTTGACTGGAGAGATGACAGGAGAGAACACAACTCTTCATTTTACTTATTGCAATCCTCAGTGAGATCTGTGTTTTTCCTCTTGCTTGTGACATTTTCACATCACCTGAGTGCTTAGAGACTAAATTAACAGATCAGCAAAAAAAAAAAAGATTTATGGCAGAAATTTCACATGAAGTATTACTATTGTTATGATTAATATATATTATACACTTGAAGTGAGGCTATTGGGAATTAACTAAAGCCCACGGTGCTGGCAGAGTATGTCTATGATGTTTTTAACGGTGTTAGGCTCTGAAGGTAGTGATTGTTTTTTGTGAACAGCTTTTACCCACGTTAACTTTTTTTTCACCTGCTGGTCTGCGAGCTGCACGTTCCAGTTAAATCAAAGCATGTGGTAGGGTTCAGCTGCAGGGCATAAAGGCAGGATACGACCTTTAAGGTATCCATAGATTAGTTAAACACAGAGAAAAGAAATGTGCAAATAACTCTTTTTAAGAAAGTGATGCAGAATGTAAGATAAACTTAAGTTCATCTATATTGCAAAGCAACCTTGGTCATATTTTTGCCAGCACAGAACCTCTTACGGAGTCCAAGGGTCTTAATCTGGAAGATTCATTGGGGTTTTGTGCGCGGGTTGCGATTGCGATGGTGGCTTTTCTTTGGGGCTATAGATTAGCCAGTTTTATGAACCACTGAAGCTTGCTGGAAGAGTGTACATGTGTAAAATAAGTCTACCCTAAACAAGGTACAGCCATACTAGTTATAGATTTAGACCATGGTGTCATGAGAGTGAAATGCAATCATCTTGATTTTTAGATATGGAGGCGCTGGTCCCCATTGTGCCTGGAAACGTGCAGGTTTCCTCTAAGTGGGCAGAGTAAATGAAATAGGTAAAATGCAAATGTAAGAGTATTGTTTTGATCAACTTGACTTCCCTGTGGTGCTGCAGAACACAAGAGCTGCCAGCCTCTGGTAGGTGAGACTTCTGGAATCAAGACCCTATGGTCAGGAGCAGACTTGCTGCTTTCTTTGCCTCTCCAGCTGGCAGGCGAGATGCCCAATGTCCCAACAAGATTCCGCCCAGAGAATTTAACTTTCTAGGCCGGATCTTCCGCAAAGCAACAATCACCGTCAGACATCCGTTCCAACCATACTTTTCTGTGCCCTGGCGCAGTTCTACATTTATGCCTGGGCCTTCTGAGACAAGCTTCTCAGGAATGTGAACCATACAGCCTATTGGGAAATTCCATCGCAGCACTCTAGAGTCAGGAGTAGATTGGACTCACCCCTTGGGTGGGTGGATCAATGTTAGTTAATGGATGGTTGGGCAAATGATGAATGAGTGAATAGGCAGGGTGGTAGGGTGGGTAGGTGGGTGAGGTAAATGGGCAAGTGAGTAGGGTAGCAGGTGAGTGAGGTGGTACGTGTGTGATGTGGTGAGTAGGGTGGTAAGTGGTAAGTGGGTAGGGTGCTAGGTGGGTTGGATTATTGGTGTTAAGGGGGCAGGTGGGTAAGATAGCATGTGGGTGAGGTGGGTGAAGTGAATGAGTTGGATCAGGAGAGTAGTCAGGTCGGGGACTATCGTATCATGTCTATGGGATAGTTTGGTGGACAGGAGAATAGTAAGGTCTGGCCGCGGTGTTAGTCAGGTAGGATTGGGAGGGGTAGTTGGATGGTCAAGGGTTAGTGTGATCAGGAAAAGTTGTTGGGCCTGGAGTAGTCAGGAGGGTCAGGAGGTAGGTGGGGTATTGGAGGGGCAGTTGAACAGATTGGGGGTGATAGACAAGGGATCAAGAGGGAGACAAGTTGGAGGGGAAGGGGTTGTCAGAATGAGTGATTTAAGTGGTCAGTTGTGACGTTATCCAGGAGTTAGACTAAATTTGTCTGTCTCACATTTCCTTGGTAACTGTCCAGGTAATTAAGTTGAAACTGTTTGACACTAACTCAAGTTGGAGACTTTTTTGGCGGGTCCAGAGAGCATGGAAATGACTCGTTGGATGTTCAAACTTCCTGGGTAATTCCCTATAAGGTCAACACATTGGGATTTCCAAAGAGTCCCATTTCACACCTTGTCTCATATGTCCGGCCTGTGACGATCTGGAGACTGGAAGTTCTTGGTCATTAATTAATTAATTTTATTTACCCTTTTCATTTTCAGAAACCTCCTGGTCCAGACAGCCCCCCTTTTAAATTCACAGTCCCTAGAGAAGGCAAATCGCAGCAATGACCTGCAGGTTACTGGGTAATAGCTTTGGGCCATTGACGGATTGGATTGGATTTGTTTATTGTCACGGGTACTAAGGTACAGTGAAAGTATTTTTCTGCGAGCAGCTCAAACAAATCATGAAGTACATGAAAGTAAAATAAAATAAAAATAAAATACAGAGAAGTTGTATTTACCCCAGCGAAGGAAGACAGCTGCGAGATTTAGCAACAGCGTCTGAGACTCACTCTGCCAAAAGGTTGAAGCCAGAAAGGAGGTCACGTTTCTGGTGGAGAGAAAGACACCCTCCCAAGAGCCCCTGTGAAATGAATGGGAGCATTTGACAAAGAAGAGAACTTCGAGAGTGTGGCACCACAGACCTAGCTGTAGTGTCACAAAACATTAATTACCTGACATAACTGAGTAGAAATGACAGCACATCATATCAAAGCATCCAACTCTCACACTGCTCAATTCACGCACACGCCCAACACTCACTCACCACAGCTTGCTACTCAGTAGTAAAAGGTTCGGGGGTGGAGGGAGCCCGTCCAGGGGAAGAATAGCAGACCTGCAGTCATTTATTGGCCAGTTGGTCATTAATAGGCTGGAGGAGGGATTTACGCATCTCAGGGACAGGAGGTCTCACCTCAAAGTGCTCCTAGCGAATAAGTGGCCGGAAACCCTCAAGACAGAAAGCGCTCAAACAGGAGCGGTGGCCACTGCAGGTACTGCACTCAGGCAATGAGGAGGCGAATTGTATGTGTTTAGATGTCTGCAAGAAGGTGGGGTGGGGGCAGGATTTGAGAAGTTATAGGGGCTGGGTTTGCACCTTGGGGAACCCCTTCAATGAGTACAAGAGGCCTGTTAAGAACCGATCCCCTGGCCCAACGGCAGCCTCCCATTTTGGAACCTTCCACTTACTGGAAGCCTCTCCCACACTCCCACACTCAGTTGAAATGCTCACAATTGCCAACTTAAGTGTTTCAATTGACCCACTGGCAAGTTGGCTGCCCAACGCCACACATGCTGCTGGTGCTTTGCAGTGGGAGCAAGGGTGGACAGGTAGGCAAAGGACCAACTGTCCATTGAATTTATTGTGCCCACCCACCTTCAAATCATTCAGCAGGAGAGCGATAAGTCCAGGCCACAGTCACTGATAAGTTTGCAGCAGGTGGGAAAGAGGAGGAACAGGATGAATATATTCCCTCAGTGCCTTGTAGGAGGTGTTCCATCATCCACTGGGAAGCAATGCCACAGAGCTAGTGACACCCAGTGCAACAGATTCCTTCCTGGATGACAGTGAATTTTGTTACATACCTTCTCCACTCACTCCTCACTCTCATTCTGAATTTCTTGGTGTGGCTGCACACTACTTTCACATTAGAGATCCCTGGCCTTGTGGTTTCAGTATCACACTCTGTTGACATGGGGGGGTGGGGGGGGGGGGGGGGCTACAGAGCCACATGTGTGCAGTTAATGGTCCTGTGCACTATTGGAAAGCCCACATTCCTAGAAAACTAATGTGCCCTCTCATCATAGTGTTGCCTCCTCAGGAAGAAGAAAATGAGGTCCCCTCTCCTCCTGTAAAGCACATTTGCCACTTGCCAGGTGTTTCTTTGCATGCTAAATTGTGATTTGTTGTTGGCATTGCCAGCTTCTGCTTGGAAGAAACCGGTGCAAAGAACAAAAGGGCAAACAAGATCTTCACGGTCACTAATGGGGCCATCCTTGTCCTGGTTTGAAACTCCAGGTCTTCTGTCATCTCCTTAGTGAAGCAATGCCTCCTGAGGCATGGCGCTCAGCTCATTCCAATATTGGATTGATGTTCTCAGAAGACCCTCTTCAGTTCAGGCCTTCTAAACAGTGCTGTCTTTTTCCTCACTCCTCACGGAGTCACCCCTCTCTACCTTCTCCTCTGTCTGTCCTATTCATGTTGTTCAACTATTACCCCTATGCTACTGCAAAACAGTGTCATTTCCTGACGTTCTGGAGTCCGAAATGGCACGTTCACACCAACTTTGCCTGAGCACAAGTCAGTCAAGAACACCTCAACTGTAACTTGCTGCATGTTCTATTAAAGTCTCAGCTCAGGGCCAATCTTACTTGTTCATGCTTGTTGTTTTAAGAGTGAAGAAGAAAGGTGGTCCCTCCACATTTGGTGGCTGATTTCAGTATTTCTGCAATGCATCAGCCTGCTGTCACTGTCTCATCTTTTCTACCTCTTCAGGTGCAATCACTGCCACACCTGTGTGCTCCACCCAGATCACCTCATGTCATCTAGCGATGAGGGAAGTAGCCAATGGCCAGCAGCAGCTTCCATATTTGGGCAGTAGAGATAAGCCTGTTACAATACAAATGAATGTTAGCCCACAAGTCCAAGATTCTGATGTACCCAAGCATCCACCCATTTACTTTGTGTCATTACAAATTCAATAATTTTGACCAATTGATGTAGAAGGGTAAAACCACAAACTCCAAAGATGAATTTCTGTGCTTCATTGGGTTGTTAGGATTAGGCCTCTGTCTTGGTCTTCGACCGAAGTTTTTAATTTGCTAATTTTTTGACTGTTGGTAACTTCATTTGGAAGTCTCCCTTGAGTCTGTTTCTTGTTTGGGAAATGAAAAGGGAACGTTGCAAAATTATATTTCTTCTGGTGACGAGCCTTGCCTTTGTGTTATGTCTGAGAGAAAAAGTGAAAAATTAGCAATAGGCAATGTGGTGAACCACTGTACACCTGTATTAGGGGATGTAAGGTAGGACCTGTACTACAGGTTCGCCGGTAGCCCCTGCCTGCTGGCTCCGCCCAGGAGGAGAAGTATAAATAAGGGTGTCCTCCATTCAGCTGCCGTTTCGCCAGCTGCTGTCAGAGGCCATGCATCTTACTGCAATAAAGCTACAGTTGTACCCAATCTGAGTCTTTGTACAATTGATCGTGCATCAATTTATTGCAATAAGATTTTCTACAAAATGGGCATCCGAATCAAACCAGATCGCCTACAGCTGGATCCGCAATCGACCGACACCAGAAAAGACATTACTGACTGGCTAGCTAGCTTTGAGGCTTACATAAACTCAGCGAATACCCCACCGGCGGAGGCTCAGAAGATACAGGTCCTGTACTCCACGTTGAGCTCAAGCGTGTTTCCGCTGATCCAGGACACCCCGACCTACGCGGAAGCCATGGCGCTCTTCAAAGAGAACTACACGCAGAAAGCGAACACACTCTTCGCCAGGCACGTACTCGCCACTCGCTCTCGACTCCCTGGTGAGTCCATTGAAGACTTCTGGCGGGCCCTAATCCCACTCGTCCGGGACTGTGACTGTCAGGCCGTTACGGCCACCGAACATTCTAATCTCCTCATGCGCAATGCTTTTGTAACAGGGATTGGGTCGGACCTCATCCGACAAAGACTGCTTGAAGGGGCCACGCTCGACCTAGCGGAGCAGATTTCACCCATACACACTTCCCCGTCAAGGCGCCACCCTCCCCTTCCCCGGCGCTTACAACATTAACCCCACCAGGTCCATCCCTCCTTCCCCTGCCCACGCAAGAGAATGAAGAGGATTTTGGCACGCTCCCGGAGTCATCCAACATCAGGCCGGCACCGACGTCGCCAGCATCAACATCGCCGCCACCGTTACGTCGCTCCCAGTGAAATGTCAAGGCACCAGACCGGTTGAACCTCTAACGGGCACCGGACTTTCAAGAGGACATTTTTTTTCTCACTTCCTTTTTAATAAAACGCTGTACATAATTTTCAACACAGTATATAGTTCTACACCACCCCCGCCAGACTCATTTTTAACAGGGGGTGAATGTTGTGAACTACTGTACACCTGTATTAGGGGATGTAAGGTAGGACCTGTACTACAGGTTCGCCGGTAGCTCCTGCCTGCTGACTCCGTCCAGGAGGAGGAGTATAAATATGCGTGTCCGCCATTCAGCTGCCATTTTGCCAGCTGCTGTAGGAGGCCACACATCTTACTGCAATAAAGCCACAGTTGTACCCAACCTGAGTCTTTGTACAATTGATCGTGCATCAGCAATGAAGAAGCTAAGCTTCCACAAATAAGGCCATGGGAGCCAGGTTGGTGTTCAAGTGTATGTCACAATTTATACACCCTGCAACAGTTCTGAGTCACATTTTGCAATCATTTTAAATTTCCTGAATCATGTCGATGGAAGATTATGCAGACATTATCATTGGGAAGATTTTGTATTAAAGCAACTTTTCAGCTGCCAGGAATAGCCCAAATTCTGTGATCCGTAAGTGACTGTAGTAAATAATATCC